>NC_134357.1:595571391-595940650 GCF_048569485.1 Anomaloglossus baeobatrachus | reverse complement strand
TGCAGAGGCCAGATGTGCATTGCAGCCATATACAGTATGCTATGCAGAGGCCAGATGTGCATTGCAGCAAGATACAGTATGCTGTGCAGAGGCCAGATGTGCATTGCAGCCAGATACAGTATGCTGTGCAGAGGCCAGATGTGCATTGCAGCAAGATACAGTATGCTGTGCAGAGGCCAGATGTGCATTGCAGCAAGATACAGTATGCTGTGCAGAGGCCAGATGTGCATTGCAGCCAGATACAGTATGCTTTGCAGAGTACAGATGTGCATTGCAGCCAGATACAGTATGCTGTGCAGAGGCCAGATGTGCATTGCAGCCAGATACAGTATGCTGTGCAGAGGCCAGATGTGCATTGCAGCAAGATACAGTATGCTGTGCAGAGGCCAGATGTGCATTGCAGCCAGATACAGTATGCTTTGCAGAGTACAGATGTGCATTGCAGCCAGATACAGTATGCTGTGCAGAGGCCAGATGTGCATTGCAGCCAGATACAGTATGCTGTGCAGAGGCCAGATGTGTATTGCAGCAAGATACAGTATGCTGTGCAGAGCTCAGATGTGCATTGCAGAAAGATACAGTATGCTGTGCACAGGCCAGATGTGCATTGCAGCCATACAGTATGCTGTGCAGAGGCCAGATGTGCATTGCAGCAAGATACAGTGTGCTGTGCAGAGGCCAGATGTGCATTACAGCAAGATACAGTATGCTGTGCAGAGCCCAGATGTGCATTGCAGCAAGATACAGTATGCTGTGCAGAGCCCAGATGTGCATTGCAGAAAGATACAGTATGCCGTGCAGAGGCCAGATGTGCATTGTAGCAAGATACAGTATGCTGTGCAGAGCCCAGATGTGCATTGCAGCAAGATACAGTATGCTGTGCAGAGTCCAGATGTGCATTGCAGCAAGATACAGTATGCTGTGCAGAGCCCAGATGTGCACTGCAGCAAGATACAGTATGCTGTGCAGAGGCCAGATGTGCATTGCAGCAAGATACAGTATGCTGTGCAGAGCCCAGATGTGCACTGCAGCAAGATACAGTATGCTGTGCAGAGGCCAGATGTGCATTGCAGCAAGATACAGTATGCTGTGCAGAGGCCAGATGTGCATTGCAGCAAGATACAGTATGCTGTGCAGAGGCCAGATGTGCATTGCAGCAAGATACAGTATGCTGTGCAGAGGCCAGATGTGCATTGCAGTCAGATACAGTATGCTGTGCAGAGGCCAGATGTGCATTGCAGCAAGATACAGTATGCTGTGCAGAGGCCAGATGTGCATTGAAGCAAGATACAGTATGCTGTGCAGAGTCCAGATGTGCATTGCAGCAAGATACAGTATGCTGTGCAGAGTCCAGATGTGCATTGCAGCAAGATACAGTATGCTGTGCAGAGGCCAGATGTGCATTGCAGCAAGATACAGTATGCTGTGCAGAGGCCAGATGTGCATCGCAGCAAGATACAGTATGCTGTGCAGAGGCCAGATGTGCATTGCAGCTGACAGGGGCTACTTTGAGCATCAAAGGGTCATGGGTTTCATATCATAGCATTTCTGTGCAAGGTGTGGATTCGTATTGAATTGATGATGCCCTGCAACTTTGTAATTCACTTTTTTTCTCTATCTCGTTCTGTTTTCGAGATAAAAATGCTAACTCCGTTGTTTTCCACCAGGTGGCGCTATAGGTGGTTTCATTGCGTAGCGCATGGCTACTTTACTATACCTAGACACCACTTCTATGCCTATAGCTGCCGCCTTCTCAAGTTAATGGCGATGGACAGGATATGAGTGGACACGCTGTATATACTGCACAGTACCACTTCTTCTGTATATTGGGTGTAATCCTCAGTATCTGTGTATATACCCTGCATATTACCACTTCCCGCCTCACAATTGCATGCTCCCAGTACAGATCCTTGTTCAACCCCCCCTCTTTAAGTACAGATCCCTGCGGTCCCCACTGCTGACTATAGCCCATTTAGAGAATGTACCATTTATGACGACTCTTTGTTTTCTATCTTGTAGCCAATTCCTTACCCATCTGCTTATAGTTTCGCCCGGTCGCGGCTTCTGGAGCTTCAGTGAAAGGCTGTTATGTGGTATAGTATCAGATAACTCCATCAGCTGCATTACCAGTATCCACATTCACACTTACCTCCTCATAGAACCCCATGTTGGTTGTACGTGACTTTTCTTTCATGAATCCATGCTGTCTGTCAGTTATTATATTATTCTCGCATATATTCTTGCATGTCATCTTTTAATCTTACCTTTCCTAAATATCGGTAGCACATCAGCCTTTCTCCATTCCAAAGGCATCAACCCTGTTACAAGCGAGTCTAAGAAGATGAGATACAGCGGTCTGTCAATTACTGAGCTCCATTCCCTCAATATGCATGCATGAATGCCATCTGGCCCGGGGGATTTGTCAATGTTTAATTTACTCAGATGCAGCCGTACTTCTTCTTGTGTTAAATTAGTTATATCAGGGGGACTTTGATTTTTGCCTTGTTAAATGATCCCTGGATCAGTCAGTTCCTCTGTGAACACCGATGAAAAGTGCCTGTTTAATATCTCAGCCTTTGCTTTGTCCTGTATAATTACCTGTTCTAATCTTTTATAGGGCCGATACCATCCTTTCTTTCCTTTTGGCATTGATGTATTTATAAAATTTTGGGGTTTCTTTTAATGTTTTTTTGCAATTTTTCTTTTAGTAGCTAATTTTGTAGCTTGATTTCTTTTTTTACATTTTCTATTGAGATTTTTATACTCCTTAAATACTATTTCTGCATTCTCAGCCTTCAAGATTTCTCAGCCCTTTGTTTTTGTTTTATTATACTTTGTACTGTTTTATTTATCCATAGTGGTTTCTTTTTATTCCTGAACATTTTATTATCATAGGGTATAAGATGTTTACAGGACTCTAGTTGTCACGCATGTGTCACAGAGGTGTCACGGCCGGCTGACAATCCAGTGGCAGCGAGTGTTAGAAAATCCTAGATATTGGCAGCATGGGTTATATGACAGCTCCCTGTTTCTGCAGCAGCGGACTCTATAGGCCACTTTACACACAGAGATAAATCTGCGGCAGATCTGTGGTTGCAGTGAAATTGTGGACAATCAGTGCCAGGTTTGTGGCTGTGTACAAATGGAACAATATGTCCATGATTTCACTGCAACCACAGATCTGCCAAAGATTTACCTCTGCGTGTAAAGTGGCCTTATGACCCTGGGAAACTGATAGTTTTTGCTCTGTTGTCAGCTTCTGACTTCCTTTATAAACCTCACCCTGGGATGGTTTGGGTGCGCTTTACTCCTGACTGTGGTCTGCAGTGGTCATCTCTTCTTGTTGTTCCAGAGACTTCTATGGTTGCTGCTTCTCAGATAAGTGTTTATGTTTTGCTATCTACCTGGGCTCAGGTGGTAGCATTTGTTTCACCTATATTGTTTCCTTTTGTCTCTCTTAGTGTTAGTGGTGCTGACAAGTGCTAATACCTGCTATCCTTATTTAGGGTCCAGATTAGGGTTTGCCTAGAGCAGGGATGGCGAACCTCCGGCCCACGGGTCATATACCGCCTGTCATGCCTTTTTCTGCAGCCCCTGGGCAGATTACCGGGGGGCGGCAGTGCTCGAGCCGCCACCGCAGTCTTGCGGGCCGCCAGCCCTTTAAATCCGCACATGTGCTGCTTGTGCGTACCAATGTGTTCTGCCGCTGGCCACTGCCAGCGAGCTCAAGACTTACTTTGTGGGCGGGTTTAGCACTCTGCGCTTCCGTCCCACAGCAGCTTCACAGCCTAGCGGTGTGTGCCCAGCCTCTGCCCTCAGAGTTGAGTGAACGCTCTCTGCCCTCGGAGCTGCGTGTCTGGCACCTGCTCGCTGGTGCTGTGAGTCTGGCGCTGCTGTGTGTCCAGCGCCCGCCCTCTGCTGCTGTGTGCCCCGTCCAGTGCTTTGTGGCCCCTTCCCCTCAGAGTGTGCTGTCTGCCCCCCAATGCTGTATATCACCCCAGGTTTGTGTGTCCCTCCTCCCTTCCAGTGATGTCAATGCTCATCAAGTGCTGTGTGCAGCCCCCCAAATAATATCTGTGCCCCCCCAGTGGTGCCTGCGCCCCAGCCCCTCCTGTGTTGCTTATGCCCCCAGTGTCTCCTGTAATGTGCATGTCCACAGCATCTCCTGCAACTTATATATCACAGGAGGGGCGGGGGCCATATACATCACAGGAGGGGCTGGGGCATATACATCACGGGAGGGGCCGGGGGCATATACATCACAGGAGGGGCTGGGGGCATATACATCACAGGAGGGGCTGGGGGCATATACATCACAGGAGAGGCTGGGGGCATATACATCACAGGAGGGGCTGGGGGCATATACATGTCCCCAGCCCCTTGTGTGATATATGTGCCCCCAGTGTCTCCTGTGATGTATATACAGCAGTCTCAGCATCTCCTATGTGATGTATATGCAGCAGTACCAGTGTCTCCTAATTTATGTATATGCCCCCAGCCCCTCCAGTGATATATGTGCCACCAGTGTCTCCTGTGATGTTTATACAGCAGTCCCAGTGTCTCCTATGTGATATATGTGCCTCCAGTGTCTCCTGTGATGCATATACAGCATCTCTTATGTGATGTATATGATTTAACAATCTTATCACAAAGAGTTGATTGTGCTCCAGACCCAGACAAAATGAAAAAGCAGCTGTGAGAAGAAACATGATTAGTAGCACCAAACATCACAGCCGCACCAAAGAGAAGCAACTTCGGCCACCACAGTAGGGGTGAGTTTATTGTTTGACCAAATATAGCAAGGTAATTTTCACATTGATAATTTTGTGCGGCCCCCAAAGGTTGGTAGAAATTTTCAAATGGCCTCCGGCAGAAAAAAAGTTCCCCACCCCTGGCCTAGAGTGAGGTATCTGGTTGGTGAGGGCTCATTTATGATGACCCTGACCGAGTCTCGCTGGCTGAGGTTAAATTGTGTGGTCTTCAGCAGGGAGATCGGTCAGCAGAATCAAATTGCTTGGAGTTTCGTAGATGGGCCACGAATACCAGGTGGAATGATCCACTCCGTAGCAAATTCTGTCGCTTTGGTTGAGAAGGTTGAGGTCTTCGTTGATAGCAGAGCAGTGGTTAATCTAATTGATGCACAATTTGTGTGCATGCATGGCTTGACATGTAGTAATTTAGAGAAGCTGCTCCCCATTTATGCCATTGATTCTTCACCCCTTGCTCAGAAATGCCTCTCACAAATAGTACATAATATTACAATACATTTGTGGGGAATTTTCATCAGCAGTTGATCTCAGATTATGTTCTGGAGGGTCTGTCAGCCCCCATGGTCTTGGGTCTGCTGTGGTTGGTTAGACATAATCCGGTGATAGACTGGCAATCAAGAAACATACTGGAGTGGGGAGAGTAGTGTATTGATAACTGCCTTAGTACATCTCTCTCTGGGGTGACACTGTTCTGTTGTCTTCCCTTAAGGTTTTTAAATCTCAAGATTCCAAGTAGGGTCTTTTGCCTGTAGTGCCAGGGTTTTGGAGCAAAAGGCCTATGCATGTCACGTATGCGTCTCTTGATTTTTAAAATGTAAATGGCAGGCCACATCCTGTTTGTTGCATGGACCATACCTCCCTGCTGTGCAAAGACACTATGGGGAAATGGGGGGGGCAATTGATGCCACTCTCCCCCTGTCCTGTTCTCTGCCTGAAAGGTTTGGGAGCAAGAGTCCTAATCCTATCACTCATCCCTTTTGATTTTTAAAATTTAAATGCCAGGCCACATCCTGTGTGTAAATGCAATCAGGCAGTGCTTAAATTAATATGCTTTGGAGAAGGCAGTCACACAGCAGCTGCATAGTTGATGACCACTATCCAGGCCGAGTTTGATTAATGGCTGTCTCCACATAACCTGGACCAGGGAAGGCCATGTGCGATAATGGTGCAAACCTGGTGGCAGAATTATCCTTGGGCAGCATCACATTTGCATTGCAATGCTAACATCCTCAATCTGGTTGTACAGAAATTTTGATTCTGTCCTGAATGCGCTGCTGCAGAAGGCACAGTTTCTGAGTGCTCACTTTTTAAAATGGAAATGCCAGGCCACATCCTGTGTGTTGCATGGACCATACCTCCCTGCTGTGTAAAGACACTATGGAGAAATAGGGAAAGGGGGGCAATTGATGCCGCTGTCCTGCTATCTGCCTGAAAGATTTTTAAATCTCAAGACTTCAAGATGAGTCTCCAAATTGTGTCTTGTTTGTAGTGCCAGAGTTCTGGGAGCAAGAGGCCTACGCCTGTCTGTCATCTTGCAGTTTCTGGTGAAGGTAGAAATGTTGGTTCAGGCCTTGTTACAGGGTCATTCTCATGCATCCATGTTGCGGCATTCCACTGTTTTTAGTCTGTGACAATTGTTATCACTTTTCCTGTTGTCTGACTTTAATTTTTGGAAATGTGGAGACTCCAAGTAGGATCTCTAAATTGTCTTTTGTCTGTAGTGCCAGGGTTCTGAGAGCAAGAGGCCTACACCTGTACCTCATGCATATGTTGATTTTTAAAAATTAAAATGCCAGCCCACATCCTGTGTGTTGCATGGACCATACCTCCCTGCTGTGCAAAGACAATATGGGGAAATGAAAGGGGGCAATTGATGCCATTGTCCTGCTGTCTGCCTGAAAGGTTTTTAAATCTCAAGACTCCAAGATCGGTCTCAAAGTTGTATCTTGTCTGTACTGGCAGGGGTATGGGAGCACCATCCCTACACCTGTCTCATGCGCCTCTTTATTTCTTATGTCAATAGTCTAGGAAGCTAATGGCTAAGCTAAAATGGTGGTGCTGCACTGTAAAATGTATTTTTGGTGTTTTGGAAGCTTTTCAACCCACCCCTAAAGGTGTTTTCTTTGCATTACGTTTGGCCTGCCATTGAATCAAATGGGATTCAAAAGATTCGTAGTTCGGTTCGACGAATGTAGCGTTTGTTCAGTAAGGTTCGCGAACCAAACTTTGAAAGATTTGCTCATCCCTACTCTTGATCCTTTTCTCTTAAAGAAGGTTGCAGAACTTCTCTGTGAAGCAGCCAGCAGTCATCTTCCATCATGTTCACATTCCATCTACCTTGATATCCTCGTTCCATCTCCTTGATATCCTGGTGAAATATTTTCTCCTTGCTCTTTGCTAACAACACCGAGGTTTTCAGAAAAGAAGTCCAAATGGGAATATAAAAAATGCAACTTCAAATTCATAAGCTCACCTAAGGATTGGAAACGTTTCCGCATGTTCTCCACGATGGGCTTAAATTTTGGATCTATGTTGTTACCTAGAAATTTCTTCATGACTTCTTTAAAAGAATCCCAAGCCCTTTTCTCAACAACTTTGATTTTTGTTTCGAACACGTCGTCCTTCAGAAGTTACCGAATATCCGGACCCACAAAATGTCTTCCTTCATTTTTTTGCTTCAGACATTCCCTGAAACTTGGTATACAGGTACTTATAAATCTTCATCAGTCCAATCGTAACGTAGAGTGGTGGACGGAGAACTTCACTAGGATCAACTAAACGTTCCTCAACTATGTTCTTGAGTCCAGATTGCAAAGATATTCTCGTTGGCCAACTTTCTTGGCTCTACTGATGAGCCCTATCCCGGCTTTCCCATTTGCACACAACATGGGTACATTGTGTGTCCTCCTCCCTGCCCATGGAGCAAGCACAGAACTTTCAGATCAACACATATTGACCATCCTTGATCCTCGTAGTTAAGTTTCTTAAGAATTAAGTCTAAATTCTCGTAGCTTTCCTTCAAGTGCACAGAATTTCCTCCAGGCACTGATGCATACTCACTGACATTGTGCAGTAGAGGCTTTCAGACTTTGGATGAATAAATAAAGAGTCTCCACTCGCTCACATTGTACTTAATGTTACATTTTTCCATACTGCAGGAACATCGCTGCAATACTCTAGAGCACGGTCTGGAGAAAAGTAGGGAAGGAATTCATTTTCTCTGAAAAGCAGGTCCCAGGAGCTGGTAGGTTCTTTTACTTTAGTCTGGAACCTAAAAGTTCTACAGAATGTTTAGGAAAATCCAAGTACCTGACCAAATGTTTTACATCGTTACATAGGTTGAAAAAAGCCCTCGGTCCATCTAGTTCCCCTTCCTCCACAAGTTCTACATTTTGTCACTAAGTCACTTATAACCAACAATGCTGTGTAGTGAGGAATCCTCCGCCCTGATAAAAAGCTGTTATAGTATCTGCCATTACTACCTCTTGTGGTCGGTATTCCACAGTCTGCTCTAACTGTAAAGAACCCTTTCCTATTTAGCTGCTGGAATCGCTTTTCTTCCCCCGCAGTGACTGCCCCCTGGTCCTTAGTACTGTCTTTGGAAGGAATAAGTCATGTGCCAGTCCTTTATATTGACCACACATGTATTATACATATAAATGAGATCTCCTCTGAGACGTTTTTTTTCTAAACTAAACATATCTAACCTTTTCTACGTCTCATGATACGGGCGGGCTCCATTACTCATCATACGGGCGGCCTCCATTACTCATCATACGGGCGGCCTCCATTACTCATCATACGGGCGGCCTCCATTATTCATCATACGGGCGAACTCCATTACTCATCATACGGGCGACCTCCATTACTCATCATACGGGCGGTCTCCATTACTCATCATACGGGCGGCCTCCATTATTCATCATACGGGCGAACTCCATTACTCATCATACGGGCGGCCTCCATTACTCATCATACGGGCGGCCTCCATTCCTCATCATACGGGCGGCCTCCATTACTCATCATACGGGCGGCCTCCATTACTCATCATACGGGCGAACTCCATTATTCATCATACGGGCGGCCTCCATTCCTCATCATACGGGCGAACTCCATTATTCATCATACAGGCGAACTCCATTATTCATCATACAGGCAAACTCCATTACTCATCATACGGGCGGCCTCCATTACTCATCATACGGGCGGCCTCCATTCCTCATCATACGGGCGGCCTCCATTACTCATCATACGGGCGGCCTCCATTACTCATCATACGGGCGAACTCCATTATTCATCATACGGGCGAACTCCATTATTCATCATACGGGCGGCCTCCATTACTCGTCATACGGGCGGCCTCCATTACTCCTCATACCGGCGAACTCCATTACTCATCATACGGGCGGCCTCCATTACTCATCATACGGGCGGCCTCAATTACTCCTCATACAGGCGGCCTCCATTACTCCTCATACGGGTGGCCTCCATTACTCCTCATACGGGCGGCCTCCATTACTCATCATACGGGCGGCCTCCATTACTCATCATACGGGCGGCCTCCGTTACTCACCATACGGGCGGCCTCCGTTACTCATCATACGGGCGGCCTCCATTACTCCTCATACGGGCGGCCTCCATTACTCCTCATACGGGCGGCCTCCATTACTCATCATACGGGCGGCCTCCATTACTCACCATACGGGCGGCCTCCATTCCTTGTAATAATCTAGTTAGCACCCTTTGAAGTGACTGTAACTTCTGAATTTCCTTTTTAAAATGTGGAGCCCAAAACTGGATCCCATATTCCAGATGTGGCCTTACAAGTGATTTATAGAGGGGGAACAATACGTTGGGATCACGGGATCTAATCTCTCTTTTTATACACCCTAGAATCTTGTTTGCTTTAGCAGCTGCTGCCTGACATTGATGCTGCTGCTCAGCTTATTTGTAATGAGAATACCCAAGTCCTTCTCCTGTTCTGTAGTCCCGAGTTTACTTCCATTTAATGTATACACAGCTATAGGATTACTCCGTCCTAGGGGCATTACTTTACATTTATCACCATTACATCTCCTCTGTCCAGTATCTGCCCATTCCCACATCTTATCCAGATCCTTCTGTAGTATTATATCAAGATCAGTTTTTAATATCCTACATAGTTTGGTGACGGCAGCAAAGACTGACAGTTTACTATCAATCCCATCCACAAGGTCATTAATAAAGAGATTAGAAAGAATTGGTCCTAGCACAGATCCCTGCGGCACCCCACTGCTCCCAGTACGGATCCCTGCGGTCCCCACTGCTCCCAGTACAGATCCCTGCGGTCCCCACTGCTCCCAGTACAGATCCCTGCGGTCCCCACTGCTCCCAGTACAGATCCCTGCGGTCCCCACTGCTCCCAGTACCGATCCCTGCGGTCCCCACTGCTCCCAGAACAGATCCCTGCGGTCCCCACTGCTCCCAGTACAGATCCCTGCGGTCCCCACTGCTCCCAGTACAGATCCCTGCGGTCCCCACTGCTCCCAGTACAGATCCCTGCGGTCCCCACTGCTCCCAGTACAGATCCCTGCGGTCCCCACTGCTCCCAGTACAGATCCCTGCGGTCCCCACTGCTCCCAGTACAGATCCCTGCGGTCCCCACTGCTGACTATAGCCCATTTAGAGAATGTACCATTTATGACTACTCTTTGTTTCCTATCTTTTAGCCAATTCTTTACCCAGTTGCATACACCGTATTTTCCGGATTATAAGATGCACATTTGCTGCCAAAAATTTGGTAGATAAATGAGGGGTGTGTCTTAAAATCCGAATATAGCTTACCGGGGAGGTTATCTGTGCGACGACATGGTAAGGTCGGGCGGCTGGGTGCCTGTGGCTGCATGCGGGTGGCCGGGGGCCTGTGGCTGCGTGCGGGCAGCCGGGTGCTTGTCAGTGCCGGCTGCCTCTCTGTGCGGGTGGACGGCCTGCTGGTTGCCACTCTGTGCGTGCAGGCGGGTGGCTGTGCGGACTGCAGTGGCTATGCGGCAGGTGCCCCAGTGTGTCTGCGGTCCCATATTTAAATGATGGCTCCAGAAGTCAGCGCATGCGCAGATGGAGCCCTTCGATAAGAGCTCCATCTGCGCATGTGCCGCTCCATGTGCCATCATTTGAACTGGGACCACGGACAGAATGGGACACTCACCGCACCGGCCTGCTCCACCACTGACCCGCCGCTGCTACTGCCACTACTGACCCGCCGCCGCTGCCAACACGGACCCACCGTGGCTACCAGCACAACCTCTGCCTCCTGTGACCCCGCTTCACCATCACTGCTGCCCCCCCTCTGGTAAGACAACACTGGAGTATAAGACGGACCCCATTTTTATTTTATTTACCTTTTTTATCTCTAAATTTGGGGTGCGTCTTAGAATCCGGTGCGTGTTATAAAATGAAAAGTACGGTAGTACAAAACAATCATAACTGTAGAAAAAGTTGTGGAGAGAATTACGACTCCTGTGAAAAAGTGTTTGCCAGGTCACCAACCCAGTCACATCCCCCAGTGTGCGCAGACGCCCGTGCTGATCAAACGAAAGCAATCCAAATGAAGAAAAAATGGCTCCAGCTCCAGGAAGAGGTAAGTAAAAAATCAATTGTCTTTGTGACTGGGTCCTACTCCGATATCACACAATCAACAGAGCGAGAAACGATGGAACAATCCAAAGAACATTTATTCCAAGCAAATCAAACGGTCTATAACATAATCCACAAAACAGAGGGTAAAATAGTCCAGAACCACGAATATAGTCCAATAAGCGATAAAAAGCCGCAGCTTCTCCCAGAGGATCAATCCTTCTCTCTTCAAGTTCTCAAACAGACTGCCCAATTCTTCAAGTAACTAGAGAGTTTAGGTGGATCCCAGGCCCCCTCCTCCACACCTAGGGACAGAAGTGCTTCAAGGAGTTATAACCGTGCAAACAGGATAAACAATACATCAAATAGACAGCCCACGACGTCCAAAACATGAACCCACACAAAGTGGTACATGACCCACAATATCTCACAATCACAGTCTTTATTCCATTTACAAATATAAAACTTGAATACAAGCGTGGGGGAATAAGGGAAACCGGCGATGCGTTTTGAACTCAGCTGTGTTCTTTCACAAAGCTTTCCTGGATCAGAAGAGTTTCCCGCATGCTTAAGTAGAAACCATCAACCAATAAGACAGTTTCAAAAAGAAAGAAAAAAAAACAAACGTGAACAATTAATACTAATTAAGGAAAGTCCATCAGTAAAAAAGAAGAACCCATATAGCATATGTCGCGGGCGGGGAGGGCGCTGCGCTCACCCACTGCTCGGGTCCGGCTGTTGCTGCTGCTCACTCGGTCGGTGGCTCGAGCGGTGGGCCGGATCCCGGGGACTCGAGCGGCGCTCCTCGCCCGTGAGTGAAAGGGGTGGTTTGGTTTAGGGATATTTTCCGTGACGCCACCCACGGTTTGTGGTGAGGTTGGGACACCACCGCTGCTCTGTACGGGGATCCCGGGAGCGTTGACAGGGAGCAGCTGAGATGTTTTCTCCCCTCCGTGGGTAGGGGGGGGTTTGGTGGTCCCGGGGCCCGGTGGTGGAGGTCGGAAGGTGGGTTGCGGGGCCTGGCCGGGTGCAGGGTCGCGGGGCAGCGCAGTGCCAGACAGCACGGTGGTACTTACTCAGCCAGTAACGCACACGGAGTCTCTGGTAAAACAAATGGCTGGATGGACGAGTCCCACAGACTGCTGCGGCAGTCACTCCCGGTAGGTTGGCGGTAACTGTCTCTCCCTGCCCGGTGTTCTGTTCTCGGCTCCAATGGCTTCCCACTGATAGCCCGCTCCCCACGGGAAGGTTGGCTAAGGGAGCCCTTCCTTTGCCCCAAGGCTCTGGCCCTGGGAGCTCTAGCTCTGGCGGTAGCTTTATCTCCCTCACGGTTTGGACGGTTGCCTTTAGTCGGGTCTTTACTGCTGGGAAACCCTGGAGGTTCCAGTCGCTGACGGATTTGACCGGTTTAACGGCGACTCCAAGCCTGGTCGGGGTCTGTAGGCCCTGCCGAATGGTGCTGGCCTCTCTTCACTCCCCGGTTCGGTACCGGCGGGCCACCGCCCTACCCCGGTCCTACGGTTCCGCGTCGACCGGCCTCGCCTGCAGACGGTCACCACCGTCTGCCAACCTTGCTCTCAGGTGCCCGGGCCACGTACCCGGACATGGTCAGTCTGCTCCAGCTCCTCAACTACTACTTCCCCTCCTTCACTTTCCCTCACGGAACTCCAACTAACTCCTTTTTCCCGCCTCCAGGGCTGTGAACTCCTCAGTGGGAGGAGCCAACCGCCTGGCTCCACCCCACCTGGTGTGGACATCAGCCCCTGGAGGGAGGCAACAAGGATTTGTGTCTGACCTTGATGTTCCTAACCGGGGTGTGGGGTGTGTTGTTGCAGTACCTGTGACGTCCTGGCTTGTCCAGGGCGCCACACATACATACTGTATGCCATACAATCAGTAATGAAGCAGTAATCAAGCATGGATTCTTTGCGGAAATTTAAGCCATTAAGAAATCTAGAGTCCAAATCAATAATGCTCTTTTGATGTCACCACTTCTTGGTGGATTATTCACTTTTTCCATGCCGATCACTTGAATAAAGTGGGCTTTACACGCTGCAATCTCGCTAGCGAGATCACAAGGGATTGTACCCGCCCCCGTTGGTTGTGCGACACGGGCATATCGCTGCCCGACGTGCACAACTAGGCTTACCCCCGTCACACGGACTTACCTGCCCTGCGACGTCGCTCTGGCTGGCGACCTGCCTCCTTCCTAAGGGGGCGGGTCGTGCGGCATCACAGAGACGTTACACGGCAGGTGGCCAATAGAAGCGGAGGGGCGGAGATGAGCGGGACGTAAACATCCCGCCCACCTCCTTCCTTCAGCATTGCCAATGGAGGCAGGTAAGGAGATGTTCCTCGCTCCTGCGGTGTCACACACAGCGATGTGTGCTGCCACAGGAACGAAGAACAACATCGCTAATGAGAGGCAAACTATTTTTTGTTTTAGGACGACCTCTCCGCGGCAAACGATTTTGGTCGCTTTTGCGACCGTTTAAGGTCGCACATAAGTGTTACACGCTGCGATATTGTTAATGACGCCGGATGTGCGTCACAAACAACGTAACCCCGACGATAATTCATTAAAGGGAACCTGTCATCAGAAATTTAGCTTGAAACCTAAAAGCTTCCCCTTCTGCAGCTCCTGGGCTGCATTCCAGGAGGTTCCTGTACTTTTTGTGGCCCCTTTTAAACCAAATTAAATACTTTATAAACTTGTACCTTTTGCTATGTAAATTTTGTAAATCGTCCATGGGGGCGGGCTCTCTGGTGATCGTTGCTGTTCCTCCTGCAGATTTACGCCGCCCCCCCAACGCTGAATTTCATATCTCAGGACGCCGCCCCTGGGCGCCCGTGGTCCTGCGCATGCGCTGTGCGACTGTAGCGGTACTGTGCATTGTGTGCACGTGTGACAGCTGGTGACGTTTTGCGCAGGCACGAGGTTATGGGCGGCGCTGTGAGTGTCATCAGCAAGTGCCGCCCATAACCTCGTGACCGCACTTTCCCCTCTTCCTCCAGCGTTCTGCGCAAGCGCTTGCAGGCCAGATGACCCGACGTTACCTCTTTCCCATCTTGCCCTGCTGCATGGTAATATGGGAAGGAGGTGACATCGGGTCATTTGGTCAGCGCAGAACGCTGGAGGCAGTGGGGGAAAGCGCGTCCACAAGATTATGGGCGGGCACTTGCGATGCAATCACAGCGCCGCCCATAATCTCGTGCTTGTGACACACGTCACCAGCGATCCTGGCATGGGCGGCGTCCTGATGGATGAAATGGAGCGTGGGGGGACGGCGTAAATCTGCTGGAGGAACAGCAATGGTCAGCAGAGAGCCCGCCCCCATGGACGATTTACAAAATTTACATAGCAAAAGGTACAAGTTTATAAAGTATTTAATTTGGTTTAAAAGGGGCCACAAAAAGTACAGGAACCTTGCTAGAATGCAGCCCAGGAGCTGCAGAGGGGGAAAGTTTTAGGTTTCAAGCTAAATTTCTGATGACAGGTTCCCTTTAACGATATCGTAGCGCGTAAAGCCCGCTCTAGAGTTATCTGGCAATCATGCGGTGCAATGAAGAGTTTTGCCGCAGCAGAGCTGTTACGTCCAGAGTTCTTAATATTTGATATATCATTTAAATGTTCCTTTATTCTAACTTTCAAGTTCCTTGTAGTACAACCTACGTAAAGTTTGGAACAAAGAACATCTGATTATATACACCACATTCTGCGAGTTACAGTGTATATATTGTTGAATTATATGTTTTTTTTGAATTTGTGCTGTCAAAAAAACTCTCCAATTACACACAACCCTGGTAACTTCCCCCACCGGAATTGATTTAATGACATGTTTGGGGTGAAAACTGGTTGCGTGTAACAATGTATTCCCAGACAGTTGTTTACGATATAGTCTGGTCTGGATCGGTTTGTTAGGGATACCAATTAGAATCAAATCCAGAAAATTAATTTGAGATGCATGACTTTCATATGTCACGGCAGAGTGGGCACACAGCCATGGATCATTTCTCCAGGATTCTCTATACCTCCCCGGCCTCCTGAGGAACCTTACGTTAAAGGGGAAACGCGTCGAGGCAGGACGTTTTTGGTATCTTTTAAAGGGAAGTAGTTCATCCTTAACTTCCTACAACCCCTGGCAAAAATGATGGCCTCACCTGGCTCTGAGGATGTGTTTTCAGTTTTTTATTTTTCTGCCGTCTGTGACCTGCTTTTTTTAAACAAAAGTAAAGTCATTTCAAATGGCAACTTTCTGGCTTTAAGAAACACTAAAAAAAACCATAATGAAAACATAACGTGCAGCGGGGGAAAAATTATGGAATCACTCAATTATGAGGAAAAAATTATGGAATCACCCTGTAAATTTTCATTCCTAAAACTAACATCTGCATCAAATAAGATCTGCTCGTTAGTCTGCATCCAAAAAGGAGTGATCACACCTTGGAGAGCTGCTGCACCAAGTGGACTGACATGAATCATGGCTCCAACACCAGAGATCTCAATCGAAACAAAGGAGAGGATTATCAAACTCTTAAAAGAGGGTAAATCATCACGCAATGTTGCAGAAGATGTTGGTTGTTCACAGTAAGCTGTCTAAAATCTGCACCAAATACAAACAACATGGGAAGTTTATTAAAGGCAAACATAGTGGTAGACCAAGGAAGACATCAAAGCGTCAAGACAGGAAACTTAAAGCAATATGTCTCTAAAACAGGAAATGCACAACAAAACAAATGAGGAACAAATGGGAGGAAACTTGAGTCAATGTCTGTGACCGAACTATAAGAAACCGCCTAAAGGAAATGGGATTTAATTACAGAAAAGCTAAACAATAAAAAGATGACTGCCTGAAGAGAAAATGTAAATATCCACAGTCATTGATGATATGGGGATGCATGTCAGATAAAGGCACTGGGGAGATGGCTGTCATTACATCTTCAATAAATGCCCAAGTTTACATTGACATTTTGGACACTTCCTATCCCATCAATTGAAAGGATGTTTGGGGCAGATGAAATCATTTATCAAGATTATAATGCATTCTGCCATAGAGCAAAAACTGTGAAAACATTCCTTGAAAGAAAACACATAAGGTTAATGACATGGCCTGCAAATAGTCCAGATCGCAATCCAATTGAAAATCTTTGGTGGAAGTTGAAGAAAATGGTCCATGACAAGATCCAACCTGCAAAGCTGATCTGCAACAGCAATCAGAGAAAGTTGGAGCTTGATTGATGAAGAATACTGTTTGTCACTCATTAAGTCCATGCCTCAGAGACTGCAAGCTGTTATAAAAGCCAGAGGTGGCGCCACAAAATACTAGTGATGTATTGGAGGGTTCTTTTGTTTGTTTTTCACGATTCCATAATTTTTTTCCTCATAATTGAGTGATTCCATAATTTTTCCCCTGTTTGGTCTTGAAAATTAACAGTTACTGGCTGCACATTATGTTTTCATGATTTTTTTAGTGTTTCTTAAAGCCAGAAGGATAGTTTCGGATGATTGGAGAAAAGCAGGTTAAATACCGCGCCAAACCACAGGAATCAAGATGAAGAAGTAATTCTCTTTTCTTTATTTTCACAGGTCTACGCGTTTCAAGGACATATCCGTCCTCTTCCTCAGGACAAATGCAGAGTGTTCTCTGCATTTGTCCTGAGGAAGAGGACGGATATGTCCTTGAAACGCGTAGACCTGTGAAAATAAAGAAAAGAGAATTACTTCTTCATCTTGATTCCTGTGGTTTGGCGCGGTATTTAACCTGCTTTTCTCCAATCATCCGAAACTACTCTACTATTGCAGGACTGCTGCCTTCCACGTTTGTTTTATGCGATTAAGGGTGTTGTGACTCACACAACCCCACCAGGTGAGTGCTTCCATTGCACATTCCTTATTCCATTTGTTATACCGGATAAGACCCTATTTTGCGCCTTTTTTCCCACAGTTTATTTCAAAGCCAGAAGGATGACATTTGAAATTACTTTAGTTTTTTGCCGTCTGTGATCTGTTTTTTTAAAACAAAAGTAAACAACTGAATGAACATTCTCAGAGCCAGGTGAGGCCAGAATTTTTGCCAGGGGTTGTTTAGTAGATGGGGATGTGGGTTATTATACCCAATTTGTATATGAGTATTCAGCTGCTTTTTGTTAGGTGTATATCCTGTGTTCGTCTTTGACACATTTTTAATCTTAGACCTTGTAATTTTTCATGGTGTTTGTTATTGCTGCCTATTTTGTTACAGGGATCTTATTTATATTGACTTATGCTATTATTTGCACTTATAGTGTTCTTTAGACATATAATGGTTAGAACCCCTTTGGACTCTTTATGAGCAGCTGAATTGATCCTATTATTGGCAGGAGAAAGAGAGGGTCAGCCGACGTGGACAGGGGCGGCCAAAAATGTATGGGGTCATACCCGCCGTTGTTCTCTAGGGCTTCCTAGGGACTCCATAGATTTAGTCCCGCTCTCTTACCCTGCAAACTACTGTGTTGGTTAAAAACTCGATGCTATATTATTTTAATGTATACTAATAAAGATAATTGGTTTTATTAGATTTTTGAGGTTTTTGTGAATTACATATTATTACTCAGGCAGTTTGTATTGTTAATTGGAATAATTTTGATTTGGTCTCTAGATTTCCTAATGGCTTAAATTGATAGAGAATCCATGCTCCATTCCTGCTTGATAAAGAACGCAGGTAGCATTCGAAACGCGTTGCCGCACCTGGGCTCCTTGACCTTATCCACTTTTCATAATTTTTATATTGACCTTTGAAATAAAGCTTGAAGATTTTATTATATTCCGGAAGCTGGATCCTCCTTCCTTGTCCCTCCATTCCTGCTCACTTTTGTATGGCATATGTATGTTATGTGGGTTCCATTTTACTAATAGACTTTGCTTAATAGGCCATAATTGTTCACGTGTTTTGTTTTGTTTTTTTTCTTTCTTTTTGAAAGTGTCTTATTGGTTGATGATTTGTACTTAAGCATGCCGGGAAACTCTTCTGATCCAGGAAGGCTTTGAGAAAGAACGCAGCTTAGTTCGAAACGAGTCGCCAGTTTCCCTTATTCCCCCAAGGTTGTATTCAAAATGTATTATTATTATTATTATTATTATTATAGGGCCATTTATTCCATGTCACTTTACAAGTGAAAAGGGGTATACATAGTAGGGACACGTACATAAATCAAACAAAGCAAGGCACAGACTGGTACAGGAGAAGAGAGGACCCTGCCCGTGAGAGATCACTGTCTACAAGGGATGGGTGAGGGTACAGGAGGAAAGAGGACCCTGCCCGTGAGAGATCACTGTCTACAAGGGATGAGTGAGGGTACAGGAGGAGTGAGGACCCTGCCTGCAAGAGATCACTGTCTACAAGGGATGAGTGAGGGTACAGGAGGAAAGAGGACCCTGCCCGTGAGGGATCACAGTCTACAAGGGATGAGTGAGGGTACAGGAGGAGTGAGGACCCTGCCCGTGAGAGATCACTGTCTACAAGGGATGGGTGAGGGTACAGGAGGAAAGAGGACCCTGCCCGTGAGAGATCACTGTCTACAAGGGATGAGTGAGGGTACAGGAGGAGGGAGGACCCTGCCCGCTAGAGATCACTGTCTACAAGGGATGGGTGAGGGTACAGGAGGAGTGAGGACCCTGCCTGCAAGAGATCACTGTCTACAAGGGATGAGTGAGGGTACAGGAGGAAAGAGGACCCTGCCCGTGAGGGATCACAGTCTACAAGGGATGAGTGAGGGTACAGGAGGAGTGAGGACCCTGCCCGTGAGAGATCACTGTCTACAAGGGATGAGTGAGGGTACAGGAGGAGTGAGGACCCTGCCCGCTAGAGATCACTGTCTACAAGGGATGGGTGAGGGTACAGGAGGAGTGAGGACCCTGCCTGCAAGAGATCACTGTCTACAAGGGATGAGTGAGGGTACAGGAGGAAAGAGGACCCTGCCCGTGAGGGATCACATTCTACAAGGGATGAGTGAGGGTACAGGAGGAGTGAGGACCCTGCCCGTGAGAGATCACTGTCTACAAGGGATGAGTGAGGGTACAGGAGGAGTGAGGACCCTGCCCGCTAGAGATCACTGTCTACAAGGGATGGGTGAGGGTACAGGAGGAGTGAGGACCCTGCCCGTGAGAGATCACTGTCTACAAGGGATGAGTGAGGGTACAGGAGGAGTGAGGACCCTGCCCGTGAGAGATCACTGTCTACAAGGGATGAGTGAGGGTACAGGAGGAAAGAGGACCCTGCCTGCGAGAGATCACAGTCTACAAGGGATGAGTGAGTGTACAGGAGGAAAGAGGACCCTGCCTGCGAGAGATCACTGTCTACAAGGGATGGGTGAGTGTACAGGAGGAAAGAGGACCCTGCCTGCGAGAGATCACTGTCTACAAGGGATGAGTGAGGGTCCTGCCCGCTAGAGATCACTGTCTACAAGGGATGGGTGAGGGTACAGGAGGAGTGAGGACCCTGCCCGTGAGAGATCACTGTCTACAAGGGATGAGTGAGGGTACAGGAGGACAGAGGACCCTGCCCGCTAGAGATCACTGTCTACAAGGGATGAGAGAGGGTACAGGAGGAGTGAGGACCCTGCCCGTGAGAGATCACTGTCTACAAGGGATGAGTGAGGGTACAGGAGGAAAGAGGACCCTGCCTGCGAGAGATCACTGTCTACAAGGGATGAGTGAGGGTACAGGAGGACAGAGGACCCTGCCCGCTAGAGATCACTGTCTACAAGGGATGAGAGAGGGTACAGGAGGAGTGAGGATCCTGCCCGCTAGAGATCACTGTCTACAAGGGATGAGAGAGGGTACAGGAGGAGTGAGGACCCTGCCCGTGAGAGATCACTGTCTACAAGGGATGAGTGAGGGTACAGGAGGAAAGAGGACCCTGCCTGCGAGAGATCACTGTCTACAAGGGATGAGTGAGGGTACAGGAGGAGGGAGGACCCTGCCCGCTAGAGATCACTGTCTACAAGGGATGAGAGAGGGTACAGGAGGAGTGAGGACCCTGCCCGTGAGAGATCACTGTCTACAAGGGATGAGTGAGGGTACAGGAGGAAAGAGGACCCTGCCTGCGAGAGATCACTGTCTACAAGGGATGAGTGAGGGTACAGGAGGAGGGAGGACCCTGCCCGCTAGAGATCACTGTCTACAAGGGATGAGAGAGGGTACAGGAGGAGTGAGGACCCTGCCCGTGAGAGATCACTGTCTACAAGGGATGAGTGAGGGTACAGGAGGAAAGAGGACCCTGCCTGCGAGAGATCACTGTCTACAAGGGATGAGTGAGGGTACAGGAGGACAGAGGACCCTGCCCGCTAGAGATCACTGTCTACAAGGGATGAGTGAGGGTACAGGAGGAGTGAGGATCCTGCCCGCTAGAGATCACTGTCTACAAGGGATGAGAGAGGGTACAGGAGGAGTGAGGACCCTGCCCGTGAGAGATCACAGTCTACAAGGGATGGGTGAGGGTACAGGAGGAGTGAGGACCCTGCCCGTGAGAGATCACTGTCTACAAGGGATGAGTGAGGGTACAGGAGGACAGAGGACCCTGCCCGCTAGAGATCACTGTCTACAAGGGATGAGAGAGGGTACAGGAGGAGTGAGGATCCTGCCCGCTAGAGATCACTGTCTACAAGGGATGAGAGAGGGTACAGGAGGAGTGAGGACCCTGCCCGTGAGAGATCACAGTCTACAAGGGATGGGTGAGGGTACAGGAGGAGTGAGGACCCTGCCCACAAGAGATCACTGTCTACAGGTGTATGGGTGAAAAAAGACAAAGAATTTTTTACTTACCTCTTCTTGGAGCTGGAGCCATTTTTTCTTCTTTTTAATTCCGACTCTCCCTTGTAGCCATTTCGATCATGTTGTTAGGAACAGAAGCTTCATCCACCACAACCACTGAATACTGCACGGAATGGTGGTGAGCAGAGTACACAGTCCGATGGACTCTGTCCCAAAGAAACTCTGCCACTACTGCCCATAGCAACCAATCACAGTGCAGCCTTCAGTACTCACACTGCTGAGGTAAAGTGAAAGCTAAGCTCTGATTGGTTGCTATGGACAACACCACACTTATCGCCTGTGACAAAGAAAATCTGCCTTTACTCCTCATAGCAACCAATCACAGTGCAGCCTTTAGTCCTTAGCTGCTGAGGTAAAGTGAAAGCTGTGCTCTGATTGGTTGCTATTCACACCACACTACTCCTATAAACTGTGGCAAAAAAAAAGGGTAGCCTTCAGTACTTACACTGCTGCCTGAGGTAAAATGAAAGCTGTGCTCTGATTGGTTGCTACCACCACATTCATTTGGAAGCTGGTCAAGAGAATCTTCGCTGCTCACAGCAGCCAATCGCAAAACAGCGTCCATCAATATCTAATGACCCCAAAATCACCCACCAAAGGTCACGCAACAAGTCCAAGTATGAAGAAGCCGCTGGAGTCAGTGTTTGTGGGAAAAAACTGTACGTGACGGAATATTTTTGACATTTTTACTGAGTTCAGTGATCAATCGATCTAAAAATCCTGTGACTGTTCATTCCGTTTTCCCCTCGCAGACCTCTTATAATTACACGATTTGTTATTCACAGGTTTATTTCCTTTGTGTTTATTGGAACAACACAAAAAAAACTGAGAAAAACAGAAGATTTGGCCAAAATTTCACACAAAATTTTGAAAATGGACGGACAGAATTGTTGTCCCCTCCTGTTAATATTTGGCTGCGTCCTTTACCCTCTGGAATAAATCCATTTCATCAGTCGCCTCCTTTACCCGTCCCCAAGGTTCTTCCTCCTCTCACCTGGAATCTCTTCTTTATAAACGTCTCCAGGTCTCTCATATCTGAAGGCGTCTTCTCTTCTCTTATCCCAATCTTCAGATCTCTCCAATGTGTCAATGGGGTTTAGATCTGGATTTATTGCGGCCTCTTCAGAACCCTCCAGCGCTTTGTTTCCGTCCATTTCCACGGCTTCTTAAAGTGTTTGGGGTCATTGTCCTGCTGGAGACCCCTGACCTAGGACGCACCCGGCTTTCTGACACTGGACACTACATTGCCACATAGAATACTTTGGTAATCATCACATTTCATGCTTCCTTGCACACAGTCAACGTACCCAGTATCAGAGGCAGCAATACAGAGCAGAAAGGCTCTTATCATGTATCTCTGTATACAGGGAGCTCCCCCTAGTGGTGACTGCAGACAGGATCTTATCATGTATCTCTGTATACAGGGAGCTCCCCCTAGTGGTGGCTGCAGACAGGATCTTATCATGTATCTCTGTATACAGGGAGCTCCCTCTAGTGGTGGCTGCAGACAGGATCTTATCATGTATCTCTGTATACAGGGAGCTCCCCCTAGTGGTGGCTGCAGACAGGATCTTATCATGTATCTCTGTATACAGGGAGCTCCCCCTAGTGGTGGCTGCAGACAGGATCTTATCATGTATCTCTGTATACAGGGAGCTCCCTCTACTAGAGTATCTCTGTATACAGGGAGCTCCCCCTAGTGGTGGCTGCAGACAGGATCTTATCATGTATCTCTGTATACAGGGAGCTCCCCCTAGTGGTGACTGCAGACAGGATCTTATCATGTATCTCTATATACAGGGAGCTCCCCCTAGTGGTGGCTGCAGACAGGATCTTATCATGTATCTCTGTATACAGGGAGCTCCCCCTAGTGGTGGCTGCAGACAGGATCTTATCATGTATCTCTGTATACAGGGAGCTCCCTCTACTAGAGTATCTCTGTATACAGGGAGCTCCCCCTAGTGGTGGCTGCAGACAGGATCTTATCATGTATCTCTGTATACAGGGAGCTCCCCCTAGTGGTGACTGCAGACAGGATCTTATCATGTATCTCTGTATACAGGGAGCTCCCCCTAGTGGTGGCTGCAGACAGGATCTTATGTATCTGTGTATACAGGGAGCTCCCCCTAGTGGTGGCTGCAGACAGGCTCTTTTATCGTTAGGTATATGCTTGGGCCACATAGAGTGAGTGTATTTAGAGCCATGAAAATTCTTCTTTGCTCTTTCTCTTGAGGAATGCTTCGCTTATTGACCCTGTAACAGAAGACGCGGTGCCCATTCCTGCCACTTCACCCTGACTCTGGACGGCACCTGTCAGTCTGTGGGATTGCTTACACTGCCCAGCCCCGTGCGGGTGACTCAGGGCCGGTGTGGGGGGACATGAAGTCCATTCTTGTGCCGCTACGTATTCTGGGGGCTTCTGGGGAGCTGCCCTCAGAGATGGGGGAACCGGCGTAATGCAGTAATGTAGGGGCGGCAGCTGCCGTGTGGCCCCCAGATTGGAGCGGACCCCCTCCGCCCTCGTCACAATGCTGCCCTGTGTCTTGCTGACCCGCAGCTGCCGGACATTCATGTGGAGCAGAATTTATTGCAGCAAATGGCGCTCGCTCTAAGAATAATCCGCTCACATAAAACAGTGGATGGTCCCGCAGCACGCGATGGCCGCTCATAAACAGCCAGCTGTCTACGGCTCTCCTCCCTCCATGACTGACAGCGGCAGACGGGGGGCATAGAACAGGACCACCCCATCCCCCGCACTCGTTACACATCAGATATAAATACCCCGTGTGTGCCGCCCGGTAATGCACGAAATGTCGCAATATGTCGGTTAGTAACACTCGTGACATAATCTCGCAGGTATGGCAGATGTAACCCGGAGCGTTTCAGCCACAATAGTCAATCGTTATGATAAATGTGGCGCAGATCCGACATCATGGTCCTGAACTCAGGAGTCACAAATCACGGTGTAATACAGCCAGTTGGCCACCAGGGGCGCAGCTTCATTGCCCTCGGAGTCCAGAAGCCTCAATCCACCCCTCTAATGGTGGAAGTGTTAATGCCAATACCTCCAGGCAGTCTATGGAGGCGATCGCAATCATCCTGCCCCCCCCCCACCCCCGCAGCTGCCATTCCCCTCCGCACAGCGGCCAAGTGTAAGATGATATTTTGCTAATGAATGTGGATTTTATCTGATATCATAATGGGACTAAGGAGAAATGTGAGGGGTCAGCGAATGCTGCAATGGGGGTCTGAGGGCGGAAAATGTTACAGGGTGGAGGAATGAACAAGACGATATTGGGTATTATAATAAGACATCACCGGAGAGCGCTGACAACGAGGAATTATTGGCCCCGAGGACTATAATAAGTGGCTGGGAGGCAGCTTCCTGCAGCAGAAACCTCCCCCTCCGCCGGAGTCCCTGGGACCATTCTATGGTTTCCATTGTAGGTGGACGGGGTCGTCTCCCGCTTGCTTTTCTCTGCCCCTTTAACCTTCTCTAGTTTTGCTCTGCTCTTTATGGAAGTTATAAATACAGCAAGGAAGCGGCGCTGTCAGCGCGGGGGGCCGCGGCGACATAATGCAATGCGACAGCTCGTGTTTTCTGCGCCCACAGTCCGGGAATCGCAGTAATGAAGCAGAAAACCTGCAGGAAATGTGTTGGGATGTGGCAGCTGCTGGGAGCGGTGAGAGTGACGGTCTGCGCTGCCGCCCCGCTGCCCCCCAGTAATGCGCAGCCTTTACCCGGGTGGCGGCCATAGTGCTAGATATCATCAGGGCTCAGCTGTGGTAAAATAAATAGAAAGTCTGTAAAATTATATAAAATATCCAGGCAAAGTGTAACAGGAAAAATATTCACCTGGGGAGGGCGCTGTCCAGGCTGCAGTACCTGCCTGTCACCTCTAGGCGGTGCGGTGCGGGCAGTGGGCGCTGTGTGGGCTACAGTACCTGCCCATCCCCTCAAAGGGGCGTTGTGCAGGCTGCAGTACCTGTCTGTCACCTCTAGTTTGCGCCGTGCGGACTGCAGTACCTACCAGTCACCTCCAGGGGGTGCTGTGCGAGCCGCAGTACCTACCAGTCACCTCCAGGGGGTGCTGTGCGAGCCGCAGTACCTACCAGTCACCTCTAGGGGGCGCTGTGCTGGATGCAGTACCTGCCTGTCAGCTCTAGAGGGCACTGTGCATGCTGAAGTACCAGCCTGTCACCTCTAGGGGGCGCTGTGAGGGCTGCAGTACCTGCCTGTTACCTCTAGGGGGCGCTGTGTAGGCTGCAGAACTTGCCTGTTACCTCTTGGGGGAGCTGTGTGGGCTGCAGCTCCTGCCTGTTACACCTAGGGGTGCTGTGCAGGCTGCAGCACTTGCTTGTCACCTCTAGGGGGTGCTGTGCTGGAGGGGACATACTTTGTCTATGATAATCACCCCTGACTTCTCTTCCAGATGTTAACTGCTCGTACTTCAAGCACTTCACCTCCGGAGAAAACGCCGAGATCCTGCAAGTCACCACCCAGAAAGGCAAGTGTGCAGGTCTGGGGCACCATACAGAGGGCAGCAGGGGCAGATATAGTGGGTGCAGAGACAGTTACAAGTGGTAGAAGGGGCAGAGACAGGTACAGGTGGTAGAAGGGGCAGATACAGGTGGATGTAGAGACAGGTACAGGTGGTAGAAGGGGCAGGTACAGGTGGATGTAGAGACAGGTACAGGTGGTAGAAGGGGCAGATACAGGTGGAAGTAGAGACAGGTACAGGTGGTAGAAGGGGCAGATACAGGTGGATGTAGAGACAGGTACAGGTGGTAGAAGGGGCAGATACAGGTGGATGTAGAGACAGGTACAGGTGGTAGAAGGGGCAGATACAGGTGGAAGTAGAGACAGGTACAGGTGGTAGAAGGGGCAGATACAGGTGGATGTAGAGACAGGTACAGGTGGTAGAAGGGGCAGATACAGGTGGAAGTAGAGACAGGTACAGGTGGTAGAAGGGGCAGATACAGGTGGATGTAGAGACAGGTACAGGTGGTAGAAGGGGCAGATACAGGTGGATGTAGAGACAGGTACAGGTGGTAGAAGGGGCAGATACAGGTGGATGTAGAGACAGGTACAGGTGGTAGAAGGGGCAGATACAGGTGGATGTAGAGACAGGTACAGGTGGATGTAGAGACAGGTACAGGTGGATGTAGAGACAGGTACAGGTGGTAGAAGGGGCAGGTACAGGTGGATGTAGAGACAGGTACAGGTGGTAGAAGGGGCAGATACAGGTACAGGTGGTAGAAGGGGCAGGTACAGGTGGATGTAGAGACAGGTACAGGTGGTAGAAGGGGCAGATACAGGTACAGGTGGTAGAAGGGGCAGGTACAGGTGGATGTAGAGACAGGTACAGGTGGATGTAGAGACAGGTACAGGTGGATGTAGAGACAGGTACAGGTGGATGTAGAGACAGGTACAGGTGGTAGAAGGGGCAGATACAGGTGGATGTAGAGACAGGTACAGGTGGTAGAAGGGGCAGATACAGGTGGATGTAGAGACAGGTACAGGTGGTAGAAGGGGCAGATACAGGTGGATGTAGAGACAGGTACAGGTGGTAGAAGGGGCAGATACAGGTGGATGTAGAGACAGGTACAGGTGGATGTAGAGACAGGTACAGGTGGATGTAGAGACAGGTACAGGTGGTAGAAGGGGCAGGTACAGGTGGATGTAGAGACAGGTACAGGTGGTAGAAGGGGCAGATACAGGTGGATGTAGAGACAGGTACAGGTGGTAGAAGGGGCAGGTACAGGTGGATGTAGAGACAGGTACAGGTGGTAGAAGGGGCAGATACAGGTGGATGTAGAGACAGGTACAGGTGGTAGAAGGGGCAGATACAGGTGGATGTAGAGACAGGTACAGGTGGATGTAGAGACAGGTACAGGTGGATGTAGAGACAGGTACAGGTGGTAGAAGGGGCAGGTACAGGTGGATGTAGAGACAGGTACAGGTGGTAGAAGGGGCAGATACAGGTGGAAGTAGAGACAGGTACAGGTGGTAGAAGGGGCAGATACAGGTGGATGTAGAGACAGGTACAGGTGGTAGAAGGGGCAGATACAGGTGGATGTAGAGACAGGTACAGGTGGTAGAAGGGGCAGATACAGGTGGATGTAGAGACAGGTACAGGTGGTAGAAGGGGCAGATACAGGTGGATGTAGAGACAGGTACAGGTGGTAGAAGGGGCAGATACAGGTGGAAGTAGAGACAGGTACAGGTGGTAGAAGGGGCAGATACAGGTGGATGTAGAGACAGGTACAGGTGGTAGAAGGGGCAGATACAGGTGGAAGTAGAGACAGGTACAGGTGGTAGAAGGGGCAGATACAGGTGGATGTAGAGACAGGTACAGGTGGTAGAAGGGGCAGATACAGGTGGATGTAGAGACAGGTACAGGTGGTAGAAGGGGCAGATACAGGTGGATGTAGAGACAGGTACAGGTGGTAGAAGGGGCAGATACAGGTGGATGTAGAGACAGGTACAGGTGGATGTAGAGACAGGTACAGGTGGATGTAGAGACAGGTACAGGTGGTAGAAGGGGCAGGTACAGGTGGATGTAGAGACAGGTACAGGTGGTAGAAGGGGCAGATACAGGTACAGGTGGTAGAAGGGGCAGGTACAGGTGGATGTAGAGACAGGTACAGGTGGTAGAAGGGGCAGATACAGGTACAGGTGGTAGAAGGGGCAGGTACAGGTGGATGTAGAGACAGGTACAGGTGGATGTAGAGACAGGTACAGGTGGATGTAGAGACAGGTACAGGTGGATGTAGAGACAGGTACAGGTGGATGTAGAGACAGGTACAGGTGGTAGAAGGGGCAGATACAGGTGGATGTAGAGACAGGTACAGGTGGTAGAAGGGGCAGATACAGGTGGATGTAGAGACAGGTACAGGTGGTAGAAGGGGCAGATACAGGTGGATGTAGAGACAGGTACAGGTGGTAGAAGGGGCAGATACAGGTGGATGTAGAGACAGGTACAGGTGGATGTAGAGACAGGTACAGGTGGATGTAGAGACAGGTACAGGTGGTAGAAGGGGCAGGTACAGGTGGATGTAGAGACAGGTACAGGTGGTAGAAGGGGCAGGTACAGGTGGATGTAGAGACAGGTACAGGTGGTAGAAGGGGCAGGTACAGGTGGATGTAGAGACAGGTACAGGTGGTAGAAGGGGCAGGTACAGGTGGGTGCAGCATAGAGATGTAATGGGTTCAGGAGCAGGGGCAGATACAGATAGTAGCATTGACAGGTACAAGTGGGTGTAGGGAGAGATATAGCAGGTGGAGGGGCAGATACAGATGACAGCAGGACATACAGGTTGGTGCAGGTGGAGGGGCAGATACAGATGACAGCAGGGGCAGATACAGATGACAGCAGGACATACAGGTGGGTGCAGGGGCAGACACAGATAATGGCTATGACCTTGGGGGCAGGAATGTGGCGCTGAGTGATGGCATTATCTGCGCTGATGGGTGAGGACAGGACAGTAATCCCCGCCAGACACTGAGGGATTATCACCCGCTGGACCCTGGATTGTCCCCATGACTCCCATGCAGCTTCTCCTCCTCCGCCAACGTCTAATATTCATTTCTCGGCCTCCTGTCAGTGAATGGAAACCTTCACTGGGACTCTGTCGACAAGTTATTGCTTCCTCATCGGAGAGCGATCGTTTACAATACAGAACACTCCCTGCATTCCGGACCGGATATCCACACACAAAGCCAATCCAGCGGTGTATCACGCAGATGACCGAATCCAGCGGTGTATCACGCAGATGACTGAATCCAGCGGTGTATCACGCAGAATATGACTGAATCCAGCAGTGTATCACCCAGAATATGACTGAATCCAGGAGGTGTATCACGCAGATGACTGAATCCAGCGGTGTATCACCCAGATGACCGAATCCAGCGGTGTATCACGCAGATGACTGAATCCAGCAGTGTATCACCCAGAATATGACTGAATCCAGCAGTGTATCACGCAGATGACCGAATCCAGCGGTGTATCACGCAGATGACCGAATCCAGCGGTGTATCACGCAGATGACCGAATCCAGCGGTGTATCACGCAGATGACCGAATCCAGCGGTGTATCACGCAGATGACCGAATCCAGCGGTGTATCACGCAGATGACCGAATCCAGCGGTGTATCACGCAGATGACCGAATCCAGCGGTGTATCACCCAGATGACCGAATCCAGCGGTGTATCACCCAGATGACCGAATCCAGCGGTGTATCACCCAGATGACCGAATCCAGCGGTGTATCACCCAGATGACCGAATCCAGCGGTGTATCACGCAGATGACCGAATCCAGCGGTGTATCACGCAGATGACCGAATCCAGCGGTGTATCACGCAGATGACCGAATCCAGCGGTGTATCACGCAGATGACCGAATCCAGCGGTGTATCACGCAGATGACCGAATCCAGCGGTGTATCACGCAGATGACCGAATCCAGCGGTGTATCACCCAGATGACCGAATCCAGCGGTGTATCACCCAGATGACCGAATCCAGCGGTGTATCACCCAGATGACCGAATCCAGCGGTGTATCACCCAGATGACCGAATCCAGCGGTGTATCACGCAGATGACCGAATCCAGCGGTGTATCACGCAGATGACCGAATCCAGCGGTGTATCACGCAGATGACCGAATCCAGCGGTGTATCACGCAGATGACCGAATCCAGCGGTGTATCACGCAGATGACCGAATCCAGCGGTGTATCACGCAGATGACCGAATCCAGCGGTGTATCACGCAGATGACCGAATCCAGCGGTGTATCACGCAGATGACCGAATCCAGCGGTGTATCACGCAGATGACCGAATCCAGCGGTGTATCACGCAGATGACCGAATCCAGCGGTGTATCACCCAGATGACCGAATCCAGCGGTGTATCACCCAGATGACCGAATCCAGCGGTGTATCACCCAGATGACCGAATCCAGCGGTGTATCACCCAGATGACCGAATCCAGCGGTGTATCACGCAGATGACCGAATCCAGCGGTGTATCACGCAGATGACCGAATCCAGCGGTGTATCACGCAGATGACCGAATCCAGCGGTGTATCACGCAGATGACCGAATCCAGCGGTGTATCACGCAGATGACCGAATCCAGCGGTGTATCACGCAGATGACCGAATCCAGCGGTGTATCACGCAGATGACCGAATCCAGCGGTGTATCACCCAGATGACCGAATCCAGCGGTGTATCACCCAGATGACCGAATCCAGCGGTGTATCACACTGATGACCGAATCCAGCGGTGTATCACGCAGATGACCGAATCCAGCAGTGTATCACGCAGATGACCGAATCCAGCAGTGTATCACCCAGATGACCGAATCCAGCGGTGTATCACCCAGATGACCGAATCCAGCGGTGTATCACCCAGATGACCGAATCCAGCGGTGTATCACCCAGATGACCGAATCCAGCGGTGTATCACGCAGATGACCGAATCCAGCGGTGTATCACCCAGATGACCGAATCCAGCGGTGTATCACCCAGATGACCGAATCCAGCGGTGTATCACCCAGATGACCGAATCCAGCGGTGTATCACCCAGATGACCGAATCCAGCGGTGTATCACCCAGATGACCGAATCCAGCGGTGTATCACCCAGATGACCGAATCCAGCGGTGTATCACCCAGATGACCGAATCCAGCGGTGTATCACCCAGATGACCGAATCCAGCGGTGTATCACCCAGATGACCGAATCCAGCGGTGTATCACGCAGATGACCGAATCCAGCAGTGTATCACACTGATGACCGAATCCAGCGGTGTATCATGCAGATGACCGAATCCAACGGTGTATCACCCAGAATATGACTGAATCCAGCGGTGTATCACCCAGAATATGACTGAATCCAGCGGTGTATCACGCAGATGACTGAATCCAGCGGTGTATCACCCAGAATATGACTGAATCCAGCAGTGTATCACCCAGAATATGACTGAATCCAGCGGTGTATCACCCAGAATATGACTGAATCCAGCGGTGTATCACGCAGATGACCGAATCCAGCGGTGTATCACCCAGAATATGACTGAATCCAGCGGTGTATCACCCAGATGACTGAATCCAGCGGTGTATCACCCAGAATATGACTGAATCCAGCAGTGTATCACGCAGATGACTGAATCCAGCGGTGTATCACACAGATGACCGAATCCAGCAGTGTATCACCCAGATGACTGAATCCAGCGGTGTATTACCCAGATGACTGAATCCAGCGGTGTATTACCCAGATGACTGAATCCAGCAGTGTATCACACAGATGACCGAATCCAGCGGTGTATCACCCAGATGACCGAATCCAGAGGTGTATCACGCAGATGACTGAATCCAGCGGTGTATTACCCAGATGACTGAATCCAGCAGTGTATCATGCAGATGACCGAATCCAACGGTGTATCACGCAGATGACTGAATCCAGCGGTGTATCACGCAGATGACTGAATCCAGCAGTGTATCATGCAGATGACCGAATCCAACGGTGTATCACCCAGAATATGACCGAATCCAGCGGTGTATCACCCAGATGACCGAATCCAGAGGTGTATCACGCAGATGACTGAATCCAGCGGTGTATCACGCAGATGACTGAATCCAGCAGTGTATCATGCAGATGACCGAATCCAACGGTGTATCACGCAGATGACTGAATCCAGCGGTGTATCACGCAGATGACTGAATCCAGCAGTGTATCATGCAGATGACCGAATCCAACGGTGTATCACCCAGAATATGACTGAATCCAGCGGTGTATCACCCAGAATATGACTGAATCCAGCGGTGTATCACGCAGATGACTGAATCCAGCGGTGTATCACCCAGAATATGACTGAATCCAGCAGTGTATCACCCAGAATATGACTGAATCCAGCGGTGTATCACCCAGAGTATGACTGAATCCAGCGGTGTATCACGCAGATGACCGAATCCAACGGTGTATCACCCAGAATATGACTGAATCCAGCGGTGTATCACGCAGATGACTGAATCCAGCGGTGTATCACCCAGAATATGACTGAATCCAGCGGTGTATCACCCAGATGACTGAATCCAGCGGTGTATCACCCAGAATATGACTGAATCCAGCGGTGTATCACCCAGAATATGACTGAATCCAGCGGTGTATCACACAGATGACCGAATCCAGCGGTGTATCACCCAGATGACCGAATCCAGCGGTGTATCACCCAGATGACCGAATCCAGCGGTGTATCACCCAGATGACCGAATCCAGCGGTGTATCACCCAGATGACCGAATCCAGCGGTGTATCACGCAGATGACCGAATCCAGCGGTGTATCACCCAGATGACCGAATCCAGCGGTGTATCACGCAGATGACCGAATCCAGCAGTGTATCACGCAGATGACTGAATCCAGCGGTGTATCACGCAGATGACTGAATCCAGCGGTGTATCACGCAGATGACTGAATCCAGCAGTGTATCACGCAGATGACTGAATCCAGCAGTGTATCACACTGATGACCGAATCTAGCGGTGTATCATGCAGATGACCGAATCCAACGGTGTATCACCCAGAATATGACTGAATCCAGCGGTGTATCACGCAGATGACTGAATCCAGCGGTGTATCACCCAGAATATGACTGAATCCAGCAGTGTATCACCCAGAATATGACTGAATCCAGCGGTGTATCACCCAGAATATGACTGAATCCAGCGGTGTATCACCCAGAGTATGACTGAATCCAGCGGTGTATCACGCAGATGACTGAATCCAACGGTGTATCACCCAGAATATGACTGAATCCAGCAGTGTATCACCCAGAATATGACTGAATCCAGCGGTGTATCACCCAGAATATGACTGAATCCAGCGGTGTATCACCCAGAGTATGACTGAATCCAGCGGTGTATCACCCAGAATATGACTGAATCCAGCAGTGTATCACCCAGAATATGACTGAATCCAGCAGTGTATCACCCAGAATATGACTGAATCCAGAGGTGTATTACCCAGATGACTGAATCCAGCGGTGTATCACCCAGAATATGACTGAATCCAACGGTGTATTACCCAGATGACTGAATCCAGCGGTGTATCACCCAGAATATGACTGAATCCAGCGGTGTATCACCCAGAATATGACTGAATCCAGAGGTGTATTACCCAGATGACTGAATCCAGCGGTGTATTACCCAGAATATGACTGAATCCAGCGGTGTATCACCCAGAATATGACTGAATCCAGCAGTGTATTACCCAGATGACTGAATCCAGCAGTGTATCACCCAGAATATGACTGAATCCAGCGGTGTATCACCCAGATGACTGAATCCAGTGGTGTATCACCCAGATGACTGAATCCAGCGGTGTATCACCCAGATGACTGAATCCAGCAGTGTATCACGCAGATGACTGAATCCAGCAGTGTATCACGCAGATGACTGAATCCAGCGGTGTATCACGCAGATGACTGAATCCAGCGGTGTATCACGCAGATGACTGAATCCAGCGGTGTATCACGCAGATGACTGAATCCAGCAGTGTATTACCCAGATGACTGAATCCAGCGGTGTATCACGCAGATGACTGAATCCAGCAGTGTATTACCCAGATGACTGAATCCAGCGGTGTATCACGCAGATGACTGAATCCAGCAGTGTATCACCCAGATGACTGAATCCAGCAGTGTATCACGCAGATGACTGAATCCAGCAGTGTATCACGCAGATGACTGAATCCAGCAGTGTATCACACAGATGACTGAATCCAGTGGTGTATCACGCAGATGACTGAATCCAGCAGTGTATCACCCAGATGACTGAATCCAGCAGTGTATCACGCAGATGACTGAATCCAGCAGTGTATCACGCAGAATATGACTGAATCCAGCAGTGTATTACCCAGATGACTGAATCCAGCGGTGTATCACGCAGATGACTGAATCCAGTGGTGTATTACCCAGATGACTGAATCCAGCAGTGTATCACGCAGATGACTGAATCCAGCAGTGTATCACGCAGATGACTGAATCCAGCAGTGTATCACACAGATGACTGAATCCAGTGGTGTATCACGCAGATGACCGAATCCAGCGGTGTATCACGCAGATGACCGAATCCAGCGGTGTATCACCCAGATGACCGAATCCAGCGGTGTATCACGCAGATGACTGAATCCAGCGGTGTATCACGCAGATGACTGAATCCAGCAGTGTATCACCCAGATGACTGAATCCAGCAGTGTATCACGCAGATGACTGAATCCAGCAGTGTATCACGCAGATGACTGAATCCAGCGGTGTATCACGCAGATGACTGAATCCAGCGGTGTATCACGCAGAATATGACTGAATCCAGCGGTGTATCACGCAGATGACTGAATCCAGCAGTGTATCATGCAGATGACTGAATCCAGCGGTGTATTACCCAGATGACTGAATCCAGCGGTGTATCATGCAGATGACTGAATCCAGCGGTGTATCACCCAGAATATGACTGAATCCAGCGGTGTATCACCCAGATGACCGAATCCAGCAGTGTATCACGCAGATGACTGAATCCAGCAGTGTATCACACAGATGACTGAATCCAGTGGTGTATCACGCAGATGACCGAATCCAGCGGTGTATCACGCAGATGACCGAATCCAGCGGTGTATCACCCAGATGACCGAATCCAGCGGTGTATCACGCAGATGACTGAATCCAGCGGTGTATCACGCAGATGACTGAATCCAGCAGTGTATCACCCAGATGACTGAATCCAGCAGTGTATCACGCAGATGACTGAATCCAGCAGTGTATCACGCAGATGACTGAATCCAGCGGTGTATCACGCAGATGACTGAATCCAGCGGTGTATCACGCAGAATATGACTGAATCCAGCGGTGTATCACGCAGATGACTGAATCCAGCAGTGTATCATGCAGATGACTGAATCCAGCGGTGTATTACCCAGATGACTGAATCCAGCGGTGTATCATGCAGATGACTGAATCCAGCGGTGTATCACCCCCCCCACCTCAGGCTCTCAATATTGACAGCTCACAGTCCTTGCACAATCACAGCAGGGGGATGTGCTGGACTACTCACCAGCTAGTCCTGCCATCTTACATGTAAACATTAGCTCACACACAGATAAGAGGGGCCCAGCTGCTTTTCGCTTTTTAACCCTTGCAGCATGCTGTCCTCACATAGCAAAAACCTGCTGACAAATTCCCTTTAACATCCAGAGCTTGAAAAAAAAAGAAACACTATCCTGACCGTGTCCTGCTCCCACAGCTGAGCGATGTTACAGTGTATCAGTGCAGACAAACATCAGCAGCACAGCGCTCTCCTCTTCTACAGCCACTGATACATTGTAACAACCCAGCAGCTGTGCGCAGGACCATGATGAGCTGCTCTGCTGACACGTGCGGGTTTCTCTTGCAGAGTACAGCATCTCGGCAGCCGCCATCGCCATCATCGGGGTGGGCTTCATGACCATGGGCACGGTCTGCACGCTGCTGTCCTTCAAGCAGAAGCTGGACTACCTCCTGAAGCCGGCCGGACTCTTCTATGTCTTCTCAGGTGAGTCCACAAGGCTCCGCCCACCAGACACCTCGACTGAAGGAAGCAGTCAGGAAGGCGGGGCTGGACAGGCTGAGTCCCTACAAGGTGGCATGAGGGGACAGCAACCTTCTGAGAGGGCAGTGACTGGCTGAGGGGGCGGAGACCCGCTGAGGGGGCAGAATGTCGCTCGGCCCCCTGTGGTGACCCCTGCAGACTATTACTTTGTACCCAGTGATGACCCCTGCAGACTGTTGCTTGGCCCCCCGTGGTGACCCTGCAGGCTGTCACTCTTCCCTCTCTAGAGACCTTTGCAGACTGTAGCTCAGCCCCTCATGGTGACCCCTGCAAACTGTCACTCTTACCCCTATGGTGACCACTGCAGACTATCGCTTTGCACCCCTATAATGACCCCTGCAAACTATTGCTCGCCCCCCCTCCCCCCGTGGTGACCATTGCAGATTTTTACTATGCCCCCATGACCCCTGCAGACTGTCGCTCTTACCTTTATGGTGACCTCTGTGACTCAGCCCCCCGTGGTGACCCCTGCAGACTGTCCTTCAGGCCCCCCATAGTGACCCCTGCAGACTGTTGCCCCTACCCCTCTGGTGACCTTTGCAAACTTTCGCTCTGCCCCCCACACCCTCCCCCCCCCCCCCCTGTGGTGACACCTGCAGACTGTTGCTCCCACCCCTCTGGTGACACCTGCAGACTGTTGCTCCCACCCCTCTGGTGACACCTGCAGACTGTTGCATTGCCCCCCTTGGTGACACCTGCAGACTGGCCTTCAGACCACCTTGGTGACCCTTGCAGATTGTCGCTCTGACCGCGTGTTGACCCCTGCAGACCATCTCTCCCTGTCTCTTGCAGGCCTGTGTATCATCATCTCGGCGGAGGTGATCCGTCAGTCCGTGCACCGGATGATTGACAGTAAGGAGACGGTGTGGATCGAGTACTACTACTCCTGGTCCTTCGCCTGCGCCTGCTCGGCCTTCGCGCTGCTCTTCGTCTGCGGGATCGCCCTCGTGCTCATCTCTCTGCCCCGGATGCCCCGGAATCCATGGGAGACGTGTATGGACGCGGAGCCTGAGATGTGAGAAGACCCCACATTCCCCCAGGACGACGGGGGAGATAAAGGGGCGGAAACTATGAAAGTCCGGGGGTGAGAGACGCTCTGAACCCCGAGACCCCGAGGACTGCGCCTTCGCCTTCCCCTCCCCCGCTTCTATGTTTTTTACTGTATATAAAGGTTTTATGTGATGGACACATCATGTCACCCGGGAGGACCCCCAGTGACCCCTCCACGGGGCCCGAAAACTATTGTCACCTCCGGAAGAATCCTCCAGTCACTTAAAGAGCCCACGTGCCAAAATGTCATTGGTTAATGGACAGCGCCAGGGCGACACTGAGCCATTACTTCACCTAACCCCGCCCACATGCCGAGAAAAAGATGAAAGACCCCGCCCACCTCCAGTTATACACCAGGCCCCGCCCACCTCCAGGTATACACCAGGCCCCGCCCACCTCAAGTTATACACCAGGCCCCACCCACCTCAAGTTATACACCAGGCCCTGCCCACATCCTTTTATACACCAGGCCCCACCCACCTCCAGTTATACACCAGGCCCCGCCCACATCCTTTTATACACCAGGCCCCACCCACCTCCAGTTATACACCAGGCCCCGCCCACCTTGTTATACACCAGGCCCTGCCCACATCCTTTTATACACAAAGGCCCCACCGACCTAGCAACAAAGTCCCCCAAACTTAGTGACACACACACAAAGGCCCCCGGAACCCAAAGACACAATATACCCTGCCCACATACAGCTATACATAGCAGGCCCCTCCCATCTATAGGCAGGCAGCGCTCAGTGCCACACCCCTGGACATGCTGAGCAAGCCCCTCCCATTTATAGGCAGGCAGCTCACAGTGCCACACCCCTTAATATGCTCAGCAAGCCCCTCCCACTTTCTGCTGGAATTTTTGAACCGGCCAATAAGAATCCTTGTCACTTATGAACGCCGTAGTGAACAGGTGACTTGTGGGGTCCGCACTGCCCCCTGCTGGTGTGATATCAGCTCCCGCTATGAATATCAGTAAACGTGACGTCTTTGGAGCTTCATTAATTTATTTTCACCTCACACCGCGACCTGCACCCCATCAGGAGGATGCAGAGAATGGGGGTGATAGTCCTGCACTGGGCGGAGGAGAGGATCCAGTAAACACTCTGCCCGCCTGACGCACTCCGCCAAGTACATTTACCTCTGCCGCACAGCGCTCTGCCCCTCCACAATACACAGGATTACATTTACCTGCCGCACAGGGCTCTGCTCCTCCACAATACACAGGATTGCATTTACCTGCCGCACAGGGCTCTGCTCCTCCACAATACACAGGATTACATTTACCTGCCGCACAGCGCTCTGCCCCTCCACAATACACAGGATTACATTTACCTGCCGCACAGCGCTCTGCTCCTCCACAATACACAGGATTGCATTTACCTGCCGCACAGGGCTCTGCTCCTCCACAATACACAGGATTACATTTACCTGCCGCACAGCGCTCTGCCCCTCCACATTACACAGGATTACATTTACCTGCCGCACAGCGCTCTGCCCCTCCACAATACACAGGATTACATTTACCTGCCGCACAGCGCTCTGCTCCTCCACAATACACAGGATTACATTTACCTGCCGCACAGCGCTCTGCCCCTCCACAATACACAGGATTACATTTACCTGCGGCACAGCGCTCTGCCTCTCCACAATACACAGGATTACATTTACCTGCGGCACAGCGCTCTGCTCCTCCACAATACACAGGATTACATTCACCTGCCGCACAGCGCTCTGCCTCTCCACAATACACAGGAATACATTTATCTGCCGCACAGCGCTCTGCCTCTCCACAATACACAGGATTACATTTACCTGCCGCACAGCGCTCTGCTCCTCCACAATACACAGGATTACATTTACCTGCCGCACAGCGCTCTGCTCCTCCACAATACACAGGATTACATTTACCTGCCGCACAGCGCTCTGCCCCTCCACAATACACAGGATTACATTTACCTGCCGCACAGCGCTCTGCCTCTCCACAATACACAGGAATACATTTATCTGCCGCACAGCGCTCTGCCTCTCCACAATACACAGGATTACATTTACCTGCCGCACAGCGCTCTGCTCCTCCACAATACACAGGATTACATTTACCTGCCACACAGCGCTCTGCCCCTCCACAATACACAGGATGACATTTACCTGCCGCACAGCGCTCTGCTCCTCCACAATACACAGGATTACATTTACCTGCCGCACAGCGCTCTGCTCCTCCACAATACACAGGATTACATTTACCTGCCGCACAGCGCTCTGCCCCTCCACAATACACAGGATTACATTTACCTGCCGCACAGCGCTCTGCCCCTCCACAATACACAGGATTACATTTACCTGCCGCACAGCGCTCTGCCCCTCCACAATACACAGGAATACATTTATCTGCCGCACAGCGCTCTGCCTCTCCACAATACACAGGATTACATTTACCTGCCGCACAGCGCTCTGCTCCTCCACAATACACAGGATTACATTTACCTGCCGCACAGCGCTCTGCTCCTCCACAATACACAGGATGACATTTACCTGCCGCACAGCGCTCTGCTCCTCCACAATACACAGGATTACATTTACCTGCCGCACAGCGCTCTGCTCCTCCACAATACACAGGATTACATTTACCTGCCGCACAGCGCTCTGCCCCTCCACAATACACAGGATTACATTTACCTGCCGCACAGCGCTCTGCCTCTCCACAATACACAGGATTACATTTACCTGCCGCACAGCGCTCTGCCCCTCCACAATACACAGGATTACATTTACATGCCGCACAGCGCTCTGCCCCTCCACAATACACAGGATTACATTTACCTGCCGCACAGCGCTCTGCTCCTCCACAATACACAGGATTACATTTACCTGCCGCACAGCGCTCTGCCCCTCCACAATACACAGGATTACATTTACCTGCCGCACAGCGCTCTGCCCCTCCACAATACACAGGATTACATTTACCTGCCGCACAGCGCTCTGCCCCTCCACAATACACAGGAATACATTTATCTGCCGCACAGCGCTCTGCTCCTCCACAATACACAGGATTACATTTACCTGCCGCACAGCGCTCTGCCTCTCCACAATACACAGGATTACATTTACCTGCCGCTCAGCGCTCTGCCCCTCCACAATACACAGGATTACATTTACCTGCCGCTCAGCGCTCTGCCCCTCCACAATACACAGGAATACATTTATCTGCCGCACAGCGCTCTGCTCCTCCACAATACACAGGAATACATTTACCTGCCGCTCAGCGCTCTGCTCCTCCACAATACACAGGATTACATTTACATGCCGCTCAGCGCTCTGCCCCTCCACAATACACAGGAATACATTTATCTGCCGCACAGCGCTCTGCCCCTCCACATTACACAGGATTACATTTACCTGCCGCACAGGGCTCTGCCCCTCCACAATACACAGGATTACATTTACCTGCCGCACAGCGCTCTGCTCCTCCACAATATACAGGATTACATTGACCTGCCGCACAGCGCTCTGCCTCTCCACAATACACAGGATTACATTTACCTGCCGCACAGCGCTCTGCTCCTCCACAATACACAGGATTACATTTACCTGCCGCACAGGGCTCTGCCCCTCCAAAATACACAGGATTACATTTACCTGCTGCACAGCGCTCTGCTCCTCCACAATATACAGGATTACATTGACCTGCCGCACAGCGCTCTGCCCCTCCACAATACACAGGATTACATTTACCTGCCGCACAGCGCTCTGCCCCTCCACAATACACAGGATTACATTTACCTGCCGCACAGTGCTCTGCCTCTCCACAATACACAGGATTATATTTACCTGCCGCACAGCGCTCTGCCTCTCCACAATACACAGGATTACATTTACCTGCCGCACAGCGCTATGCCCCTCCACAATACACAGGATTACATTTACCTGCCGCACAGCGCTCTGCCTCTCCACAATACACAGGATTACATTTACCTGCCGCACAGCGCTCTCTCTCTCCACAATACACAGGATTACACTTACCTGCCGCACAGCGCTCTGCTCCTCCACAATACACAGGATTACATTTACCTGCCGCACAGCGCTCTGCTCCTCCACAATACACAGGATTACATTTACCTGCCGCACAGCGCTCTGCCCCTCCACAATACACAGGATTACATTCACCTGCCGCACAGCGCTCTGCTCCTCCACAATACACAGGATTACATTGACCTGCCGCACAGCGCTCTGCCCCTCCACAATACACAGGATTACATTTACCTGCCGCACAGCGCTCTCTCTCTCCACAATACACAGGATTACACTCACCTGCCGCACAGCGCTCTGCCCCTCCACAATACACAGGATTACATTTACCTGACGCACAGCGCTCTGCCCCTCCACAATACACAGGATTACATTTACCTGCCGCACAGCGCTCTGCTCCTCCACAATACACAGGATTACATTGACCTGCCGCACAGCGCTCTGCTCCTCCACAATACACAGGATTACATTTACCTGCCGCACAGCGCTCTGCTCCTCCACAATACACAGGATTACATTTACCTGCCGCACAGCGCTCTGCCTCTCCACAATACACAGGATTACATTCACCTGCCGCACCACAATACACAGGATTACATTTACCTGCCGCACAGCGCTCTGCCTCTCCACAATACACAGGATTGCATTTACCTGCAACACAGTGCTCTGCCTCTCCACAATACACAGGATTACATTTACCTGCCGCACAGCGCTCTGCTCCTCCACAATACACAGGATTACATTTACCTGCCGCACAGCGCTCTGCCCCTCCACAATACACAGGATTACATTTACCTGCCGCACAGCGCTCTGCCTCTCCACAATACACAGGATTACATTTACCTGCCGCACAGCGCTCTGCCCCTCCACAATACACAGGATTACATTTACCTGCCGCACAGCGCTCTCTCTCTCCACAATACACAGGATTACACTTACCTGCCGCACAGCGCTCTGCTCCTCCACAATACACAGGATTACATTTACCTGCCGCACAGCGCTCTGCCTCTCCACAATATACAGGATTACATTTACCTGCCGCACAGCGCTCTGCCCCTTCACAATACACAGGATTACATTTACCTGCCGCACAGCGCTCTTCCCCTCCACATTACACAGGATTACATTTACCTGCCGCACAGCGCTCTGCTCTCCCACAATACACAGGATTACATTTACCTGCCGCACAGTGCTCTGCCCCTCCACAATACACAGGATTACATTTACCTGCCGCACAGCGCTCTGCCCCTCCATAATACACAGGATTACATTTACCTGCCGCACAGTGCTCTGCTCCTCCACAATACACAGGATTACATTTACCTGCCGCACAGTGCTCTGCCTCTCCACATTACACAGGATTACATTTACCTGCCGCACAGCGCTCTGCTCCTCCACAATACACAGGATTACATTTACCTGCCGCACAGCGCTCTGCCCCTCCACAATATAGAGGATTACATTTACCTGCCGCACAGCGCTCTGCCTCTCCACAATACACAGGATTACATTTACCTGCCGCACAGCGCTCTGCCTCTCCACAATACACAGGATTACATTTACCTGCCGCACAGCGCTCTGCCCCTCCACAATACACAGGATTACATTTACCTGCCGCACAGCGCTCTGCCCCTCCACAATACACAGGATTACATTTACCTGCCGCACAGCGCTCTGCCTCTCCACAATACACAGGATTACATTTACCTGCCGCACAGCGCTCTGCCTCTCCACAGTACACAGGATTACATTTACCTGCCGCACAGCGCTCTGCCCCTCCACAATACACAGGAATACATTTATCTGCCGCACAGCGCTCTGCCTCTCCACAATACACAGGATTACATTTACCTGCCGCTCAGCGCTCTGCCCCTCCACAATACACAGGATTACATTTACCTGCCGCACAGCGCTCTGCCTCTCCACAATACACAGGATTACATTTACCTGCCGCACAGCGCTCTGCCTCTCCACAATACACAGGATTACATTTACCTGCCGCACAGCGCTCTGCCCCTCCACAATACACAGGATTACATTTACCTGCCGCACAGCGCTCTGCCCCTCCACAATACACAGGATTACATTTACCTGCCGCACAGCGCTCTGCCTCTCCACAATACACAGGATTACATTTACCTGCCGCACAGTGCTCTGCTCCTCCACAATACACAGGATTGCATTTACCTGCCGCACAGCGCTCTCTCTCTCCACAATACACAGGATTACATTTACCTGCCGCACAGCGCTCTGCCTCTCCACAATACACAGGATTACATTTACCTGCCGCACAGCGCTCTGCCTCTCCACAATACACAGGATTACATTTACCTGCCGCACAGTGCTCTGCTCCTCCACAATACACAAGATTACATCAACCTGCCGCACAGCGCTCTGCCTCTCCACAATACACAGGATTACATTTACCTGCCGCACAGCGCTCTGCCCCTCCACAATACACAGGATTACATTTACCTGCCGCACAGCGCTCTGCTCCTCCACAATACACAGGAATACATTTATCTGCCGCACAGCGCTCTGCCTCTCCACAGTACACAGGATTACATTTACCTGCCGCACAGCGCTCTGCCCCTCCACAATACACAGGATTACATTTACCTGCCGCACAGCGCTCTGCCTCTCCACAATACACAGGATTACATTTACCTGCCGCACAGCGCTCTGCCCCTCCACAATACACAGGATTACATTTACCTGCCGCACAGCGCTCTGCCCCTCCACAATACACAGGATTACATTTACCTGCCGCACAGCGCTCTGCCTCTCCACAATACACAGGATTACATTTACCTGCCGCACAGCGCTCTGCCTCTCCACAATACACAGGATTACATTAACCTGCCGCACAGCGCTCTGCTCCTCCACAATACACAGGATTACATTTACCTGCCGCACAGCGCTCTGCCCCTCCACAATACACAGGATTACATTTACCTGCCGCACAGCGCTCTGCTCCTCCACAATACACAGGAATACATTTATCTGCCGCACAGCGCTCTGCCTCTCCACAGTACACAGGATTACATTTACCTGCCGCACAGCGCTCTGCCCCTCCACAATACACAGGATTACATTTACCTGCCGCACAGCGCTCTGCCTCTCCACAATACACAGGATTACATTTACCTGCCGCACAGCGCTCTGCCCCTCCACAATACACAGGATTACATTTACCTGCCGCACAGCGCTCTGCTCCTCCACAATACACAGGATTACATTTACCTGCCGCACAGCGCTCTGCCTCTCCACAATACACAGGATTACATTTACCGGCCGCACAGCGCTCTGCCTCTCCACAATACACAGGATTACATTTACCTGCCGCACAGCGCTCTGCCCCTCCACAATACACAGGATTACATTTACCTGCGGCACAGCGCTCTGCCTCTCCACAATACACAGGATTACATTTACCTGCGGCACAACGCTCTGCTCCTCCACAATACACAGGATTACATTTACCTGCCGCACAGCGCTCTGCTCCTCCACAATACACAGGATTACATTTACCTGCCGCACAGCGCTCTGCTCCTCCACAATACACAGGATTACATTTACCTGCCGCACAGCGCTCTGCTCCTCCACAATACACAGGATTACATTTACCTGCCGCACAGCGCTATGCCCCTCCACAATACACAGGATTACATTTACCTGCCGCACAGCGCTCTGCCTCTCCACAATACACAGGATTACATTTACCTTCCGCACAGCGCTCTCTCTCTCCACAATACACAGGATTACATTTACCTGCCGCACAGCGCTCTGCTCCTCCCCAATACACAGGATTACATTTACCTGCCGCACAGCGCTCTGCTCCTCCACAATACACAGGATTACATTTACCTGCCGCACAGCGCTCTGCCCCTCCACAATACACAGGATTACATTTACCTGCCGCAGAGCGCTCTGCCTCTCCACAATACACAGGATTACATTTACCTGCCGCACAGCGCTCTGCCTCTCCACAATACACAGGATTACATTTACCTGCCGCACAGCGCTCTGCTCCTCCACAATACACAGGATTACATTTACCTGCCGCACAGCGCTCTGCCTCTGCACAATACACAGGATTACATTTACCTGCCGCACAGCGCTCTGCCTCTCCACAGTACACAGGATTACATTTACCTGCCGCACAGCGCTCTGCCCCTCCACAATACACAGGAATACATTTATCTGCCGCACAGCGCTCTGCCTCTCCACAATACACAGGATTACATTTACCTGCCGCTCAGCGCTCTGCCCCTCCACAATACACAGGATTACATTTACCTGCCGCACAGCGCTCTGCCTCTCCACAATACACAGGATTACATTTACCTGCCGCACAGCGCTCTGCCTCTCCACAATACACAGGATTACATTTACCTGCCGCACAGCGCTCTGCCCCTCCACAATACACAGGATTACATTTACCTGCCGCACAGCGCTCTGCCCCTCCACAATACACAGGATTACATTTACCTGCCGCACAGCGCTCTGCCTCTCCACAATACACAGGATTACATTTACCTGCCGCACAGCGCTCTGCCTCTCCACAATACACAGGATTACATTTACCTGCCGCACAGCGCTCTGCACCTCCACAATACACAGGATTACATTTACCTGCCGCACAGCGCTCTGCCTCTCCACAATACACAGGATTACATTTACCTGCCGCACAGCGCTCTGCCTCTCCACAGTACACAGGATTACATTTACCTGCCGCACAGCGCTCTGCCTCTCCACAATACACAGGATTACATTTACCTGCCGCACAGCGCTCTGCTCCTCCACAATACACAGGATTACATTTACCTGCCGCACAGCGCTCTGCCCCTCCACAATACACAGGATTACATTTACCTGCCGCACAGCACTCTGCTCCTCCACAATACACAGGATTACATTTACCTGCCGCACAGCGCTCTGCTCCTCCACAGTACACAGGATTACATTTACCTGCCGCACAGCGCTCTGCTCCTCCACAATACACAGGAATACATTTACCTGTATTCCCTGCCGCACACCGCTCTGCCTCTCCACAATACACAGGATTGCATTTACCTACCGCACAGCGCTCTGCTCCTCCACAATACACAGGATTGCATTTACCTGCCGCACAGTGCTCTGCTCCTCCACAATACACAGGATTACATTTACCTGCCGCACAGCGCTCTGCCCCTCCACAATACACAGGATTACATTTACCTGCGGCACAGCGCTCTGCCTCTCCACAATACACAGGATTACATTTACCTGCGGCACAGCGCTCTGCTCCTCCACAATACACAGGATTACATTTACCTGCCGCACAGCGCTCTGCCTCTCCACAATACACAGGATTACATTTACCTGCCGCACAGCGCTCTGCTCCTCCACAATACACAGGATTACATTTACCTGCCGCACAGCGCTATGCCCCTCCACAATACACAGGATTACATTTACCTGCCGCACAGCGCTCTGCCTCTCCACAATACACAGGATTACATTTACCTTCCGCACAGCGCTCTCTCTCTCCACAATACACAGGATTACACTTACCTGCCGCACAGCGCTCTGCTCCTCCACAATACACAGGATTACATTTACCTGCCGCACAGCGCTCTGCCCCTCCACAATACACAGAATTACATTTACCTGCCGCAGAGCGCTCTGCCTCTCCACAATACACAGGATTACATTTACCTGCCGCACAGCGCTCTGCTCCTCCACAATACACAGGATTACATTTACCTGCCGCACAGCGCTCTGCCTCTCCACAATACACAGGATTACATTTACCTGCCGCACAGCGCTCTGCCCCTCCACAATACACAGGATTACATTTACCTGCCGCACAGCGCTCTGCTCCTCCACAATACACAGGATTACATTTACCTGCCGCACAGCGCTCTGCCCCTCCACAATACACAGGATTACATTCACCTGCCGCACAGTGCTCTGCTCCTCCACAATACACAGGATTACATTTACCTGCCGCACAGGGCTCTGCCCCTCCACAATACACAGGATTACATTTACCTGCCGCACAGCGCTCTGCTCCTCCACAATACACAGGATTACATTTACCTGCCGCACAGCGCTCTGCACCTCCACAATACACAGGATTACATTTACCTGCCGCACAGGGCTCTGCCCCTCCACAATACACAGGATTACATTTACCTGCCGCACAGTGCTCTGCCCCTCCACAATACACAGGATTACATTCACCTGCCGCACAGTGCTCTGCTCCTCCACAATACACAGGATTACATTGACCTGCCGCACAGCGCTCTGCCCCTCCACAATACACAGGATTACATTTACCTGCCGCACAGCGCTCTGCCTCTCAACATTACACAGGATTACATTTACCTGACGCACAGCGCTCTGCCCCTCCACAATACACAGGATTACATTTACATGCCGCACAGCGCTCTGCTCCTCCACAATACACAGGATTACATTTACCTGCCGCACAGCGCTCTGCTCCTCCACAATACACAGGATTACATTTACCTGCCGCACAGCGCTCTGCTCCTCCACAATACACAGGATTACATTTACCTGCCGCACAGCGCTCTGCCCCTCCACAATACACAGGATTACATTTACCTGCCGCACAGAGCTCTGCTCCTCCACAATACACAGGATTACATTTACCTGCCGCACAGCGCTCTGCTCCTCCACAATACACAGGATTACATTGACCTGCCGCACAGCGCTCTGCTCCTCCACAATACACAGGATTACATTTACCTGCCGCACAGCGCTCTGCTCCTCCACAATACACAGGATTACATTTACCTGCCGCACAGCGCTCTGCCTCTCCACAATACACAGGATTACATTCACCTGCCGCACCACAATACACAGGATTACATTTACCTGCCGCACAGCGCTCTGCCTCTCCACAATACACAGGATTGCATTTACCTGCAACACAGTGCTCTGCCCCTCCACAATACACAGGATTACATTTACCTGCCGCACAGTGCTCTGCCCCTCCACAATACACAGGAATACATTTACCTGCCGCACAGCGCTCTGCTCCTCCACAATACACAGGATTACATTTACCTGCCGCACAGCGCTCTGCTCCTCCACAATACACAGGATTACATTTACCTGCCGCACAGCGCTCTGCTCCTCCACAATACACAGGATTACATTTACCTGCCGCACAGCGCTCTGCTCCTCCACAATACACAGGATTACATTTACCTGCCGCACAGCGCTCTGCCTCTCCACAATACACAGGATTGCATTTACCTACCGCACAGCGCTCTGCTCCTCCACAATACACAGGATTGCATTTACCTGCCGCACAGTGCTCTGCTCCTCCACAATACACAGGATTACATTTACCTGCCGCACAGCGCTCTGCCTCTCCACAATACACAGGATTACATTTACCTGCCGCACAGCACTCTGCCCCTCCACAATACAGAGGATTACATTTACCTGCCGCACAGCGCTCTGCTCCTCCACAATACACAGGATTACATTTACCTGCCGCACAGCGCTATGCCCCTCCACAATACACAGGATTACATTTACCTGCCGCACAGCGCTCTGCCTCTCCACAATACACAGGATTACATTTACCTGCTGCACAGCGCTCTGCCCCTCCACAATACACAGGATTACATTTACCTGCCGCACAGCGCTCTCTCTCTCCACAATACACAGGATTACATTTACCTGCCGCACAGAGCTCTCTCTCTCCACAATACACAGGATTACATTTACCTGCCGCACAGCGCTCTCTCTCTCCACAATACACAGGATTACATTTACCTGCCGCACAGCGCTCTGCCCCTCCACAATACACAGGATTACATTTACATGCCGCACAGCGCTCTGCTCCTCCACAATACACAGGATTACATTTACCTGCCGCACAGCGCTCTGCTCCTCCACAATACACAGGATTACATTTACCTGCCGCACAGCGCTCTGCCTCTCCACAATACACAGGATTACATTTACCTGCCGCACAGCGCTCTGCCTCTCCACAATACACAGGATTACATTTACCTGCCGCACAGCGCTCTGCCTCTCCACATTACACAGGATTACATTTACCTGCCGCACAGCACTCTGCCCCTCCACAATACAGAGGATTACATTTACCTGCCGCACAGCGCTCTGCTCCTCCACATTACACAGGATTACATTTACCTGCCGCACAGCGCTCTGCCCCTCCACAATACACAGGATTACATTTACCTGGCGCACAGCGCTCTGCCCCTCCACAATACACAGGATTACATTTACCTGCCGCACAGCGCTCTGCTCCTCCACAATACACAGGATTACATTTACCTGCCGCACAGTGCTCTGCTCCTCCACAATATAGAGGATTACATTTACCTGCCGCACAGCGCTCTGCCTCTCCACAATACACAGGATTACATTTACCTGCCGCACAGCGCTCTGCCCCTCCACATTACACAGGATTACATTTACCTGCCGCACAGCGCTCTGCCTCTCCACAATATACAGGATTACATTTACCTGCCGCACAGCGCTCTGCCCCTTCACAATACACAGGATTACATTTACCTGCCGCACAGCGCTCTTCCCCTCCACATTACACAGGATTACATTTACCTGCCGCACAGCGCTCTGCTCTCCCACAATAAACAGGATTACATTTACCTGCCGCACAGTGCTCTGCCCCTCCACAATACACAGGATTACATTTACCTGCCGCACAGCGCTCTGCCCCTCCATAATACACAGGATTACATTTACCTGCCGCACAGTGCTCTGCTCCTCCACAATACACAGGATTACATTTACCTGCCGCACAGCGCTCTGCCTCTCCACAATACACAGGATTACATTTACCTGCCGCACAGTGCTCTGCTCCTCCACAATACACAGGATTGCATTTACCTGCCGCACAGCGCTCTGCTCCTCCACAATACACAAGATTACATTAACCTGCCGCACAGCGCTCTGCCTCTCCACAATACACAGGATTACATTAACCTGCCGCACAGCGCTCTGCTCCTCCACAATACACAGGATTACATTTACCTGCCGCACAGCGCTCTGCCCCTCCACAATACACAGGATTACATTTACCTGCCGCACAGTGCTCTGCCCCTCCACAATACACAGGATTACATTTACCTGCCACACAGCGCTCTGCCTCTCCACAATACACAGGATTACATTTACCTGCCGCACAGAGCTCTGCTCCTCCACAATACACAGGAATACATTTATCTGCCGCACAGCGCTCTGCTCCTCCACAATACACAGGATTACATTTACCTGCCGCACAGCGCTCTGCCCCTCCACAATACACTGGATTACATTTACCTGCCGCACAGCGCTCTGCTCCTCCACAATACACAGGATTACATTTACCTGCCGCACCACAATACACAGGATTACATTTACCTGCCGCACCGTGCTCTGCTCCTCCTCAATACACAGGATTACATTTACCTGCCGCACAGCGCTCTGCTCCTCCACAATACACAGGATTACATTTACCTGCAGCACAGCGCTCTGCCTCTCCACAATACACAGGATTACATTTACCTGCCGCACAGCGCTCTGCTCCTCCACAATACACAGGATTACATTTACCTGCTGCACAGCGCTCTGCTCTTCCACAATACACAGGAATACATTAACCTGCCGCACAGCGCTCTGCTCCTCCACAATACACAGGATTACATTTACCTGCCGCACAGCGCTCTGCCTCTCCACAATACACAGGATTACATTTACCTGCCGCACAGCGCTCTGCTCCTCCACAATACACAGGATTACATTTACCTGCCGAACAGCGCTCTGCTCCTCCACAATAAACAGGATTACATTTACCTGCCGCACAGCGCTCTGCTCCTCCACAATACACAGGAATACATTTATCTGCCGCACAGCGCTCTGCCTCTCCACAATACACAGGATTACATTTACCTGCCGCACAGCGCTCTGCTCCTCCACAATACACAGGATTACATTTACCTGCCGCACAGCGCTCTGCCCCTCCACAATACACAGGATTACATTTACCTGCCGCACAGCGCTCTGCCTGTCCACAATACACAGGATTACATTTACCTGCCGCACAGCGCTCTGCTCCTCCACAATACACAGGATTACATTTACCTGCCGCACAGCGCTCTGCCCCTCCACAATACACAGGATTACATTTACCTGCCGCACAGCGCTCTGCCCCTCCACAATACACAGAATTACATTTAGCTGCCGCACAGCGCTCTGCCCCTCCACAATACACAGGATTACATTTACCTGCCGCACAGCGCTCTGCTCCTCCACAATACACAGGATTACATTTACCTGCCGCACAGCGCTCTGCCCCTCCACAATACACAGGATTACATTTACCTGCCGCACAGCGCTCTGCCTGTCCACAATACACAGGATTACATTTACCTGCCGCACAGCGCTCTGCCTCTCCACAATACACAGAATTACATTTAGCTGCCGCACAGCGCTCTGTCCCTCCACAATACACAGGATTACATTTACCTGCCGCACAGCGCACTGCCCCTCCACAAAACACAGGATTACATTTACCTGCCGCACAGCGCTCTGCTCCTCCACAATACACAGGAATACATTTATCTGCCGCACAGCGCTCTGCCTCTCCACAATACACAGGATTACATTTACCTGCCGCACAGCGCTCTGCCCCTCCACAATACACAGGATTACATTTACCTGCCGCACAGCGCTCTGCCCCTCCACAATACACAGGATTACATTTACCTGCCGCACAGCGCTCTGCTCCTCCACAATACACAGGAATACATTTATCTGCCGCACAGCGCTCTGCCTCTCCACAATACACAGGATTACATTTACCTGCCGCACAGCGCTCTGCCTCTCCACAATACACAGGATTACATTTACCTGCCGCACAGCGCTCTGCTCCTCCACAATACACAGGATTACATTTACCTGCCGCACAGCGCTCTGCCTCTCCACAATACACTGGATTACATTTACCTGCCGCACAGCGCTCTGCCTCTCCACAATACACAGGATTACATTTACCTGCCGCACAGCGCTCTGCCTCTCCACAATACACAGGATTACATTTACCTGCCGCACAGCGCTCTGCCCCTCCACAATACACAGGATTACATTTACCTGCCGCACAGCGCTCTGCCCCTCCACAATACACAGGATTACATTTACCTGCCGCACAGCGCTCTGCTCCTCCACAATACACAGGATTACATTTACCTTCCGCACCACAATACACAGGATTACATTTACCTGCCGCACAGTGCTCTGCTCCTCCTCAATACACAGGATTACATTTACCTGCCGCACAGCGCTCTGCTCCTCCACAATATACAGGATTACATTTACCTGCAGCACAGCGCTCTGCTCCTCCACAATATACAGGATTACATTTACCTGCCGCACAGCGCTCTGCTCTTCCACAATACACAGGATTACATTTACCTGCCGCACCGCGCTCTGCCTCTCCACAATACACAGGATTACATTTACCTGCCGCACAGCGCTCTGCCTCTCCACAATACACAGGATTACATTTACCTGCCGCACAGCGCTCTGCCTCTCCAAAATACACAGGATTACATTTACCTGCCGCACAGCGCTCTGTAATCCTGTGTATTGTGGAGAGGCAGAGCGCTGTGCGGCAGGTAAATGTAATCCTGTGTAATGTGGAGGAGCAGAGCGCTGTGCGGCAGGTAAATGTAATCCTGTGTATTGTGGAGGAGCAGAGCGCTGTGCGGCAGGTAAATGTAATCCTGTGTATTGTGGAGGGGCAGAGCGCTGTGCGGCAGGTAAATGTAATCCTGTGTATTGTGAGGAGGCAGAGCGCTGTGCGGCAGGTAAATGTAGTCCTGTGTATTGTGGAGAGGCATTTACCTGCCGCACAGCGCTCTCCTCCTCCACAATACACAAGATGACATTTACCAGCCGCACAGCGCTCTGCCCCTCCACAATACACAGGAATACATTTACCTGCCGCACAGCGCTCTGCCCCTCCACAATACACAGGATTACATTCACCTGCCGCACAGCGCTCTGCTCCTCCACAATACACAGGATTACATTTACCTGCCGCACAGCGCTCTGCCCCTCCACAATACACAGGAATACATTTACCTGCCGCACAGCGCTCTGCCCCTCCACAAAACACAGGATTACATTTACCTGCCGCACAGCGCTCTGCTCCTCCACAATACACAGGATTACATTTACCTTCCGCACCACAATACACAGGATTACATTTACCTGCCGCACAGCGCTCTGCTCCTCCACAATACACAGGATTTCATTTACCTGCCGCACAGCGCTCTGCCTCTCCACAATACACAGGATTACATTTACCTGCCGCACAGCGCTCTGCCCCTCCACAATACACAGGATTACATTTAACTGCCGCACAGCGCTCTGCTCCTCCACAATACACAGGATTACACTTACCTGCCGCACAGCGCTCTGCCCCTCCACAATACACAGGAATACATTTACCTGCCGCACAGCGCTCTGCCCCTCCACAATACACAGGATTACATTCACCTGCCGCACAGCGCTCTGCTCCTCCACAATACACAGGATTACATTTACCTGCCGCACAGCGCTCTGCTCCTCCACAATACACAGGATTACATTTACCTGCCGCACAGTGCTCTGCCCCTCCACAATACACAGGATTACATTTACCTGCCGCACAGCGCTCTGCCCCTCCACAATACACAGGATTACATTTACCTGCCGCACAGCGCTCTGCTCCTCCACAATACACAGGATTACATTTATCTGCCGCACAGCGCTTTGCCTCTCCACAATACACAGGATTACATTTACCTGCCGCACAGCGCTCTGCTCCTCCACAATACACAAGATTACATTTATCTGCCGCACAGCGCTCTGCCTCTCCACAATACACAGGATTACATTTACCTGCCGCACAGCGCTCTGCTCCTCCACAATACACAGGGTTACATTTACCTGCCGCACAGCGCTCTGCCCCTCCACAATACACAGGATTACATTTACCTGCCGCACAGCGCTCTGCTCCTCCACAATACACAGGAATACATTTACCTGCCGCACAGCGCTCTGCCTCTCCACAATACACAGGATTACATTAACCTGCCGCACAGCGCTCTGCTCCTCCACAATACACAGGATTACATTTACCTGCCGCACAGCGCTCTGCCCCTCCACAATACACAGGATTACATTCACCTGCCGCACAGCGCTCTGCCCCTCCACAAAACACAGGATTACATTTACCTGCCGCACAGCGCTCTGCTCCTCCACAATACACAGGATTACATTTACCTGCCGCACAGCGCTCTGCTCTCCCACAATACACAGGATTACATTTACCTGCCGCACAGCGCTCTGCCCCTCCACAATACACAGGATTACATTTACCTGCCGCACAGCGCTCTGCCCCTCCACAATACACAGGATTACATTTACCTGCCGCACAGCGCTCTGCCTCTCCACAATACACAGGATTACATTTACCTGCCGCACAGCGCTCTGCTCCTCCACAATACACAGGAATACATTTATCTGCCGCACAGCGCTCTGCCTCTCCACAATACACAGGATTACATTTACCTGCCGCACAGCGCTCTGCCTCTCCACAATACACAGGATTACATTTACCTGCCGCACAGCGCTCTGCCTGTCCACAATACACAGGATTACATTTACCTGACGCACAGCGCTCTGCCCCTCCACAATACACAGGATTACATTTACCTGCCGCACAGCGCTCTGCCTCTCCACAATACACAGGAATATATTTACCTGCCGCACAGCGCTCTGCCTCTCCACAATACACAGGATTACATTTACCTGCCGCACAGCGCTCTGCCTCTCCACAATACACAGGATTACATTTACCTGCCGCACAGCGCTCTGCTCCTCCACAATACACAGGATTTCATTTACCTGCCGCACAGCGCTCTGCTCCTCCACAATACACAGGATTACATTTACCTGCCGCACAGCGCTCTGCTCCTCCACAATACACAGGATTACATTTACCTGCCGAACAGCGCTCTGCCTCTCCACAATACACAGGATTACATTTACCTGCCGCACAGCGCTCTGCCCCTCCACAATACACAGGATTACATTTACCTGCCGCACAGCGCTCTGCCCCTCCACAATACACAGGATTACATTTACCTGCCGCACAGCGCTCTGCTCCTCCACAATACACAGGATTACATTTACCTGCCGCACAGCGCTCTGCCCCTCCACAATACACAGGATTACATTTACCTGCCGCACAGCGCTCTGCCTCTCCACAATACACAGGATTACATTTACCTGCCGCACAGCGCTTTGCCTCTCCACAATACACAGGATTACATTTACCTTCCACACAGCGCTCTGCCTCTCCACAATACACAGGAATACATTTACCTGTCGCACAGCGCTCTGCCTCTCCACAATACACAGGATTACATTTACCTGTCGCACAGCGCTCTGCTTCTCCACAATACACAGGATTGCATTTATCTGCCGCACAGCGCTCTGCTCCTCCACAATACACAGAATTACATTTACCTGCCGCACAGCGCTCTGCTCCTCCACAATACACAGGATTACATTTACCTGCCGCACAGCGCTCTGCTCCTCCACAATACACAGGATTGCATTTACCTGCCGCACAGCGCTCTGCCTCTCCACAATACACAGGATTACATTTACCTGCCGCACAGCGCTCTGCCTCTCCACAATACACAGGATTACATTTATCTGCCGCACAGCGCTCTGCTCCTCCACAATACACAGAATTACATTTACCTGCCGCACAGCGCTCTGCTCCTCCACAATACACAGGATTGCATTTACCTGCCGCACAGCGCTCTGCCTCTCCACAATACACAGGATTACATTTACCTGCCGCACAGCGCTCTGCTCCTCCACAATACACAGGAATACATTTATCTGCCGCACAGCGCTCTGCTCCTCCACAATACACAGGATTACATTTACCTGCCGCACAGCGCTCTGCCCCTCCACAATACACTGGATTACATTTACCTGCCGCACAGCGCTCTGCTCCTCCACAATACACAGGATTACATTTACCTGCCGCACCACAATACACAGGATTACATTTACCTGCCGCACCGTGCTCTGCTCCTCCTCAATACACAGGATTACATTTACCTGCCGCACAGCGCTCTGCTCCTCCACAATACACAGGATTACATTTACCTGCAGCACAGCGCTCTGCTCCTCCACAATACACAGGATTACATTTACCTGCTGCACAGCGCTCTGCTCTTCCACAATACACAGGAATACATTAACCTGCCGCACAGCGCTCTGCTCCTCCACAATACACAGGATTACATTTACCTGCCGCACAGCGCTCTGCCTCTCCACAATACACAGGATTACATTTACCTGCCGCACAGCGCTCTGCTCCTCCACAATACACAGGATTACATTTACCTGCCGAACAGCGCTCTGCTCCTCCACAATAAACAGGATTACATTTACCTGCCGCACAGCGCTCTGCTCCTCCACAGTACACAGGAATACATTTATCTGCCGCACAGCGCTCTGCCTCTCCACAATACACAGGATTACATTTACCTGCCGCACAGCGCTCTGCTCCTCCACAATACACAGGATTACATTTACCTGCCGCACAGCGCTCTGCCCCTCCACAATACACAGGATTACATTTACCTGCCGCACAGCGCTCTGCCTGTCCACAATACACAGGATTACATTTACCTGCCGCACAGCGCTCTGCTCCTCCACAATACACAGGATTACATTTACCTGCCGCACAGCGCTCTGCCCCTCCACAATACACAGGATTACATTTACCTGCCGCACAGCGCTCTGCTCCTCCACAATACACAGGATTACATTTACCTGCCGCACAGCGCTCTGCCCCTCCACAATACACAGGATTACATTTACCTGCCGCACAGCGCTCTGCCCCTCCACAATACACAGGATTACATTTACCTGCCGCACAGCGCTCTGCTCCTCCACAATACACAGGATTACATTTACCTGCCGCACAGCGCTCTGCCCCTCCACAATACACAGGATTACATTTACCTGCCGCACAGCGCTCTGCCTGTCCACAATACACAGGATTACATTTACCTGCCGCACAGCGCTCTGCCTCTCCACAATACACAGAATTACATTTAGCTGCCGCACAGCGCTCTGTCCCTCCACAATACACAGGATTACATTTACCTGCCGCACAGCGCACTGCCCCTCCACAAAACACAGGATTACATTTACCTGCCGCACAGCGCTCTGCTCCTCCACAATACACAGGATTACATTTACCTGCCGCACAGCGCTCTGCTCCTCCACAATACACAGGAATACATTTATCTGCCGCACAGCGCTCTGCCTCTCCACAATACACAGGATTACATTTACCTGCCGCACAGCGCTCTGCCCCTCCACAATACACAGGATTACATTTACCTGCCGCACAGCGCTCTGCCCCTCCACAATACACAGGATTACATTTACCTGCCGCACAGCGCTCTGCTCCTCCACAATACACAGGAATACATTTATCTGCCGCACAGCGCTCTGCCTCTCCACAATACACAGGATTACATTTACCTGCCGCACAGCGCTCTGCCTCTCCACAATACACAGGATTACATTTACCTGCCGCACAGCGCTCTGCTCCTCCACAATACACAGGATTACATTTACCTGCCGCACAGCGCTCTGCCTCTCCACAATACACTGGATTACATTTACCTGCCGCACAGCGCTCTGCCTCTCCACAATACACAGGATTACATTTACCTGCCGCACAGCGCTCTGCCTCTCCACAATACACAGGATTACATTTACCTGCCGCACAGCGCTCTGCCCCTCCACAATACACAGGATTACATTTACCTGCCGCACAGCGCTCTGCCCCTCCACAATACACAGGATTACATTTACCTGCCGCACAGCGCTCTGCTCCTCCACAATACACAGGATTACATTTACCTTCCGCACCACAATACACAGGATTACATTTACCTGCCGCACAGTGCTCTGCTCCTCCTCAATACACAGGATTACATTTACCTGCCGCACAGCGCTCTGCTCCTCCACAATATACAGGATTACATTTACCTGCAGCACAGCGCTCTGCTCCTCCACAATATACAGGATTACATTTACCTGCCGCACAGCGCTCTGCTCTTCCACAATACACAGGATTACATTTACCTGCCGCACCGCGCTCTGCCTCTCCACAATACACAGGATTACATTTACCTGCCGCACAGCGCTCTGCCTCTCCACAATACACAGGATTACATTTACCTGCCGCACAGCGCTCTGCCTCTCCAAAATACACAGGATTACATTTACCTGCCGCACAGCGCTCTGTAATCCTGTGTATTGTGGAGAGGCAGAGCGCTGTGCGGCAGGTAAATGTAATCCTGTGTAATGTGGAGGAGCAGAGCGCTGTGCGGCAGGTAAATGTAATCCTGTGTATTGTGGAGGAGCAGAGCGCTGTGCGGCAGGTAAATGTAATCCTGTGTATTGTGGAGGGGCAGAGCGCTGTGCGGCAGGTAAATGTAATCCTGTGTATTGTGAGGAGGCAGAGCGCTGTGCGGCAGGTAAATGTAGTCCTGTGTATTGTGGAGAGGCATTTACCTGCCGCACAGCGCTCTCCTCCTCCACAATACACAAGATGACATTTACCAGCCGCACAGCGCTCTGCCCCTCCACAATACACAGGAATACATTTACCTGCCGCACAGCGCTCTGCCCCTCCACAATACACAGGATTACATTCACCTGCCGCACAGCGCTCTGCTCCTCCACAATACACAGGATTACATTTACCTGCCGCACAGCGCTCTGCCCCTCCACAATACACAGGAATACATTTACCTGCCGCACAGCGCTCTGCCCCTCCACAAAACACAGGATTACATTTACCTGCCGCACAGCGCTCTGCTCCTCCACAATACACAGGATTACATTTACCTTCCGCACCACAATACACAGGATTACATTTACCTGCCGCACAGCGCTCTGCTCCTCCACAATACACAGGATTTCATTTACCTGCCGCACAGCGCTCTGCCTCTCCACAATACACAGGATTACATTTACCTGCCGCACAGCGCTCTGCCCCTCCACAATACACAGGATTACATTTAACTGCCGCACAGCGCTCTGCTCCTCCACAATACACAGGATTACACTTACCTGCCGCACAGCGCTCTGCCCCTCCACAATACACAGGAATACATTTACCTGCCGCACAGCGCTCTGCCCCTCCACAATACACAGGATTACATTCACCTGCCGCACAGCGCTCTGCTCCTCCACAATACACATGATTACATTTACCTGCCGCACAGCGCTCTGCTCCTCCACAATACACAGGATTACATTTACCTGCCGCACAGCGCTCTGCTCCTCTACAATACACAGGATTACATTTACCTGCCGCACAGCGCTCTGCTCTCCCACAATACACAGGATTACATTTACCTGCCGCACAGTGCTCTGCCCCTCCACAATACACAGGATTACATTTACCTGCCGCACAGCGCTCTGCCCCTCCACAATACACAGGATTACATTTACCTGCCGCACAGCGCTCTGCTCCTCCACAATACACAGGATTACATTTATCTGCCGCACAGCGCTCTGCCCCTCCACAATACACAGGATTACATTTACCTGCCACACAGCGCTCTGCCTCTCCACAATACACAGGATTACATTTACCTGCCGCACAGCGCTCTGCACCTCCACAATACACAGGATTACATTTACCTGCCGCACAGCGCTCTGCCCCTCCACAATACACAGGATTACATTTACCTGCCGCACAGCGCTTTGCCTCTCCACAATACACAGGATTACATTTACCTGCCGCACAGCGCTCTGCTCCTCCACAATACACAAGATTACATTTATCTGCCGCACAGCGCTCTGCCTCTCCACAATACACAGGATTACATTTACCTGCCGCACAGCGCTCTGCACCTCCACAATACACAGGATTACATTTACCTGCCGCACAGCGCTTTGCCTCTCCACAATACACAGGATTACATTTACCTGCCGCACAGCGCTCTGCTCCTCCACAATACACAAGATTACATTTATCTGCCGCACAGCGCTCTGCCTCTCCACAATACACAGGATTACATTTACCTGCCGCACAGCGCTCTGCTCCTCCACAATACACAGGGTTACATTTACCTGCCGCACAGCGCTCTGCCCCTCCACAATACACAGGATTACATTTACCTGCCGCACAGCGCTCTGCTCCTCCACAATACACAGGAATACATTTACCTGCCGCACAGCGCTCTGCCTCTCCACAATACACAGGATTACATTAACCTGCCGCACAGCGCTCTGCTCCTCCACAATACACAGGATTACATTTACCTGCCGCACAGCGCTCTGTCCCTCCACAATACACAGGATTACATTCACCTGCCGCACAGCGCTCTGCCCCTCCACAAAACACAGGATTACATTTACCTGCCGCACAGCGCTCTGCTCCTCCACAATACACAGGATTACATTTACCTGCCGCACAGCGCTCTGCTCTCCCACAATACACAGGATTACATTTACCTGCCGCACAGCGCTCTGCCCCTCCACAATACACAGGATTACATTTACCTGCCGCACAGCGCTCTGCCCCTCCACAATACACAGGATTACATTTACCTGCCGCACAGCGCTCTGCCTCTCCACAATACACAGGATTACATTTACCTGCCGCACAGCGCTCTGCTCCTCCACAATACACAGGAATACATTTATCTGCCGCACAGCGCTCTGCCTCTCCACAATACACAGGATTACATTTACCTGCCGCACAGCGCTCTGCCTCTCCACAATACACAGGATTACATTTACCTGCCGCACAGCGCTCTGCCTGTCCACAATACACAGGATTACATTTACCTGACGCACAGCGCTCTGCCCCTCCACAATACACAGGATTACATTTACCTGCCGCACAGCGCTCTGCCTCTCCACAATACACAGGAATATATTTACCTGCCGCACAGCGCTCTGCCTCTCCACAATACACAGGATTACATTTACCTGCCGCACAGCGCTCTGCCTCTCCACAATACACAGGATTATATTTACCTGCCGCACAGCGCTCTGCTCCTCCACAATACACAGGATTTCATTTACCTGCCGCACAGCGCTCTGCTCCTCCACAATACACAGGATTACATTTACCTGCCGCACAGCGCTCTGCTCCTCCACAATACACAGGATTACATTTACCTGCCGAACAGCGCTCTGCCTCTCCACAATACACAGGATTACATTTACCTGCCGCACAGCGCTCTGCCCCTCCACAATACACAGGATTACATTTACCTGCCGCACAGCGCTCTGCCCCTCCACAATACACAGGATTACATTTACCTGCCGCACAGCGCTCTGCTCCTCCACAATACACAGGATTACATTTACCTGCCGCACAGCGCTCTGCCCCTCCACAATACACAGGATTACATTTACCTGCCGCACAGCGCTCTGCCTCTCCACAATACACAGGATTACATTTACCTGCCGCACAGCGCTTTGCCTCTCCACAATACACAGGATTACATTTACCTTCCACACAGCGCTCTGCCTCTCCACAATACACAGGAATACATTTACCTGTCGCACAGCGCTCTGCCTCTCCACAATACACAGGATTACATTTACCTGTCGCACAGCGCTCTGCTTCTCCACAATACACAGGATTGCATTTATCTGCCGCACAGCGCTCTGCTCCTCCACAATACACAGAATTACATTTACCTGCCGCACAGCGCTCTGCTCCTCCACAATACACAGGATTACATTTACCTGCCGCACAGCGCTCTGCTCCTCCACAATACACAGGATTGCATTTACCTGCCGCACAGCGCTCTGCCTCTCCACAATACACAGGATTACATTTACCTGCCGCACAGCGCTCTGCCTCTCCACAATACACAGGATTACATTTATCTGCCGCACAGCGCTCTGCTCCTCCACAATACACAGAATTACATTTACCTGCCGCACAGCGCTCTGCTCCTCCACAATACACAGGATAGCATTTACCTGCCGCACAGCGCTCTGCCTCTCCACAATACACAGGATTACATTTACCTGCCGCACAGCGCTCTGCCTCTCCACAATACACAGGATTACATTTATCTGCCGCACAGCGCTCTGCCCCTCCACAATACACAGGATTACATTTATCTGCCGCACAGCGCTCTGCCCCTCCACAATACACAAGATTACATTTACCTGCCGCACAGCGCTCTGCCTCTCCACAATACACAGGATTACATTTACCTGCCGCACAGCGCTCTGCCCGTCCACAATACACAGGATTACATTTACCTGCCGCACAGCGCTCTGCCCGTCCACAATACACAGGATTACATTTACCTGCAGCACAGCGCTCTGCCTCTCCACAATACACAGGATTACATTTACCTGCCGCACAGCGCTCTGCCCCTCCACAATACACAGGATTACATTTACCTGTCGCACAGCGCTCTGCCTCTCCACAATACACAGGATTACATTTACCAGCCGCACAGCGCTCTGCCTCTCCACAATACACAGGATTACATTTACCTGCAGCACAGCGCTCTGCCTCTCCACAATACACAGGATTACATTTACCTGCAGCACAGCGCTCTGCCTCTCCACAATACACAGGATTACATTTACCTGCAGCACAGCGCTCTGCCTCTCCAAAATACACAGGATTACATTTATCTGCCGCACAGCGCTCTGCCCCTCCACAATACACAGGATTAAATTTACCTGCCGCACAGCGCTCTGCTCCTCCACAATACACAGGATTACATTTACCTGCCGCACAGCGCTCTGCTCCTCCACAATACACAGCATTACATTTACCTGCCGCACAGCGCTCTGCCTCTCCACAATACACAGGATTACATTTACCTGCCGCACAGCGCTCTGCTCCTCCACAATACACAGGATTACATTTACCTGCCGCACAGCGCTGTGCCCCTCCATAATAAACAGGATTACATTTACCTGCCGCACAGCGCTCTGCTCCTCCACAATACACAGGATTACATTTACCTGCCGCACAGCGCTCTGCCCCTCCACAATACACAGGATTACATTTACCTGCCGCACAGCGCTCTGCCTCTCCACAATACACAGGATTACATTTACCTGCCGCACAGCGCTCTGCCTCTCCACAATACACAGGATTACATTTACCTGCCGCACAGCGCTCTGCTCCTCCACAATACACAGGATTACATTTACCTGCAGCACAGCGCTCTGCTCCTCCACAATACACAGGATTACATTTACCTGCCGCACAGCGCTCTGCCTCTCCACAATACACAGGAATATATTTACCTGCCGCACAGCGCTCTGCTCCTCCACAATACACAGGATTACATTTACCTGCCGCACAGCGCTCTGCTCCTCCACAATACACAGGATTACATTTACCTGCCCCACAGCGCACTGCTCCTCCACAATACACAGGATTACATTTACCTGCCGCACAGCGCTCTGCCCCTCCACATTACACATGATTACATTTACCTGCCGCACAGCGCTCTGCCTCTCCACAATACACAGGATTACATTTACCAGCCGCACAGCGCTCTGCCCCTCCACAATACACAGGATTACATTTACCTGCCGCACAGCGCTCTGCTCCTCCACAATACACAGGATTACATTTACCTGCTGCACAGCGCTCTGCCCCTCCACAATACACAGGATTAGATTAACCTGCCGCACAGCGCTCTGCTCCTCCACAATACACAGGATTACATTTACCTGCCGCACAGCGCTCTGCCCCTCCACAATACACAGGATTACATTTACCTGCCGCATAGTGCTCTGCCCCTCCATAATACACAGGATTACATTTACCTGCCGCACAGCGCTCTGCTCCTCCACAATAAACAGGATTACATTTACCTGCCGCACAGCGCTCTGCTCCTCCACAATACACAGGATTACATTTACCTGCCGCACAGTGCTCTGCTCCTCCACAATACAAAGGATTACATTTACCTGCCGCACAGCGCTCTGCTCCTCCACAATACACAGGATTACATTTACCTGCGCACAGCGCTCTGCTCCTCCACAATACACAGGATTACATTTACCTGTCGCACAGCGCTCTGCTCCTCCACAATACACAGGATTACATTTACCTGCCGCACAGCGCTCTGCCCCTCCACAATACACAGGATTACATTTACCTGCAGCACAGCGCTCTGCTCCTCCACAATACACAGGATTACATTTACCTGCCGCACAGCGCTCTGCCTCTCCACAATACACAGGATTACATTTACCTGCCGCACAGTGCTCTGCCCCTCCACAATACACAGGATGACATTTACCTGCCGCACAGCGCTCTGCTCCTCCACAATACACAGGATTATATTTACCTGCCGCACAGCGCTCTGCTCCTCCACAATACACAGGATTGCATTTACCTGCCGCACAGCGCTCTGCCTCTCCATAATACACAGGATTACATTTACCTGCCGCACAGCGCTCTGCCCCTCCACAATACACAGGATTACATTTACCTGCCGCACAGCGCTCTGCTCCTCCACAATACACAGGATTATATTTACCTACCGCACAGCGCTCTGCTCCTCCATAATACACAGGATTACATTTACCTGCCGCACAGCGCTCTGCCTCTCCACAATACACAGGATTACATTTACCTGCCGCACAGCGCTCTGCTCCTCCACAATACACAGGATTACATTTACCTGCCGCACAGCGCTCTGCCTCTCCACAATACACAGGATTACATTTACCTGCCGCACAGTGCTCTGCCTCTCCACAATACACAGGATTACATTTACCTGCCGCACAGTGCTCTGCTCCTCCACAATACACAGGATTACATTTATCTGCCGCACAGTGCTCTGCCCCTCCACAATACACAGGATTACATTTATCTGCCGCACAGTGCTCTGCCTCTCCACAATACACAGGATTACATTTACCTGCCGCACAGCGCTCTGCTCCTCCACAATACACAGGATTACATTTACATGCCGCACAGCGCTCTGCTCCTCCCCAATACACAGGATTACATTTACCTGCCGCACAGCGCTCTGCCTCTCCACAATACACAGGATGACATTTACCTGCAGCACAGCGCTCTGCTCCTCCACAATACACAGGATTACATTTACCTGCCGCACAGCGCTCTGCCTCTCCACAATACACAGGATTACATTTACCTGCCGCACAGCGCTCTGCTCCTCCACAATACACAGGATTACATTTACCTGCCGCACAGTGCTCTGCCCCTCCACAATACACAGAATGTTATTTACCTGCCGCACAGCGCTCTGCTCCTCCACAATACACAGGATTACATTTACCTGCCGCACAGCGCTCTGCCTCTCCACAATACACAGGATTATATTTACCTGCCGCACAGCGCTCTGCTCCTCTACAATACACAGGATTACATTTACCTGCCGCACAGCGCTCTGCTCCTCCACAATACACAGGATTACATTTACCTGCCGCACAGCGCTCTGCTCCTCCACAATACACAGGATTACATTTACCTGCCGCACAGCGCTCTGCTCCTCCACAATACACAGGATTACATTTATCTGCCGCACAGCGCTCTGCTCCTCCACAATACACAGGATTACATTTATCTGCCGCACAGTGCTCTGCCTCTCCACAATACACAGGATTACATTTACCTGCCGCACAGCGCTCTGCTCCTCCACAATACACAGGATTACATTTACATGCCGCACAGCGCTCTGCTCCTCCCCAATACACAGGATTACATTTACCTGCCGCACAGCGCTCTGCCTCTCCACAATACACAGGATTACATTTACCTGCCGCACAGCGCTCTGCTCCTCCACAATACACAGGATTACATTTACCTGCCGCACAGTGCTCTGCCCCTCCACAATACACAGAATGTTATTTACCTGCCGCACAGCGCTCTGCTCCTCCACAATACACAGGATTACATTTACCTGCCGCACAGCGCTCTGCCTCTCCACAATACACAGGATTATATTTACCTGCCGCACAGCGCTCTGCCTCTCCACAATACACAGGATTACATTTACCTGCCGCACAGCGCTCTGCTCCTCCACAATACACAGGATTACATTTACCTGCCGCACAGCTCTCTGCCCCTCCACAATACACAGGATTACATTTACCTGCCGCACAGCGCTCTGCCCCTCCACAATACACAGGATTACATTTACCTGCCGCACAGCGCTCTGCTCCTCCACAATACACAGGATTACATTTACCTGCCGCACAGCGCTCTGCCTCTCCACAATACACAGAATTACATTTACCTGCCAAACAGCGCTCTGCCCCTCCACAATACACAGGATTACATTTACCTGCCGCACAGCGCTCTGCCCCTCCACAATACACAGAATTACATTTACCTGCCAAACAGCGCTCTGCCCCTCCACAATACAAAGGATTACATTTACCTGCCGCACAGCACTCTGCCTCTCCACAATACACAGGATTACATTTACCTGCCGCACAGCGCTCTGCTCCTCCACAATACACAGGATTGCATTTACCTGCCGCACAGCGCTCTGCCCCTCCACAATACACAGGATTACATTTACCTGCCGCACAGCGCTCCGCTCCTCCACAATACACAGGATTACATTTACCTGCCGCACAGCGCTCTGCTCCTCCACAATACACAGGATTATATTTACCTACCGCACAGCGCTCTGCTCCTCCATAATACACAGGATTACATTAACCTGCCGCACAGCGCTCTGCTCCTCCACAATACACAGGATTATATTTACCTACCGCACCGCGCTCTGCTCCTCCATAATACACAGGATTACATTTACCTGCCGCACAGCGCTCTGCTCCTCCACAATACACAGGATTGCATTTACCTGCCGCACAGCGCTCTGCTCCTCCACAATACACAGGATTACATTTACCTGCCGCACAGCGCTCTGGCCCTCCACAATACACAGGATTACATTTACCTGCCGCACAGCGCTCTGCCCCTCCACAATACACAGGATTACATTTACCTGCCGCATAGCGCTCTGCCCCTCCACAATACACAGGATTACATTTACCTGCCGCATAGCGCTCTGCCCCTCCACAATACACAGGATTGCATATACCTGCCGCACAGCGCTCTGCCCCTCCACAATACACAGGATTATATTTACCTGCCGCACAGTGCTCTGCCTCTCCACAATACACAGGATTACATTTACCTGCAGTACAGCGCTCTGCTCCTCCACAATACACAGGATGACATTTACCTGCCGCACAGCGCTCTGCCTCTCCACAATACATAGGATTACATTTACCTGCCGCACAGCGCTCTGCCTCTCCACAATACACAGGATTACATTTGCCTGCCGCACAGCGCTCTGCCTCTCCACAATACACAGGATTACATTTACCTGCCGCACAGCGCTCTGCCCCTCCACAATACACAGGATTACATTTACCTGCCGCACAGCGCTCTGCTCCTCCACAATACACAGGATTACATTTACCTGCCGCACAGCGCTCTGCCCCTCCACAATACACAGGATTACATTTACCTGCAGCACAGCGCTCTGCTCCTCCACAATACACAGGAATACATTTACCTGTATTCCCTGCCGCACAGCGCTCTGCCTCTCCACAATACACAGGATTACATTTACCTGCCGCACAGCGCTCTGCTCCTCCACAATACACAGAATTACATTTACCTGCCGCACAGCGCTCTGCCCCTCCACAATTCACAGGATTACATTTACCTGCCGCACAGCGCTCTGCCCCTCTACAATACACAGGATGACATTTACCTGCAGCACAGCGCTCTGCTCCTCCACAATACACAGGAATACATTTACCTGTATTCCCTGCCGCACAGTGCTCTGCTCCTCCACAATACACAGGATTACATTTACCTGCCGCACAGCGCTCTGCCCCTCCACAATACACAGGATTACATTTACCTGCAGCACAGCGCTCTGCTCCTCCACAATACACAGGAATACATTTACCTGTATTCCCTGCTGCACAGCGCTCTGCCTCTCCACAATACACAGGATTACATTAACCTGCCGCACAGCGCTCTGCTCCTCCACAATACACAGAATTACATTTACCTGCCGCACAGCGCTCTGCCCCTCCACAATTCACAGGATTACATTTACCTGCCGCACAGCGCTCTGCCCCTCTACAATACACAGGATGACATTTACCTGCCGCACAGCGCTCTGCTCCTCCACAATACACAGGATTACATTTACCTGCCGCACAGTGCTCTGCTCCTCCACAATACACAGGATTACATTTACCTGCCGCACAGCGCTCTGCTCCTCCACAATACACAGGATTACATTTACCTGCCGCACAGCGCTCTGCCTCTCCACATTACACAGGATTACATTTACCTGCCGCACAGTGCTCTGCCTCTCCACAATACACAGGATTACATTTACCTGCCGCACAGGGCTCTGCTCCTCCACAATACACAGGATTACATTTACCTGCCGCACAGTGCTCTGCTCCTCCACAATACACAGGATTACATTTACCTGCCGCACAGCGCTCTGCTCCTCCACAATACACAGGATTACATTTACCTGCCGCACAGCGCTCTGCCCCTCCACAATACACAGGATTACATTTACCTGCCGCACAGCGCTCTGCTCCTCCACAATACACAGGATTACATTTACCTGCCGCACAGCGCTCTGCTCCTCCACAATACACAGGATTCCATTTACCTGCCGCACAGCGTCTGCCCCTCCACATTACACAGGATTACATTTACATGCCGCACAGCGCTCTGTCTCTCCAAACAATACACAGGATTACATTTATCTGCCGCACAGCGCTCTGCTCCTCCACAATACACAGGATTACATTTACCTGCCGCACAGTGCTCTGCTCCTCCACAATACACAGGATTACATTTACCTGCCGCACAGTGCTCTGCTCCTCCACAATACACAGATTACATTTACCTTCTGCACAGCGCTCTGCTCCTCCACAATACACAGGATTATTATTGTACCTGCCGCACAGCGCTCTGCTCCTCCACAATACACAGGATTACATTTACCTGCCGCACAGTGCTCTGCCCCTCCACAATACACAGGATTACATTTACCTGCCGCACAGCGCTCTGCTCCTCCACAATACACAGGATTACATTTACCTGCCGCACAGCGCTCTGCCTCTCCACAATACACAGGATTACATTTACCTTCTGCACAACGCTCTGCTCCTCTACAATACACAGGATTATATTTACCTGCCGCACAGCGCTCTGCTCCTCCACAATACACAGGATTACATTTACCTGCCGCACAGCGCTCTGCCCCTCCACATTACACAGGATTACATTTACCTGCCGCACAGCGCTCTGCCTCTCCACAATACACAGGATTACATTTACCTGCCGCACAGCGCTCTGCTCCTCCACAATACACAGGATTACATTTACCTGCCGCACAGCGCTCTGCCTCTCCACAATACACAGGATTACATTTACCTGCCGCACAGCGCTCTGCCTCTCCACATTACACAGGATTACATTTACCTGCCGCACAGCGCTCTGCCTCTCCACAATACACAGGATGACATTTACCTGCCGCACAGCGCTCTGCCCCTCCACAATACACAGGAATACATTTACCTGCCGCACAGCACTCTGCCGCACCACAATACCCAGGATGACATTTACCTGCCGCACAGCGCTCTGCTCCTCCACAATACACAGGATTACATTTACCTGCCGCACAGCGCTCTGCCCCTCCACAATACACAGGATTACATTTACCTGCCGCACAGCGCTCTGCCCCTCCACAATACACAGGATTACATTTACCTGCCGCACAGCGCTCTGCCCCTCCACAATACACAGGATTACATTTACCTGCCGCACAGCGCTCTGCTCCTCCACAATACACAGGATTACATTTACCTGCCGCACAGCGCTCTGCCTTTCCACAATACACAGGATTACATTTACCTGCAGCACAGCGCTCTGCTCCTCCACAATACACAGGATTACATTTACCTGCCGCACAGGGCTCTGCCCCTCCACAATACACAGGATTACATTTACCTGCCGCACAGCGCTCTGCTCCTCCACAATACACAGGATTACATTTACCTGTCGCACAGCGCTCTGCCCCTCCACAGTACACAGGAATACATTTACCTGTATTCCCTGCCGCACACCGCTCTGCCTCTCCACAATACACAGGATTGCATTTACCTACCGCACAGCGCTCTGCTCCTCCACAATACACAGGATTGCATTTACCTGCCGCACAGCGCTCTGCCCCCTCCACAATACAAAGGATTACATTTACCTGCCGCACAGCGCTATGCCTCTCCACAATACAAAGGATTACATTTACCTGCCGCAAAGCGCTCTGCTCCTCAACAATACACAGGATTACATTTACCTGCCGCAAAGCGCTCTGCTCCACCACAAATACACAGGATTACATTTACCTGCTGCACAGCGCTCTGCCTCTCCACAATATACAGGATTACATTTACCTGCTGCACAGTGCTCTGCCTCTCCACAATATACAGGATTACATTTACCTGCTGCACAGTGCTCTGCCTCTCCACAATACACAGGATTACATTTACCTGCCGCACAGCGCTCTGCTCCTCCACAATACACAGGATTACATTTACCCTGCCGCACAGCGCTCTTCTCCTCCACAATACACAGGATTGCATTTACCTGCCGCACAGCGCTCTGCCTCTCCACAATACACAGGATTACATTTACCTGCCGCTCAGCGCACTTCCTCTCTACAATACACAGGATTACATTTACCTGCAGCACCGCGCTCTGCCCCTCCACAATACACAGGATTGCATTTACCTGCCGCACAGCGCTCTGCTCCTCCACAATACACAGGATTACATTTACCTGCCGCTCAGCGCTCTGCTCCTCCACAATACACAGGATTACATTTACCTGCCGCACAGCGCTCTGCTCCTCCACAATACACAGGATTCATTTACCTGCCGCACAGCGCTCTGCCCCTCCACAATACACAGGATTACATTTACCTGCCGCACAGCGCTCTGCCTCTCCACAATACACAGGATTACATTTACCTGCCGCACAGCGCTCTGCTCCTCCACAATACACAGGATTACATTTACCTGCCGCACAGCGCTCTGCTCCTCCACAATACACAGGATTACATTTACCTGCCGCACAGCGCTCTGCTCCTTCACAATACACAGCATTACATTTACCTGCCGCACAGCGCTCTGCTCCTCCACAATACACAGGATTATATTTACCTGCCGCACAGCGCTCTGCTCCTCCACAATACATAGGATTACATTACCTGCCGCACAGCGCTCTGCTCCTCCACAATACACAGGATTACATTTATCTGCCGCACAGCGCTCTGCCTCTCCACAATACACAGGATTACATTTACCTGCCGCACAGCGCTCTGCCTCTCCACAATACACAGGATTACATTTACCTGCCGCACAGCGCTCTGCCCCTCCACAATACACAGGATTACATTTACCTGCCGCACAGCGCTCTGCCTCTCCACAATACACAGGATTACATTACCTGCCGCACAGCGCTCTGCCTCTCCACAATACACAGGATTACATTTACCTGCCGCACAGCGCTCTGCCCCTCCACAATACACAGGATTACATTTACCTGCCGCACAGTGCTCTGCTCCTCCACAATACACAGGATTACATTTACCTGCCGCACAGCGCTCTGCCCCTCCACAATACACAGGATTACATTTACCTGCCGCACAGCGCTCTGCCCCCCCACCATTCACAGGATTACATTTACCTGCCGCACAGCGCTCTGCCCCTCTACAATACACAGGATGACATTTACCTGCCACACAGTGCTCTGCTCCTCCACAATACACAGGATTACATTTACCTGCCGCACAGCGCTCTGCTCCTCCACAATACACAGGATTACATTTACCTGCCGCACAGGGCTCTGCTCCTCCACAATACACAGGATTACATTTACCTGCCGCACAGTGCTCTGCTCCTCCACAATACACAGGATTACATTTACCTGCCGCACAGCGCTCTGCTCCTCCACAATACACAGGATTACATTTACCTGCCGCACAGCGCTCTGCCTCTCCACATTACACATGATTACATTTACCTGCCGCACAGCGCTCTGCACCTCCACAATACACAGGATTACATTTACCTGCCGCACAGCGCTCTGCCTCTCCACAATACACAGGATTACATTTACCTGCCGCACAGTGCTCTGCTCCTCCACAATACACAGGATTACATTTACCTGCCGCACAGCGCTCTGCCTCTCCACAATACACAGGATTACATTTACCTGCCGCACAGCGCTCTGCCTCTCCACAATACACAGGATTACATTTACCTGCCGCACAGCGCTCTGCCTCTCCACAATACACAGGATTACATTTACCTGCCGCACAGCGCTCTGCCCCTCCACAATACACAGGATTACATTTACCTGCCGCACAGCGCTCTGTCTCTCCACAATACACAGGATTACATTTATCTGCCGCACAGCGCTCTGCTCCTCCACAATACACAGGAATACATTTACCTGCCGCACAGCGCTCTGCCTCTCCACAATACACAGGATTACATTTACCTGCCGCACAGCGCTCTGCCTCTCCACAATACACAGGATTACATTTACCTTCTGCACAGCGCTCTGCTCCTCCACAATACACAGGATTATATTTACCTGCCGCACAGCGCTCTGCTCCTCTACAATACACAGGATTACATTTACCTGCCGCACAGCGCTCTGCCCCTCCACAATACACAGGATTACATTTACCTGCCGCACAGTGCTCTGCCTCTCCACAATACACAGGATTACATTTACCTGCCACACAGCGCTCTGCCTCTCCACAATACACAGGATTACATTTACCTTCTGCACAGCGCTCTGCTCCTCTACAATACACAGGATTATATTTACCTGCCGCACAGCGCTCTGCTCCTCCACAATACACAGGATTACATTTACCTGCCGCACAGCGCTCTGCCCCTCCACATTACACAGGATTACATTTACCTGCCGCACAGCGCTCTGCCTCTCCACAATACACAGGATTACATTTACCTGCCGCACAGCGCTCTGCTCCTCCACAATACACAGGATTACATTTACCTGCCGCACAGCGCTCTGCCCCTCCACAATACACAGGATTACATTTACCTGCCGCACAGAGCTCTGCCGCACCACAATACACAGGATGACATTTACCTGCCGCACAGCGCTCTGCTCCTCCACAATACACAGGATTACATTTACCTGCCGCACAGCGCTCTGCCCCTCCACAATACACAGGATTACATTTACCTGCCGCACAGCGCTCTGCCCCTCCACAATACACAGGATTACATTTACCTGCCGCACAGCGCTCTGCCCCTCCACAATACACAGGATTACATTTACCTGCCGCACAGCGCTATGCCTCTCCACAATACACAGGATTACATTTACCTGCCGCACAGCGCTCTGCCTCTCAACAATACACAGGATTACATTTACCTGCCGCACAGCGCTCTGCCTCTCCACAATACACAGGAATACATTTACCTGCCGCACAGCGCTCTGCTCCTCCACAATACACAGGATTACATTTACCTGCCGCACAGCGCTCTGCCCCTCCACAATACACAGGATTACATTTACCTGCCGCACAGTGCTCTGCTCCTCCACAATACACAGGATTACATTTACCTGCCGCACAGCGCTCTGCTCCTCCACAATACACAGGATTACATTTACCTGCCGCACAGCGCTCTGCTCCTCCACAATACACAGGATTACATTTACCTGCTGCACAGTGCTCTGCCTCTCCACAATATACAGGATTACATTTACCTGCTGCACAGTGCTCTGCTCCTCCACAATACACAGGATTACATTTACCTGCTGCACAGTGCTCTGCTCCTCCACAATACACAGGAATACATTTACCTGTATTCCCTGCCGCACACCGCTCTGCCTCTCCACAATACACAGGATTGCATTTACCTACCGCACAGCGCTCTGCTCCTCCACAATACACAGGATTGCATTTACCTGCCGCACAGCTCTCTGCCCCTCCACAATACAAAGGATTACATTTACCTGCCGCACAGCGCTATGCCTCTCCACAATACACAGGATTACATTTACCTGCCGCACAGCGCTCTGCCCCTCCACAATACACAGGATTACATTTACCTGCCGCACAGCGCTCTGCCTCTCCACAATACACAGGATTACATTTACCTGCCGCACAGCGCTCTGCCTCTCCACAATATACAGGATTACATTTACCTGCCGCACAGCGCTCTGCCTCTCCACAATATACAGGATTACATTTAACTGCCGCACAGCGCTCTGCCTCTCCACAATACACAGGATTACATTTACCTGCCGCACAGCGCTCTGCTCCTCCACAATACTCAGGATTACATTTACTTGCCGCACAGCGCTCTGCTCCTCCACAATACACAGGATTGCATTTACCTGCCGCACAGCGCTCTGCCTCTCCACAATACACAGGATTACATTTACCTGCCGCTCAGCGCACTGCCTCTCCACAATACACAGGATTACATTTACCTGCCGCACAGCGCTCTGCTCCTCCACAATAAACAGGATTACATTTACCTGCCGCACAGGGCTCTGCCCCTCCACAATACACAGGATTACATTTACCTGCCGCACAGCGCTCTGCTCCTCCACAAAACACAGGATTACATTTACCTGCCGCACAGCGCTCTGCCCCTCCACAATACACAGGATTACATTTACCTGCCGCACAGCGCTCTGCCCCTCCACAATACACAGGATTACATTTACCTGCCGCACAGCGCTCTGCTCCTCCACAAAACCCAGGATTACATTTACCTGCCGCACAGCGCTCTGCCTCTCCACAATACACAGGATTACATTTACCTGCCGCACAGCGCTCTGCCTCTCCACAATACACAGGATTACATTTACCTGCCGCACAGTGCTCTGCTCCTCCACAATACACAGGATTACATTTACCTGCCGCACAGCGCTCTGCCTCTCCACAATACACAGGATTACATTTACCTGCCGCACAGCGCTCTGCACCTCCACAATACACAGGATTACATTTACCTGCCGCACAGCGCTCTGCCTCTCCACAATACACAGGATTACATTTACCTGCCGCACAGTGCTCTGCTCCTCCACAATACACAGGATTACATTTACCTGCCGCACAGCGCTCTGCCTCTCCACAATACACAGGATTACATTTACCTGCCGCACAGCGCTCTGCCTCTCCACAATACACAGGATTACATTTACCTGCCGCACAGCGCTCTGCCTCTCCACAATACACAGGATTACATTTACCTGCCGCACAGCGCTCTGCCCCTCCACAATACACAGGATTACATTTATCTGCCGCACAGCGCTCTGCTCCTCCACAATACACAGGAATACATTTACCTGCCGCACAGCGCTCTGCCTCTCCACAATACACAGGATTACATTTACCTGCCGCACAGCGCTCTGCCTCTCCACAATACACAGGATTACATTTACCTTCTGCACAGCGCTCTGCTCCTCCACAATACACAGGATTATATTTACCTGCCGCACAGCGCTCTGCTCCTCTACAATACACAGGATTACATTTACCTGCCGCACAGCGCTCTGCCCCTCCACAATACACAGGATTACATTTACCTGCCGCACAGTGCTCTGCCTCTCCACAATACACAGGATTACATTTACCTGCCACACAGCGCTCTGCCTCTCCACAATACACAGGATTACATTTACCTTCTGCACAGCGCTCTGCTCCTCTACAATACACAGGATTATATTTACCTGCCGCACAGCGCTCTGCTCCTCCACAATACACAGGATTACATTTACCTGCCGCACAGCGCTCTGCCCCTCCACATTACACAGGATTACATTTACCTGCCGCACAGCGCTCTGCCTCTCCACAATACACAGGATTACATTTACCTGCCGCACAGCGCTCTGCTCCTCCACAATACACAGGATTACATTTACCTGCCGCACAGCGCTCTGCCCCTCCACAATACACAGGATTACATTTACCTGCCGCACAGAGCTCTGCCGCACCACAATACACAGGATGACATTTACCTGCCGCACAGCGCTCTGCTCCTCCACAATACACAGGATTACATTTACCTGCCGCACAGCGCTCTGCCCCTCCACAATACACAGGATTACATTTACCTGCCGCACAGCGCTCTGCCCCTCCACAATACACAGGATTACATTTACCTGCCGCACAGCGCTCTGCCCCTCCACAATACACAGGATTACATTTACCTGCCGCACAGTGCTATGCCTCTCCACAATACACAGGATTACATTTACCTGCCGCACAGCGCTCTGCCTCTCAACAATACACAGGATTACATTTACCTGCCGCACAGCGCTCTGCCTCTCCACAATACACAGGAATACATTTACCTGCCGCACAGCGCTCTGCTCCTCCACAATACACAGGATTACATTTACCTGCCGCACAGCGCTCTGCCCCTCCACAATACACAGGATTACATTTACCTGCCGCACAGTGCTCTGCTCCTCCACAATACACAGGATTACATTTACCTGCCGCACAGCGCTCTGCTCCTCCACAATACACAGGATTACATTTACCTGCCGCACAGCGCTCTGCTCCTCCACAATACACAGGATTACATTTACCTGCTGCACAGTGCTCTGCCTCTCCACAATATACAGGATTACATTTACCTGCTGCACAGTGCTCTGCTCCTCCACAATACACAGGATTACATTTACCTGCTGCACAGTGCTCTGCTCCTCCACAATACACAGGAATACATTTACCTACCGCACAGCGCTCTGCTCCTCCACAATACACAGGATTGCATTTACCTGCCGCACAGCTCTCTGCCCCTCCACAATACAAAGGATTACATTTACCTGCCGCACAGCGCTATGCCTCTCCACAATACACAGGATTACATTTACCTGCCGCACAGCGCTCTGCCCCTCCACAATACACAGGATTACATTTACCTGCCGCACAGCGCTCTGCCTCTCCACAATACACAGGATTACATTTACCTGCCGCACAGCGCTCTGCCTCTCCACAATATACAGGATTACATTTACCTGCCGCACAGCGCTCTGCCTCTCCACAATATACAGGATTACATTTACCTGCCGCACAGCGCTCTGCCCCTCCACAATACACAGGATTACATTTACCTGCCGCACAGCGCTCTGCTCCTCCACAATACACAGGATTACATTTACCTGCCGCACAGCGCTCTGCTCCTCCACAATACTCAGGATTACATTTACTTGCCGCACAGCGCTCTGCTCCTCCACAATACACAGGATTGCATTTACCTGCCGCACAGCGCTCTGCTCCTCCACAATACACAGGATTACATTTACCTGCCGCACAGAGCTCTGCCTCTCCACAATACACAGGATTACATTTACCTGCCGCTCAGCGCACTGCCTCTCCACAATACACAGGATTACATTTACCTGCCGCACAGCGCTCTGCTCCTCCACAATAAACAGGATTACATTTACCTGCCGCACAGGGCTCTGCCCCTCCACAATACACAGGATTACATTTACCTGCCGCACAGCGCTCTGCTCCTCCACAAAACACAGGATTACATTTACCTGCCGCACAGCGCTCTGCCCCTCCACAATACACAGGATTACATTTACCTGCCGCACAGCGCTCTGCCCCTCCACAATACACAGGATTACATTTACCTGCCGCACAGCGCTCTGCTCCTCCACAAAACCCAGGATTACATTTACCTGCCGCACAGCGCTCTGCCCCTCCACAATACACAGGATTACATTTACCTGCCGCACAGCGCTCTGCTCCTCCACAATACACAGGATTGCATTTACCTACCGCACAGCGCTCTGCTCCTCCACAATACACAGGATTACATTTACCTGCCGCACAGCGCTCTGCCTCTCCACAATACACAGGATTACATTTACCTGCCGCACAGCGCTCTGCCCCTCCACAATACACAGGATTACATTTACCTGCCGCACAGCGCTCTGCCCCTCCACAATACACAGGATTACATTTACCTGCCGCACAGCGCTCTGTTCCTCCACAATACACAGGATTACATTTACCTGCCGCACAGAGCTCTGCCCCTCCACAATACACAGGATTACATTTACCTGCCGCACAGCGCTCTGCCTCTCCACAATACACAGGATTACATTTACCTGCCGCACAGCGCTCTGCCCCTCCACAATACACAGGATTACATTTACCTGCCGCACAGCGCTCTGCCCCTCCACAATACACAGGATTACATTTACCTGCCGCACAGCGCTCTGCCCCTCCACAATACACAGGATTACATTTACCTGCCGCACAGCGCTCTGCCCCTCCACAATACACAGGATTACATTTACCTGCCGCACAGCGCTCTGCCTCTCCACAATACACAGGATTACATTTACCTGCCGCACAGCGCTCTGCTCCTCCACAATAAACAGGATTACATTTACCTGCCGCACAGCGCTCTGCTCCTCCACAATACACAAGATTACATTTACCTGCCGCACAGCGCTCTGCCCCTCCACAATACACAGGATTACATTTACCTGCCGCACAGCGCTCTGCTCCTCCACAATACACAAGATTACATTTACCTGCCGCACAGCGCTCTGCCTCTCCACATTACACAGGATTACATTTACCTGCCGCACAGCGCTCTGCTCCTCCACAATACACAGGATTACATTTACCTGCCGCACAGTGCTCTGCCTCTGCACAATACACAGGATTACATTTACCTGCCGCACAGCGCTCTGCTCCTCCACAATACACAGGATTACATTTACCTGCCGCACAGCGCTCTGCTCCTCCACAATACACAGGATGACATTTACCTGCCGCACATCGCTCTACCCCTCCACAATACACAGAATTACATTTACCTGCCGCACAGCGCTCTGCTCCTCCACAATACACAGGATTACATTTACCTGCCGCACAGCGCTCTGCCTCTCCACAATACACAGGATTACATTTACCTGCCGCACAGCGCTCTGCCCCTCCACAATACACAGGATTACATTTACCTGCCGCACAGCGCTCTGCCCCTCCACAATACACAGGATTACATTTACCTGCCGCACAGCGCTCTGTTCCTCCACAATACACAGGATTACATTTACCTGCCGCACAGCGCTCTGCTCCTCCACAATAAACAGGATTACATTTACCTGCCGCACAGGGCTCTGCCCCTCCACAATACACAGGATTACATTTACCTGCCGCACAGCGCTCTGCCTCTCCACAATACACAGGATTACATTTACTTGCCGCACAGTGCTCTGCTCCTCCACAATACACAGGATTACATTTACCTGGCGCACAGCGCTCTGCTCCTCCACAATACACAGGATTCCATTTACCTGCCGCACAGCGTCTGCCCCTCCACAATACACAGGATTACATTTACCTGCCGCACAGCGCTCTGCTCCTCCACATTACACAGGATTACATTTACCTGCCGCACAGCGCTCTGCCCCTCCACAATACACAGGATTACATTCACCTGCCGCACAGCGCTCTGCCTCTCCACAGTACACAGGATTACATTTACCTGCCGCACAGCGCTCTGCTCCTCCACAATACACAGGATTACATTTATCTGCCGCACAGTGCTCTGCTCCTCCACAAAACACAGGATTACATTTACCTGCCGCACAGCGTTCTGCCCCTCCACAATACACAGGATTACATTTACCTGCCGCACAGCGCTCTGCTCCTCCACAATACACAGGATTACATTTACCTGCCGCACAGCGCTCTGCCTCTGCACAATACACAGGATTACATTTACATGCCACATAGCGCTCTGCTCCTCCACAATACACAGGATTACATTTACCTGCCGCACAGCGCTCTGCTCCTCCACAATACACAGGATGACATTTACCTGCCGCACATCGCTCTACCCCTCCACAATACACAGAATTACATTTACCTGCCGCACAGCGCTCTGCTCCTCCACAATACACAGGATTACATTTACCTGCCGCACAGCGCTCTGCCTCTCCACAATACACAGGATTACATTTACCTGCCGCACAGCGCTCTGCCCCTCCACAATACACAGGATTACATTTACCTGCCGCACAGCGCTCTGCCCCTCCACAATTCACAGGATTACATTTACCTGCCGCACAGCGCTCTGCCTCTCCACAATACACAGGATTACATTTACCTGCCGCACAGCGCTCTGCCTCTCCACAATACACAGGATTACATTTACCTGCCGCACAGCGCTCTGCCCCTCCACAATACACAGGATTACATTTACCTGCCACACAGCGCTCTGCCCCTCCACAATACACAGGATTACATTTACCTGCCGCACAGCGCTCTGCTCCTCCACAATACACAGGATTACATTTACCTGCCGCACAGCGCTCTGCCCCTCCACAATACACAGGATTACATTTACCTGCCGCACAGCGCTCTGCTCCTCCACAATACACAGGATTACATTTACCTGCCGCACAGCGCTCTGCTCCTCCACAATACACAGGATTACATTTACCTGCCGCACAGGGCTCTGCCCCTCCACAATACACAGGATTACATTTACCTGCCGCACAGCGCTCTGCCCCTCCACAATACACAGGATTACATTTACCTGCCGCACAGCGCTCTGCTCCTCCACAATACACAGGATTACATTTACCTGCCGCACAGCGCTCTGCTCCTCCACAATACACAGGATTACATTTACCTGCCGCACAGCGCTCTGCTCCTCCACAATACACAGGATTACATTTACCTGCCGCACAGCGCTCTGCCTCTCCACAATACACAGGATTGCATTTACCTGCCGCACAGCGCTCTGCCCCTCCACAATACACAGGATTACATTTACCTGCCGCACAGCGCTCTGCCTCTCCACAATACACAGGATTACATTTACCTGCCGCACAGCGCTCTGCCTCTCCACAGTACACAGGATTACATTTACCTGCCGCACAGCGTTCTGCCTCTCCACAATACACAGGATTACATTTACCTGCAGCACAGCGCTCTGCCTCTCCACAATACACAGGATTACATTTACCTGCCGCACAGCGCTCTGCTCCTCCACAATACACAGGATTGCATTTACCTGCCGCACAGCGCTCTGCCCCTCCACAATACATAGGATTACATTTACCTGCCGCACAGCGCTCTGCTCCTCCACAATACACAGGATTACATTTACCTGCCGCACAGCGCTCTGCTCCTCCACAATACACAGGATTACATTTACCTGCCGCACAGCGCTCTGCTCCTCCACAATACACAGGATTACATTTACCTGCCGCACAGGGCTCTGCCCCTCCACAATACACAGGATTACATTTACCTGCCGCACAGCGCTCTGCCTCTCCACAGTACACAGGAATACATTTACCTGTATTCCCTGCTGCACAGCGCTCTGCTCCTCCACAATACACAGGATTGCATTTACCTGCCGCACAGCGCTCTGCTCCTCCACAATACACAGGATTACATTTACCTGCCGCACAGCGCTCTGCTCCTCCACAATACACAGGATTACATTTACCTGCCGCACAGGGCTCTGCCCCTCCACAATACACAGGATTACATTTACCTGCCGCACAGCGCTCTGCCCCTCCACAATACAAAGGATTACATTTACCTGCCGCACAGGGCTCTGCCCCTCCACAATACACAGGATTACATTTACCTGCCGCACAGCGCTCTGCTCCTCCACAATACACAGGATTACATTTACCTGCCGCACAGCGCTCTGCCCCTCCACAATACACAGGATTACATTTACCTGCCGCACAGGGCTCTGCCCCTCCACAATACACAGGATTACATTTACCTGCCGCACAGCGCTCTGCTTCTCCACAATACACAGGAATACATTTACCTGCCGCACAGCGCTCTGCCCCTCCACAATACACAGGATTACATTTACCTGCCGCACAGTGCTCTGCCCCTCCATAATACACAGGATTACACTTACCTGCCGCACAGCGCTCTGCTCCTCCACAATACACAGGATTACATTTATCTGCCGCACAGTGCTCTGCTCCTCCACAATACACAGGATTGCATTTACCTGCCGCACAGCGCTCTGCTCCTCCACAATACACAGGATTACATTTACCTGCCGCACAGCGCTCTGCTCCTCCACAAAACACAGGATTACAATTACCTGCCGCACAGCGCTCTGCCTCTGCACAATACACAGGATTACATTTACCTGCCGCACAGCGCTCTGCTCCTCCACAATACACAGGATTACATTTACCTGCCGCACAGCGCTCTGCCTCTGCACAATACACAGGATTACATTTACCTGCCGCACAGTGCTCTGCCTCTGCACAATACACAGGATTATATTTACCTGCCGCACAGTGCTCTGCCGCACCACAATACACAGGATGACATTTACCTGCCGCACAGCGCTCTGCTCCTCCACAATACACAGGATTACATTTACCTGCCGCACAGCGCTCTGCCCCTCCACAATACACAGGATTACATTTACCTGCCGCACAGCGCTCTGCCCCTCCACAATACACAGGATTACATTTACCTGCCACACAGCGCTCTGCCCCTCCACAATACACAGGATTACATTTACCTGCCGCACAGCGCTATGCTCCTCCACAATACACAGGATTACATTTACCTGCCGCACAGCGCTCTGCTCCTCCACAATACACAGGATTACATTTACCTGCCGCACAGGGCTCTGCCCCTCCACAATACACAGGATTACATTTACCTGCCGCACAGCGCTCTGCCTCTCCACAATACACAGGATTGCATTTACCTTCCGTACAGCGCTCTGCTCCTCCACAATACACAGGATTGCATTTACCTGCCGCACAGCGCTCTGCCCCTCCACAATACATAGGATTACATTTCCCTGCCGCACAGCGCTCTGCTCCTCCACAATACACAGGATTACCTTTACCTGCCGCACAGCGCTCTGCCCCTCCACAATACACAGGATTACATTTACCTGCCGCACAGCGCTCTGCCCCTCCACAATACACAGGATTACATTTACCTGCCGCACAGCGCTCTGCCTCTCCACAATACACAGGATTACATTTACCTGCCGCACAGCGCTCTGCCCCTCCACAATACACAGGATTACATTTACCTGCCGCACAGCGCTCTGCCCCTCCACAATACACAGGATTACATTTACCTGCCGCACAGCGCTCTGCCCCTCCACAATACACAGGATTACATTTACCTGCCGCACAGCTCTCTGCTCCTCCACAATACACAGGATTACATTTCCCTGCCGCACAGCGCTCTGCTCCTCCACAATACACAGGAGTACATTTACCTGCCGCACAGCGCTCTGCCCCTCCATAATACACAGGGTTACATTTACCTGCCGCACAGCGCTCTGCCTCTCCACAATACACAGGATTACATTTACCTGCCGCACAGCGCTCTGCCTCTTCACAATACACAGGATTACATTTACCTGCCGCACAGCGCTCTGCTCCTCCACAATACACAGGATTACATTTACCTGCCGCACAGCGCTCTGCTCCTCCACAATACACAGGATTACATTTACGTGCCGCACAGCGCTCTGCTCCTTCACAATACACAGGATTACATTTACCTGCCGCACAGCGCTCTGCTCCTCCACAATACACAGGATTACATTTACCTGCCGCACAGCGCTTTGCTCCTTCACAATACACAGGATTACATTTATCTGCCGCACAGCGCTCTGCCCCTCCACAATACACAGGATTACATTTACCTGCCGCACAGCGCTCTGCTCCTCCACAATACACAGGATTACATTTACGTGCCGCACAGCGCTCTGCTCCTTCACAATACACAGGATTACATTTACCTGCCGCACAGCGCTCTGCCTCTCCACAATACACAGGAATATATTTACCTGCCGCACAGCGCTCTGCCCCTCCACAATACACAGGATTGCATTTACCTGCCGCACAGCGCTCTGCCTCTCCACAATACACAGGATGACATTTACCTGCCGCACAGCGCTCTGCTCCTCCACAATACACAGGATTACATTTACCTGCCGCAGAGCGCTCTGCTCCTCCACAATACACAGGATTACATTTACCTGCCGCACAGCGCTCTGCTCCTCCACAATACACAGGATTACATTTACCTGTCGCACAGCGCTCTGCCCCTCCACAATACACAGGATTACATTTACCTGCCGCACAGCGTCTGCCCCTCCACAATACACAGGATTACATTTACCTGCCGCACAGCGCTCTGCCCCTCCATAATACACAGGATTACATTTACCTGCCGCACAGCGCTCTGCCCCTCCACAATACACAGGATGACATTTACCTGCCGCACAGCGCTCTGCCCCTCCGAAATACACAGGATTACATTTACCTGCCGCACAGCGCTCTGCCCCTCCACAATACACAGGATTACATTTACCTGCCGCACAGCGCTCTGCCTCTCCACAATACACAGGATTACATTTACCTGCCGCACAGCGCTCTGCTCCTCCACAATACACCGGATTACATTTACCTGCCGCAGAGCGCTCTGCTCCTCCACAATACACAGGATTACATTTACCTGCCGCACAGCGCTCTGCTCCTCCACAATACAAAGGATGACATTTACCTGCCGCACATCGCTCTACCCCTCCACAATACACAGAATTACATTTACCTGCCGCACAGCGCTCTGCCTCTCCACAATACACAGGATTACATTTACCTGCCGCACAGCGCTCTGCCCCTCCACAATACACAGGATTACATTTACCTGCCGCACAGCGCTCTGCTCCTCCACAATACACAGGATTACATTTACCTGCCGCACAGCGCTCTGCCTCTCCACAATACACAGGATTACATTTACCTGCCGCACAGCGCTCTGCTCCTCCACAATACACAGGATTACATTTACCTGCCGCACAGCGCTCTGCTCCTCCACAACACAGTTTTACATTTACCTGCCGCACAGTGCTCTGCCTCTCCACAATACACAGGATTACATTTACCTGCCGCACAGCGCTCTGCTCCTCCACAATACACAGGATTACATTTACCTGCCGCACAGCGCTCTGCTCCTCCACAAAACACAGTTTTACATTTACCTGCCGCACAGTGCTCTGCCTCTCCACAATACACAGGATTACATTTACCTGCCGCACAGTGCTCTGCCTCTCCACAATACACAGGATTACATTTACCTGCCGCACAGCGCTCTGCCCCTCCACAATACACAGGATTACATTTACCTGCCGCACAGCGCTCTGCCTCTCCACAATACACAGGATTACATTTACCTGCCGCACAGCGCTCTGCTCCTCCACAATACACCGGATTACATTTACCTGCCGCAGAGCGCTCTGCTCCTCCACAATACACAGGATTACATTTACCTGCCGCACAGCGCTCTGCTCCTCCACAATACAAAGGATGACATTTACCTGCCGCACATCGCTCTACCCCTCCACAATACACAGAATTACATTTACCTGCCGCACAGCGCTCTGCCTCTCCACAATACACAGGATTACATTTACCTGCCGCACAGCGCTCTGCCCCTCCACAATACACAGGATTACATTTACCTGCTGCACAGCGCTCTGCTCCTCCACAATACACAGGATTACATTTACCTGCCGCACAGCGCTCTGCTCCTCCACAATACACAGGAATACATTTACCTGCCGCACAGCGCTCTGCTCCTCCACAATACACAGGATTACATTTACCTGCCGCACAGCGCTCTGCCTCTCCACAATACACAGGATTACATTTATCTGCCGCACAGTGCTCTGCTCCTCCACAAAACACAGTTTTACATTTACCTGCCGCACAGTGCTCTGCCTCTCCACAATACACAGGATTACATTTACCTGCCGCACAGCGCTCTGCTCCTCCACAATACACAGGATTACATTTACCTGCCGCACAGCGCTCTGCTCCTCCACAAAACACAGTTTTACATTTACCTGCCGCACAGTGCTCTGCCCCTCCACAATACACAGGATTACCTTTATCTGCCGCACAGCGCTCTGCCCCTCCACAATACACAGGATTACATTTACCTGCCGCACAGCGCTCTGCCCCTCCACAATACACAGGATTACATTTACCTGCCGCACAGCGCTCTGCCTCTCCACAATACACAGGATTACATTTACCTGCCGCACAGCGCTCTGCCCCTCCACAATACACAGGATTACATTTACCTGCCGCACAGCGCTCTGCCTCTCCACAATACACAGGATTACATTTACCTGCCGCACAGCGCTCTGCTCCTCCACAATACACAGAATTACATTTACCTGCCGCACAGCGCTCTGCCTCTCCACAATACACAGGATTACATTTACCTGCCGCACAGCACTCTGCCTCTGCACAATACACAGGATTACATTTACCTGCCGCACAGCGCTCTGTTCCTCCACAATACACAGGATTACATTTACCTGCCGCACAGCGCTCTGCCTCTGCACAATACACAGGATTACATTTACCTGCCGCACAGCGCTCTGTTCCTCCACAATACACAGGATTACATTTACCTGCCGCACAGCGCTCTGCCTCTGCACAATACACAGGATTACATTTACCTGCCGCACAGCGCTCTGCTCCTCCACAATACACAGGATTACATTTACCTGCCGCACAGCGCTCTGTTCCTCCACAATACACAGGATTACATTTACCTGCCGCACAGCGCTCTGCCTCTGCACAATACACAGGATTACATTTACCTGCCGCACAGCGCTCTGTTCCTCCACAATACACAGGATTACATTTACCTGCCGCACAGCGCTCTGCTCCTCCACAATACACAGGATTACATTTACCTGCCGCACAGCGCTCTGCCTCTGCACAATACACAGGATTACATTTACCTGCCGCACAGCGCTCTGCGTCTCCACAATACACAGGACTACATTTACCTGCCGCACAGCGCTCTGCCCCTCCACAATACACAGAATTACATTTACCTGCCGCATAGCGCTCTGCTCCTCCACAATACACAGGATTACATTTACCTGCCGCACAGCGCTCTGCTCCTCCACAATACACAGGATTACATTTACCTGCCGCACAGCGCTCTGCTCCTCCACAATACACAGGATTACATTTACCTGCCGCACAGCGCTCTGCTCCTCCACAATACACAGGATTACATTTACCTGCCGCACAGCGCTCTGCTCCTCCACAATACACAGGATGACATTTACCTGCCGCACAGCGCTCTGCTCCTCCACAATACACAGGATTACATTTACCTGTCGCACAGCGCTCTGCCCCTCCACAAAACACAGGATTACATTTACCTGCCGCACAGCGCTCTGCCTCTCCACAGTACACAGGATTACATTTACCTGCCGCACAGCGCTCTGCCCCTCCACATTACACAGGATTACATTTACCTGCCGCACAGCGCTCTGCCTCTCCACAATACACAGGATTATATTTACATGCCGCACAGCGCTCTGCTCCTCCACAATACACAGGATTACATTTACCTGCCACACAGCGCTCTGCCCCTCCACAATACACAGGATTACATTTACCTGCCGCACAGCGCTCTGCCTCTCCACAATACACAGGATTACATTTACCTGCCGCACAGCGCTCTGCCTCTCCACAATACACAGGATTACATTTACCTGCCGCACAGCGCTCTGCTCCTCCACAATACACAGGATTACATTTACCTGCCGCACAGCGCTCTGCTCCTCCACAATACACAGGATTACATTTACCTGCCGCACAGCGCTCTGCTCCTCCACAATACACAGGATGACATTTACCTGCCGCACATCGCTCTACCCCTCCACAATACACAGGATTACATTTACCTGCCGCACAGCGCTCTGCTCCTCCATAATACACAGGATTACATTTATCTGCCGCACAGCGCTCTGCCCCTCCACAATACACAGGATTACATTTACCTGCCGCACAGCGCTCTGCCTCTCCACAATACACAGGATTACATTTACCTGCCGCACAGCGCTCTGCCTCTCCACAATACACAGGATTACATTTACCTTCTGCACAGCGCTCTCGTCCTCCACAATACACAGGATTATATTTACCTGCCGCACAGTGCTCTGCCGCACCACAATACACAGGATGACATTTACCTGCCGCACAGCGCTCTGCTCCTCCACAATACACAAGATTACATTTACATGCCGCACAGCGCTCTGCCCCTCCACAATACACAGGATTACATTGACCTGCCGCACAGCGCTCTGCCCCTCCACAATACACAGGATTACATTTACCTGCCGCACAGCGCTCTGCTCCTCCACAATACACAGGATTACATTTACCTGCCGCACAGCGCTCTGCCTCTCCACAATACACAGGATTACATTTACCTGCCGCACAGCGCTCTGCTCCTCCACAATACACAGGATTACATTTACCTGCCGCACAGCGCTCTGCCCCTCCACAATACACAGGATTACATTTACCTGCCGCACAGCGCTCTGCCCCTCCACAATACACAGGATTACATTTACCTGCCGCACAGCGCTCTGCCCCTCCACAATACACAGGATTACATTTACCTGCCGCACAGGGCTCTGCTCCTCCACAATACACAGGATTACATTTACCTGCCGCACAGCGCTCTGCCCCTCCACAATACACAGGATTACATTTACCTGCCGCACAGGGCTCTGCTCCTCCACAATACACAGGATTACACTTACCTGCCGCACAGCGCTCTGCTCCTCCACAAAACACAGTTTTACATTTACCTGCCGCACAGCGCTCTGCCTCTGCACAATACACAGGATTACATTTACCTGCCGCACAGCGCTCTGCTCCTCCACAATACACAGGATTACATTTACCTGCCGCACAGCGCTCTGCCTCTGCACAATACACAGGATTACATTTACCTGCCGCACAGCGCTCTGCTCCTCCACAATACACAGGATTACATTTACCTGCCGCACAGCGCTCTGCCCCTCCACAATACACAGGATTACATTTACCTGCCGCACAGCGCTCTGCTCCTCCACAATACATAGGATGACATTTACCTGCCGCACATCGCTCTACCCCTCCACAATACACAGAATTACATTTACCTGCCGCACAGCGCTCTGCTCCTCCACAATACACAGGATTACATTTACCTGCCGCACAGCGCTCTGCCCCTCCACAATACACAGGATTACATTTACCTGCCGCACAGCGCTCTGCCCCTCCACAATACACAGGATTACATTTACCTCCCGCACAGCGCTCTGCCTCTCCACAATACACAGGATTACATTTACCTTCTGCACAGCGCTCTCCTCCTCCACAATACACAGGATTACATTTACCTGCCGCACAGCGCTCTGCCTCTCCACAGTACACAGGAATACATTTACCTGTATTCCCTGCCGCACACCGCTCTGCCTCTCCACAATACACAGGATTGCATTTACCTACCGCACAGCGCTCTGCTCCTCCACAATACACAGGATTGCATTTACCTGCCGCACAGCGCTCTGCCCCTCCACAATACACAGGATTACATTTACCTGCCGCACAGAGCTCTGCTCCTCCACAATACACAGGTTTACATTTACCTGCCGCACAGCGCTCTGCCCCTCCATAATACACAGGATTACATTTACCTGCCGCACAGCGCTCTGCCTCTCCACAATACACAGGATAACATTTACCTGCCGCACAGCGTTCTGCCTCTCCACAATACACAGGATTACATTTACCTGCCGCACAGTGCTCTGCTCCTCCACAATACACAGGATTACATTTACCTGCCGCACAGCGCTCTGCCCCTCCACAATACACAGGATTACATTTACCTGCCGCACAGCGCTCTGCCCCTCCACAATACACAGGATTACATTTACCTGCCGTACAGCGCTCTGCCCCTCCATAATACACAGGATTACATTTACCTGCCGCACAGCGCTCTGCCTCTCCACAATACACAGGATAACATTTACCTGCCGCACAGCGTTCTGCCTCTCCACAATACACAGGATTACATTTACCTGCCGCACAGTGCTCTGCTCCTCCACAATACACAGGATTACATTTACCTGCCGCACAGCGCTCTGCTCCTCCACAATACACAGGATTACATTTACCTGCCGCACAGCGCTCTGCCCCTCCACAGTACACAGGAATACATTTATCTGCCGCACAGCGCTCTGCCCCTCCACAATACAGAGGATTACATTTACCTGCCGCACAGGGCTCTGCCCCTCCACAATACACAGGATTACATTTACCTGCCGCACAGGGCTCTGCTCCTCCACAATACACAGGATTACATTTACCTGCTGCACAGCGCTCTGCCTCTCCACAGTACACAGGAATACATTTACCTGTATTCCCTGCCGCACACCGCTCTGCCTCTCCACAATACACAGGATTGCATTTACCTACCGCACAGCGCTCTGCTCCTCCACAATACACAGGATTGCATTTACCTGCCGCACAGCGCTCTGCCCCTCCACAATACACAGGATTACATTTACCTGCCGCACAGAGCTCTGCTCCTCCACAATACACAGGTTTACATTTACCTGCCGCACAGCGCTCTGCCCCTCCACAATACACAGGATTACATTTACCTGCCGCACAGCGCTCTGCCTCTCCATAATACACAGGATTACATTTACCTGCAGCACAGCGCTCTGCCCCTCCACAATACACAGGATTACATTTACCTGCCGCACAGCGCTCTGCCCCTCCACAGTACACAGGATTACCTTTACCTGCCGCACAGCGCTCTGCCCCTCCATAATACACAGGATTACATTTACCTGCCGCACAGCGCTCTGCCTCTCCACAATACACAGGATAACATTTACCTGCCGCACAGCGTTCTGCCTCTCCACAATACACAGGATTACATTTACCTGCCGCACAGTGCTCTGCTCCTCCACAATACACAGGATTACATTTACCTGCCGCACAGCGCTCTGCCCCTCCACAATACACAGGATTACATTTACCTGCCGCACAGCGCTCTGCCCCTCCATAATACACAGGATTACATTTACCTGCCGCACAGCGCTCTGCCTCTCCACAATACACAGGATAACATTTACCTGCCGCACAGCGTTCTGCCTCTCCACAATACACAGGATTACATTTACCTGCCGCACAGTGCTCTGCTCCTCCACAATACACAGGATTACATTTACCTGCCGCACAGCGCTCTGCTCCTCCACAATACACAGGATTACATTTATCTGCCGCACAGCGCTCTGCCCCTCCACAATACACAGGATTACACTTACCTGCCGCACAGCGCTCTGCTCCTCCACAAAACACAGTTTTACATTTACCTGCCGCACAGCGCTCTGCCTCTGCACAATACACAGGATTACATTTACCTGCCGCACAGCGCTCTGCTCCTCCACAATACACAGGATTACATTTACCTGCCGCACAGCGCTCTGCCTCTGCACAATACACAGGATTACATTTACCTGCCGCACAGCGCTCTGCTCCTCCACAATACACAGGATTACATTTACCTGCCGCACAGCGCTCTGCCCCTCCACAATACACAGGATTACATTTACCTGCCGCACAGCGCTCTGCTCCTCCACAATACACAGGATTACATTTACCTGCCGCACAGCGCTCTGCCCCTCCACAATACACAGGATTACATTTACCTGCCGCACATCGCTCTACCCCTCCACAATACACAGAATTACATTTACCTGCCGCACAGCGCTCTGCTCCTCCACAATACACAGGATTACATTTATCTCCCGCACAGCGCTCTGCCTCTCCACAATACACAGGATTACATTTACCTTCTGCACAGCGCTCTCCTCCTCCACAATACACAGGATTACATTTACCTGCCGCACAGCGCTCTGCTCCTCCACAATACACAGGATGACATTTACCTGCCGCACAGCGCTCTGCTCCTCCACAATACACAGGATTACATTTACCTGCCGCACAGCGCTCTGCCCCTCCACAATACACAGGATTACATTTACCTGCCGCACAGCGCTCTGCCCCTCCACAATACACAGGATTACATTTACCTGCCGCACAGCGCTCTGCCCCTCCACAATACACAGGATTACATTTACCTGCCGCACAGCGCTCTGCTCCTCCACAATACACAGGATTACATTTACCTGCCGCACAGCGCTCTGCTCCTCCACAATACACAGGATTACATTTACCTGCCGCACAGGGCTCTGCCCCTCCACAATACACAGGATTACATTTACCTGCCGCACAGCGCTCTGCCTCTCCACAATACACAGGATTACATTTATCTGCCGCACAGCGCTCTGCCCCTCCACAATACACAGGATTACATTTATCTGCTGCACAGCGCTCTGCCTCTCCACAATAGACAGGATTACATTTACCTGCCGCACAGCGCTCTGCCCCTCCACAATACACAGGATTACATTTATCTGCCGCACAGCGCTCTGCTCCTCCACAATACACAGGATTACATTTACCTGCCGCACAGCGCTCTGCCCCTCCACAATACACAGGAATACATTTACCTGCCGCACAGCGCTCTGCCTCTCCACAATACACAGGATTACATTTACCTGCCACATAGCGCTCTGCTCCTCCACAATACACAGGATTACATTTACCTGCCGCACAGCGCTCTGCCTCTCCACAATACACAGGATTACATTTACCTGCCACATAGCGCTCTGCTCCTCCACAATACACAGGAATACATTTACCTGCCGCACAGCGCTCTGCTCCTCCACAATACACAGGATTACATTTACCTGCCGCACAGCGCTCTGCCTCTCCACAATACACAGGATTACATTTACCTGCCGCACAGCGCTCTGCCCCTCCACAATACACAGGATTACATTTACCTGCCGCACAGCGCTCTGCTCCTCCACAATACACAGGAATATATTTACCTGCCGCACAGCGCTCTGCCCCTCCACAATACACAGGATTGCTTTTACCTGCCGCACAGCGCTCTGCCTCTTCACAATACACAGGATGACATTTACCTGCCGCACAGCGCTCTGCTCCTCCACAATACACAGGATTACATTTACCTGCCGCACAGCGCTCTGCTCCTCCACAATACACAGGATGACATTTACCTGCCGCACATCGCTCTACCCCTCCACAATACACAGAATTACATTTACCTGCCGCACAGCGCTCTGCTCCTCCACAATACACAGGATTACATTTACCTGCCGCACAGCGCTCTGCCTCTCCACAATACACAGGATTACATTTACCTGCCGCACAGCGCTCTGCTCCTCCACAATACACAGGATTACATTTACCTGCCGCACAGCGCTCTGCCTCTCCACAATACACAGGATTACATTTACCTGCCGCACAGCGCTCTGCCTCTCCACAATACACAGGATTACATTTACCTGCCGCACAGCGCTCTGCCTCTCCACAATACACAGGATTACATTTACCTGCCGCACAGCGCTCTGCCTCTCCACAATACACAGGATTACATTTACCTTCTGCACAGCGCTCTGCTCCTCCACAATACACAGGATTATATTTACCTGCCGCACAGGGCTCTGCCCCTCCACAATACACAGGATTACATTTACCTGCCGCACAGCGCTCTGCTCCTCCACAATACACAGGATTACATTTACCTGCCGCACAGCGCTCTGCCTCTCCACAATACACAGGATTACATTTACCTGCCGCACAGCGCTCTGCCTCTCCACAATACACAGGATTACATTTACCTTCTGCACAGCGCTCTGCTCCTCCACAATACACAGGATTATATTTACCTGCCGCACAGGGCTCTGCCCCTCCACAATACACAGGATTACATTTACCTGCCGCACAGCGCTCTGCTCCTCCACAATACACAGGATTATATTTACCTGCCGCACAGGGCTCTGCCCCTCCACAATACACAGGATTACATTTACCTGCCGCACAGCGCTCTGCCTCTCCACAATACACAGGATTACATTTACCTTCTGCACAGCGCTCTGCTCCTCCACAATACACAGGATTATATTTACCTGCCGCACAGGGCTCTGCCCCTCCACAATACACAGGATTACATTTACCTGCCGCACAGCGCTCTGCCCCTCCACAATACACAGGATTACAGTTACCTGCCGCACAGCGCTCTGCCCCTCCACAATACACAGGATTACATTTACCTGCCGCACAGAGCTCTGCTCCTCCACAATACACAGGATTACATTTACCTGCCGCACAGTGCTCTGCCCCTCCATAATACACAGGATTACATTTACCTGCCGCACAGCGCTCTGCCCCTCCACAATACACAGGATTACATTTACCTGCCGCACAGCGCTCTGCCTCTCCACAATACACAGGATTACATTTACCTTCTGCACAGCGCTCTGCTCCTCCACAATACAAAGGATTACATTTACCTGCCGCACAGCGCTCTGCCTCTCCACAATACACAGGATTACATTTACCTGCCGCACAGTGCTCTGCTCCTCTACAATACACAGGATTACATTTACCTGCCGCACAGCGCTCTGCTCCTCCACAATACACAGGATTACATTTACCTGCCGCACAGTGCTCTGCCCCTCCACAATACACAGGATTACATTTACCTGCCGCACAGCGCTCTGCTCCTCCACAATACACAGGATTACATTTACCTGCCGCACAGCGCTCTGCCCCTCCACAATACACAGGATTACATTTACCTGCCGCACAGCGCTCTGCCCCTCCACAATACACAGGATTACATTTACTTGCCGCACAGCGCTCTGCCCCTCCACAATACACAGGATTACATTTACCTCCTGCACAGCGCTCTGCTCCTCCACAATACACAGGATTACATTTACCTGCCGCACAGCGCTCTGCTCCTCCACAATACACAGGATTACATTTACCTGCCGCACAGCGCTCTGCCTCTCCACAATACACAGGATTACATTTACCTGCCGCACAGCGCTCTGCCTCTCCACAATACACAGGATTACATTTACCTGCCGCACAGCGCTCTGCTCCTCCACAATACACAGGATTACATTTACCTGCCGCACAGCGCTCTGCCTCTCCACAATACACAGGATTACATTTACCTGCCGCACAGCGCTCTGCCTCTCCACAATACACAGGATGACATTTACCTGCCGCACAACGCTCTGCCTGTCCACAATACACAGGAATATATTTACCTGCCGCACAGCGCTCTGCCCCTCCACAATACACAGGATTGCATTTACCTGCCGCACAGCGCTCTGCCTCTCCACAATACACAGGATGACATTTACCTGCCGCACAGCGCTCTGCTCCTCCACAATACACAGGATTACATTTACCTGCCGCACAGCGCTCTGCCTCTCCACAATACACAGGATTACATTTACCTTGCCGCACAGCGCTCTGCTCCTCCACAATACACCGGATTACATTTACCTGCCGCACAGCGCTCTGCTCCTCCACAATACACAGGATGACATTTACCTGCCGCACAGCGCTCTGCTCCTCCACAATACACAGGATGACATTTACCTGCCGCACATCGCTCTACCCCTCCACAATACACAGAATTACATTTACCTGCCGCACAGCGCTCTGCTCCTCCACAATACACAGGATTACATTTATCTGCCGCACAGCGCTCTGCCCCTCCACAATACACAGGATTACATTTACCTGCCGCACAGCGCTCTGCCCCTCCACAATACACAGAATTACATTTACCTGCCGCACAGCGCTCTGCCCCTCCACAATACACAGAATTATATTTACCTGCCGCACAGCGCTCTGCTCCTCCACAATACACAGGATTACATTTACCTGCCGCACAGCGCTCTGCTCCTCCACAATACACAGGATTACATTTACCTGCCGCACAGCGCTCTGCTCCTCCACAATACACAGGATTACATTTACCTGCCGCACAGCGCTCTGCTCCTCCACAATACACAGGATTACATTTACCTGCCGCACAGCGCTCTGCCTCTCCACAATACACAGGATTACATTTACCTGCCGCACAGCGCTCTGCCCCTCCACAATACACAGGATTACATTTACCTGCCGCACAGCGCACATTATTTGTGTGTGACTCCCATCATCTTTTCCTTATGATCCAATTTGGTGGAATCCCGAGGTCATTAATAGACGGCAGACAGGCGGTGGACCATCAGACGGTTGTGAAGGTTTTCATGAAGCCGCCCCATGTGGCGTGTATTTAATGTGTGGCCGGTGGCTTCATGGAATGTATAAGGCTGGCATTATTTTTACACTTAACCCAGCCATGTACTGACTATATTTAAAAGGTTATCTTCCAAAAAACACTAAATATTGTAGGTGGTCCAACCCACAAAAATGAAGTAGTGTTGTCCTCCACATGGGCACGCTGCAGGGTATGACAAGCGTGGCAAGTACGCTCAGGCCTGCAGCGTCTTATGCACGACAACAGTTGAACAAACAATATAAGGGGTAGACAGTGGATATAAGTCTAGTAAGAAGAGAAGATGTGACACCTCCTATCCTCATCTGTAGCTGTATCTACTCTCCTAGCCAGGCCCTATACAGTCTAGTCAATTGTCACCGAGCTGAAACCTAAGACACTGAGAAACCCCTTTAGTTTAGTTGTCCTGGCTAGTGCGTTGGCAGGTGGGAGATGCTAGCTGCACTAATATTACGCAAGGAAAGGTAAGACAAACATGGGAAAACAGCAACAAAGAAGGTTTAACGTGACCACTGAAACACTCCTTCACAGGACCTTCCACCAAGGCAGCCAGAATACAATGTTTTTTTTATCTTCAGCAAGAAATGCTGGAAAACACATCTACTTATACCTGAAGGGGCTAGAAAGCAGCTTAAACTCTCCTTAGCTCCTTCCACCAAGGGGGCCTGTATATAATGGATTTGTATTTTCAGCAAGGACTGCTGGGAAAGCCCCACCACTGCACTAATATTACACAAGGAAAGACACAAGGCAAGACAGACGGGAAAACAGCAACAAAAAGGATAACGTCCGACTACTGGAACACTCCTCAGCTCCTTCCACCAAGGGGGCCTGTATATAATGGATTTGTATCTTCAGCAAGAGCTGCTGGGAAAGCCCCACCACTGCACTAATATTGCACAAGGAAAGGTAAGACAAACAGGGGATAACAGCAACAATAAAGTAGAACGTCTGACTACTGGAAGACTACTTTACAGGACCTTCTACCAAGGCGGCCAGAATACAATGGATTTCTATCTTCAGCGAGGATTGCTGGGAAATACCTCTACTTATAACTGAAGGGGCTACAAAGTAGCTGAAATTCAGCTAGGAACTGCTGGACAACAAAACTGATATTAACCCATGATGCACTTAAAGAAATGAAAAAACAATTAAATGTAGAGTCATAGATGGGAATGAGGGATCCCACCCCTGAATCCATCCCTAGTCTCCAAAAATAGATGACCGTGACAATAGCCTTTCTTTAATTAGAGGCCTCAGGACTGGTAATATCGTTCACCTCAAATGTGAACAGGCCCCTCCGGTTATCTGTAGGAGGCAACACACATATCTGTAGCAAGGACCGGTGGAGTACGTCATGGGTGTTTAGGTAGCTCAAGCCGTACGGCTATAGGGTTAAGAACGTCAGTAACTCGAGCCTAAAGAGCCAGACACACGTTTCCACTTGGTATTTTTAGCAGACACCCACGCAAGGTCATTCTTACACAGGTCCGGACCTGAAATGTTATTACCATCCACGCACCTGATAGTAGAGAAAAACCTCGTGGCAGAACAACCACAGAGGAGTCTCTGCATGCTTTCAACACCTTACGCTCCCCCGATTACCTCTACAGGGGCTGCCCTGAGGCCTACTCTTCCCCTGAGGTGAGATTAGCGCACCCTCTTTTTTCTTAGACACTTTGGCGGTTACTAGCAGACAGGGTAGCGAGCTTTTGATAAGTACCGCAGATATTGTGGCACACAGGCCCCTGGTTTCACAGTAACTGCCCAACTGACCACATCCCCAGACTGCCAGTCTATCACTGGGTTATGCCTTTTCGACCAGGGATGTCCCAGGACGATGGCGGTGGGCAGACCCTCCAAGACATAGCTGGACAGACATTCACTATGCACCAAGCCCACTCGCAGGTGATGTTAGACATTGGTATTGGCTGAGCCGAGCTGGGTCAATCGCCAGGATGGGAATGGATCTCGTCAGTGCACTACGCGTCAGGCCCCGATCTGCACAAAGCAAGAATCCACCAAATTCACACCGGCTCTGCTATTCACCAGCACAGAGATAGTCTCAGTTTTTCCACCAATAACCACGTCTGCGGTGATGGTGAACTGGGACGTGTAGATGGAGATGTACACAGCCTGAATTCTGAACAATACTCCTCCACTGGCCGTGTCCCCTGCAGAAGCCTTCAGAATTTAGACTCCGCGAGCGAGACGCCATCAGGGTTGCCGTATACAAGGGCCAAAGCCGCCAAAAACCCGTTCACCGAGCGTAAAGCTGGAGAGTCGGTCGGCAGAGAGAAGGCTCAAGTCTGGGGATCTCCCACTCGTTGGTCCTCACTCCCAGAAGAACGAGGGCAGAGCCTGAAGTATAACTTCTAGGCCTCCCTGAAGGTGGTCAACGTATCCCTCCCATTTTGTCCTACTAAAGCTCTAGACAAAACTGAACTCTGCAGCGACATGGAAGATTACTTCAGGAGACTACGTCTGAGGGAATGTTTTAGCGATGCAGATGTTTCAGAATCCACCCAGACTGAAGGAAGACGGATCTTGACAACCAGGAAAAGATCAGATTGGACACCTCCACCAGGACGCAACCCTCATCTGGATAAATATATAGACACTTTCAGACATTCGGTAAAGAAGGGAATTTTGTTACTTACCGTAAATTCCTTTTCTTCTAGCTCCTATTGGGAGACCCAGACGATTGGGTGTATAGCTACTGCCTCCGGAGGCCACACAAAGCATTACACTAAAAAGTGTAAGGCCCCTCCCCTTCTGGCTATACACCCCCAGTGGGATCACTGGCTCACCAGTTTTAGTGCAAAAGCAAGAAGGAGGAAAGCCAATAACTGGTTTAAACAAATTCACTCCGAAGTAACATCGGAGAACTGAAAACCATTCAACATGAACAACATGTGTACCCGAAAACAACCAAAAATCCCGAAGGACAACAGGGCGGGTGCTGGGTCTCCCAATAGGAGCTAGAAGAAAAGGAATTTACGGTAAGTAACAAAATTCCCTTCTTCTTCGGCGCTCCATTGGGAGACCCAGACGATTGGGACGTCCAAAAGCTGTCCCTGGGTGGGTAAAAAAATACCTCATGTTAGAGCTGCAAGACAGCCTTCCCCTACGGGGAGGCAACTGCCGCCTGCAGGACTCTTCTACCTAGGCTGGCGTCCGCCGAAGCATAGGTATGCACCTGATAATGTTTGGTGAAAGTGTGCAGACTCGACCAGGTAGCTGCCTGGCACACCTGTTGAGCCGTAGCCTGGTGCCGTAATGCCCAGGACGCACCCACGGCTCTGGTAGAATGGGCCTTCAGCCCTGATGAAACCGGAAGCCCAGTAGAACGGTAGGCTTCAAGGATTGGTTCCTTGATCCATTGAGCCAGGGTGGATGTTGCAGCCTGCGATCCCTTGCGCTGACCAGTGACAAGGACAAAGAGTGCATCCGAGCGGCGCAGGGGCGCCGTGCGGGAATGTAGATTCTGGGTGCTCTACACCAGATCCAACAATGCAAAGCCATTACATATCGATGAAATGGAGAAAAGGAAGGTAAGGAGATATCCTGATTGTGATAAAAAGGGGATACCACCTTAGGGAGAAACTCTGGGATCGGACGCAGCACTACCTTATCTTGGTGAACACCAGGAAGGGAGCTCTGGATGACCGCGCTGCTAGTTCTGACACTCTCCGAAGAGACGTGACCGCTACCAGAAAGGCCACTTTCTGTGAAAGTCGAGAAAGTGAAAACAACCCTCAGAGGCTCGAAGGGCGGCTCCTAGAGAGCAATTAATACCCTGTGCAGATCCCATGGGTCTGACGGCCTCTTGTACGGAGGGACAATGTGATAATCCCCCTGCAGGAACGTGCGTACCTGAGGAAGTCGTACTAGGCGCTTCTGAAAGAATACCGACAGCGCTGCGACTTGTCCTTTAAGGGAGCCGAGCGACAAACCTTTTCCCAATCCAGATGCAGGAAGGGGGGAAAAAGGAGACAATGCAAATGGCCAGGGAGACACTCCCTAAGCAGAGCACCAAGATAAGAATAACTTCCACGTCTTGTGGGAGATTTTGGCAGACGTCGGCTTCCTAGCCCGTCTCATGGTGGCAATGACGTCTTGAGATAATCCTGAAGACGCTAGGATCTCGGACTCGATGGCCACACAGTCCGGATCAGGGCCGTAGAATTCAGTGTAAAGAACGGCCCTTGGGACAGTAAGTCTGGCCGGTCTGAGAGTGCCCACGGTTGGCCGACCGTGAGATGCCACAGATCCGGGACCACGACCTCCTCGGTCGGTCTGGGACGACGAGGATGGCGCGGCGGCAAGCGGAGCTGAGCTTGCGTAGCACTCTGGGCAACAGTGCCAGAGTAGGAAACACATAGGGTAGCTGGAACTGCGACCAATCCTGAACTAGGGCGCCTGCCGCCAGAGCTCTTTGCTCGTGAGACCGCGCCATGAAAATCGGGACCTTGTTGTTGTGCCGAGACGCCATTAGGTCGACGTCCGGCATCCTCCAGCGGCTACAGATTTCCTGACACCATACTGGGTGCAGAGGCCATTCCCCTGCGTCCATGCCCAGGCGACTGAGGAAGTCTGCTTCCCAATTTTCTACGCCCGGGATGTGAACTGCGGATATGGTGGATGCTCTGTCCCCCACCCACATCAGAATCCGCCGGATTGCCTGGTAGGCTTGGCGATGCGTGTTCCGCCTTGGTGTGCGATGTCTGCCACCGCTGTGGAATTGTCCGACTGAATTCGGATCTGTTTTCCTTCCAGCCACTGCTGGAAGGCTTGCAGGGCAAGATGCACTGCCCAGATTTCCAGAACATTGATCTGAAGGATGGACTCCTCTGGTGAGAGTCCTTGACCGTCTGAGAAGGGAAACGTTCCTTTCTAGGGACGTCGACTCCCCAACCCATTGGCAAAGCATGTCCCATTGAAGTGGACGCAGTGAAACTGCGCGAAAGTGACTGCCTCTGCATGAGGCGTCTTAAGGGGTGTGACTGGCCTTGAAGGAGAGACTGCACCCCCGTCTGTAGTGAACGCTGCTTGTCCAGCGGAAGCTTCACTATCGCTGAGGGAGTGTGAAACTCCATGCCCAGATATGTCAGCGATTGGGTCGGTGCCCGATGTAACCTTGAAAAGTTGATGATCCACCCGAAACTCTGGAGAGTCTCCAGCGCCACGTTCAGGCTGTGTCGGCATGCCTCTTGAGAGGGTGCCTTGACAAGTGGATCGTCCAGTAAGGATCACAGAGTGACCCTGAGAGTGCAGGACTGCTCCCACTGCTGCCCTGAACTTGGTGAAAACCCGTAGGGCTGTCGCCAGACCGAAGGGCAGGGCTACGCACTGAAGATGCTCGTCTTCAATAACAAAACGTAGCAAACGCTGGTGCTCTGGAGCAATCGGCACGAGGAGAAAAGCATCCTGATGTCTATTGATGCTAGGAAAATCTCCTTGCGACATTGAGGCAATGACGGAGCGGAGGGTTACATCCGGAACCGCCTGGCCTTCACGTGCTTGGTGAGCAGTTTTAGGTCCAGAACGGAACGGAAAAAGCCACCCTTTTTTGGCACCCCAATAAGATTGGAGGAAAAAACCGTGTCTTGTTCCTGAAGAGGAACAGGGATTACCACTCCTTCTGCCTGCAGAAGAGCATCGGCTCGGTGGGGGGGGGTGGGGGGGGGTGAAGTTCTGAAGAATCGAGCCGGAGGACGAGAACAGAGCTCTATCCTGTACACGTGAGACACAATGTCTCTCACCCACCGGTCTGTGACCTGTGGCAGCTAAATGTACCCAGAAGCGGGAGATTCTGCCACCAACCGCGGATGCGGGGAGAGAGAGCTGAAATACATGAGGAGATCGCCTTGGCAGCGGTTCCTCCTGCTGCCTTCCTTGGGCGTGAATGAGCCCGGCCGGAATCTGAGCCCCTCTGAGCCTTTTGAGCCCTTTTAGACGAGTACAATTGGGACTTGCCCGAGCCTGGGAAGGACCAACCTCGACTGTCCCCCCAGGACAGCATTACTAGGGTAGGTCGCAATGCAGACATTGCGAGGTTAAGGACACCACCTGCGGCACAGACGTACATGTGCTCAAGACCAGCTGCGCAAGACCAGCTGAAATAGCTTAGAGTGCCCATACGGCTGCGAATGCCGGAGCAACCGACACGCTGATAGCTTCACAGACAGATTTCAACCAGAGGTCCATCTGTCTGTCAATGGCATCTTTAAGTGAATTCCCATCTCCCCTGCAACTATGGATCTAGCCGCAAGCCTGGAGATTGGGGGATCCACCTTTGGACCCTGGGTCCAGGGCTGTACCACATCAGGGTAAAGGGATAACGTGCATCCTTAATACGTTTGGAGAAAACGTTTATCTGGTAAGCGTGGTGTTTCTGAACTGCGTCTCTGAAGTCAGCGTGGTCAGAAAAAGTACTCAATCTACGCATGAGTACTGAAAAAGGATTTCTCCTGCTGTGAAGCTGACTCCTCCACTGGGGGAGCTGAGGGAGAAATATGCAACATTCCATTGATGGACGCTATAAGATCATTCACTATGGCGTCCCCATCCGGTGTATCCGGATTGAGAGCGGTGATGAAGCCGAGTGTCGTACCCAGCGAGCTAGCTTAGGCTGTCTGGGACTGCCGTCCGTGTCAGAGCCTTCACCCTGGAATGCCTGGGACCCCCCCGGAGTACTGAGTACGTTCCAAATGAGGGTGGCCAGGGAGCATTAATCAAGATTGCCCATGGCCTGTCTGGACTGCAAAGTCTCCATCCCATGACAATCTCCGTCCCTGTCCCTGGACAGGGTTCACAGGTGGTTTCTTTGGCCACTTCTAGTAGAGACCCCGGCTGACCAAGTGCTACAGGGGAGCATTGCCCACAATGGGGGTCAGTGAAACCTGCCGGTGGAACAGTATCTGCAGGAAAAGCAGCATAGAAAGCCTGTGTTGCTTTTTTGCTGCTGTATTCTAGTCATCTATGCAATGTACAACATACAAGCATAAACACTTCAGCACATGCAATACAAGCAGCCTATAAAGCCTGTGCCTTGGCACCCATGCTTTTTTGCTGCTGCTGTCCAGCCATCTAGGAGAATCCAGAGTAGCGACCGTACAGTGCAATGTATAGCATACAAGCATAAGTACAAATGAACACTGCAGCACATGCAATACAAGCAGCCTAGAAAGCCTGTGCCTTAGCACTCTTGCTTTTCTGCTGCTGTTATCTCGCCATCTAGAAGGGCATATAGCCAAAGATAGCGACCTACAGTGCAGTGTATAGCATACAAGCATAAAATACAATTGGACACTTCGGTATTTAGTGGGGTCAGCACTTCAGGTGCTGCTTACCGCCCGCCTATAACGCGGGTGTGTGGTCGCCAGAGCCCTGTGTTGGTTGCCCAGAGCATGTCTCCGTTCCCCAGCTCGGACGGCGTGCAGGAATGGCTGCCGGCGTCCTTCTCCAGCTCGTGTGACGAGGGGCGGGCCGTGGGCGTGCCCCAGACAAGAGCGGGAAACTGGCGTCCCACTGTGTCCAGTGAAGGGGGCTGGAGAATGCAAAGCAGACTCCAGCCCTCGGCGCTGACTGTCTGTACAGCGTCCCGCCTCTCCCCTGACTGGCAGGGCTGGAGGCGGGAACGAAACGAAAACTAGGCCGCAAAGCCGGGGACTCGAGTAATAAGCGCGGCCGTCCATGTGCACGGCCAGCGCGGAAGTCCCCGGCGCACCACAAGTCCCAGCCGCGCCACAGTGTAAAAAACACCCAGCAACGGCCGGCGCGGCAGTTCCCAATACATAAAGTCACTCAGCAAAGCTGTAGTGACTAATAGCACGAGCGCTCTGCGCTGTTGCCCCCGGCGCACTAACACTCCCAGCAATGCTGGTGTGTGTGTGCGCGCTTGCCCGGGGACACAGAGTACCTTAATGTAGCAGGGCCTGCCCCTGACGATACTCAGCTCCATATCCAGCAGGTTCTCTGGGTCTGTGGATGGAGCCCGGTCTCAGTGCCTGGAGACCTGTAAGATCCCACTTCACCCAGAGCCCTGAGGGGGGATGGGGAAGGAAAACAGCATGTGGGCTCCAGCCTCCGTACCCGCAATGGGTACCTCAACCTTACAAACCGCAAGTGGGGTGAGAAGGGAGCATGCTGGGGACCCCATATGGGCCCACTTTTCTTCCATCCGACATAGTCAGCAGCTGCTGCTGACTAAACAGTGGAGCTATGCGTGGATGTCTGACCTCCTTCGCACAAAGCAGAAAACTGGTGAGCCAGTGATCCCACTGGGGGTGTATAGCCAGAAGGGGAAGGGCCTTACACTTTTTAGTGTAATGCTTTGTGTGGCCTCCGGAGGCAGTAGCTATACACCCAATCGTCTGGGTCTCCCAATGGAGCGCCGAAGAAATCCACTTTCCTAGACACACACAGGAGGCGACCATCCAACATCAGTGCCCAGGAGAGAAGGGCCATAAAGAAATCATCATTAAACCTGCAGACAAGGGGGGTGCAATAGTCGTGATGAACAAATCAGACTACATGAAGGAAGCACACCGACAACTGATGGACACACGCTACTATAAGAAATTGGAGTCTGACCCTACACAGGACTATTACAAGGAACTTAACAAGTTGGCCTCTTGTCTGCCTGACATATCCATAAGAACTGATGAACTCATACCGGTGAGTCCAAGAATAGGCACATTCTGCTTCCCAAAATTCACAAATCTGGAAGACCCATCATTTCATGTGTGGGCACCCTCACTGAAGAAGTCTCTGGATGGGTAGAGGGTATCCTTAAACCCTTGGTAAGGGATACAACCAGCTACATCCAGGACACTACTGACCTATTGAGAAAACTACCAGCAATAGGTCCTCTTCCAGAGGGAACCATCCTTGCCACCATGGATGTGGAATCCTTGTACTCGAATATTCCACACCAGGATGGATTAAATGCTTGCAAAGTCTTCCTGGAAAATACAGGAATTGATGCAGATTCTGTGGTGAAGCTTACAAAATTCATCCTCACCCATAATTACTTTGCATTTGACAATGACATGTATCTACAGGAGACTGGGACTGCAATGGGAAGCAAAATGGCACCACAATATGCAAATCTTTTCATGGCCAAGCTTGAGAGTGACTTTTTATCCTCTTGTCCTATCAGGCCTCTGGCCTACTACCGTTACATTGATGATATTTTAATCATCTGGACAGAGTCTGAGGAGCAGCTGAAGACCTTCCATGAACACTTTAATCAGTTTCATCCCACAATCAACCTAACACTCAGCTACTCCTGCACTGAAAGCAACTTCTTGGACACCATCATTAAACTACGGAACAATGAAAGAGACATCCCTGTACAAGAAGCCAATTGACCGTCCAACATAACTAAAATGGGACAGTTTTCACCCAAAACACATAAAAAACTCTATAGTGTACAGTCAGGCCATCAGGTACAATCGGATATGTTCAAGCACTACAGATAGAGACAATCACCTTGAGGGCCTCAGAAAGACCTTTCTGAATCAAGGCTACCACCCAAGAACAATTGAAAACCAGATGACAAGAGCCACCAGAATATCAAGAAACCATCTCCTACATTATAAAACTAAAGAAGAAAACACCCGGGTCCCTCTTGTAGTCACCTACAATCCACATCTGGAGGTGTTAAGAGGAGCTGCACGGAAACTACAACCATTACTGCAAAAAGATGCCCGGTTACAATCTATTTTTCCAGACCCCCCACTTCTGTGTTTTAGGAGCCCCCGAATCTAAGAAGCATCATTGTCAGAAGCTCCCTGTCCTCTCCAACAACAACAGGAACATTTCCCTGCAACCAGAAAAAATGTAAGACATGTCCATTAATATCGACAACGGACAAGATAAAGATCCCCAGATCACATCAGGACTACAAGATCCCAGGTACCTTCAGCTGCACCACAACCAATGGGGTGTACTTAATTATATGTACCAAATGTCCAACTGGGGATCTGTATGTAGGCGAGACCGGACAACAGCTGAGGACAAGGATGAATTCTCACCGCCACACAATTAGAGAAAAAAGGATGGATCTACCTGTGGCCAAACATTTCTGTAACCCCAACCACAGCATCATGGACATGAAATTGCTGGTATTGAAAGGAAATTTCAAGTCCCAGAGAGACAGGAGACTATGGGTGTACTAACTTATGATGAGCGGTGACACATTCAGAGCAGGAATGAATGTGTCTCATGGATTCATGTCTTTTTACATAAGTTAAGAGATGTGCTCCTCTGACCATCCGAGCGCGTCACAGCCCGGACCAGACCCTTATCAGAGGACAATAAGCATCCGAGCGCGTCACAGCCCGGACCAGACCCTTATCAGAGGACAATAAGCATCCGGGGGCATCACAGCCCGGACCAGACCCTGATCAGAGGACAATAAGCATCCGAGCGCATCACAGCCTGGACCAGACCCTGATCAGAGGACAATAAGCATCCGGGGGCGTCACAGCCTGGACCAGACCCTGATCAGAGGACAATAAGCATCCAAGGCCATCACAGCCTGGACCAGACCCTTATCAGAGGACAATAAAACTTTCACACTGAACTGCAGCAATATTTATGGCCACAACAGTTTGTCCCCCGCCATAGAGATAGTTCTGTTTTATATAACTTGTTTTTTTATTTTTTTTACTGCCCCGTTCTAAGTCCTGTTGTGTATAAATATGTGACTCTTCAGATTTTGTGTTATAGCATGTCTGATGAAGAGACCTGAGTAGTCTCGAGAGCTTGCAATTATTACCATCTTTTCAGTTACCATTAAAAGGTATCAACCACTGAGGACTTTCTGTTCTTTTACACAAATTTTTTTTTCTTTTCCCTCCCACTAGAAAACGTATCCGGGAGGGCTATGTTGGGTCTTTGTTGTGCGGCGACACCAGAAACCCTGCAATATGTTGCAGCCGCTGCATAACGTGGGTGCGCAGATCCCTCCTGGGAGATGGTCTGCATCAGGTGTGCAAGCGCTGCAGCCTGAGCCACAGGGAAAATACGGGTTGAAGATAATGTCCCGCTTACACACGGTGGGCGCGTTGAGACCAACAGATATCTGACGCACTACAAAAATACAGCAAACAATACAACAAGAAAGGGGACTACCGGGGACACAATAACACCGGTGGGCCCTAGCTCTACTGAGAGGGGTAAATCCTTACTTGTAGCTGTTCCTACTCTCCTAGCTCCACAGCTGTTACCAAGCAGCAGCTGAGACCCTGGGAAGACCATATAGATGCCCTGGCTGGTGTGTTGGCAGGTGAAGGAAGCTAGCCCCAATCTGCACTAATACGACAGAAGGAAAGGTAAGACAAAAAGGGGGAAATGGCAACAAAAAGAATAAAGTCCAACTACTGGAACTCTCCTTCTCAGCTCCTTCCACCAAGGTAGCCTGTATATCATGGGTTTGTATCTTCAGCAAGGACTACTGGGAAAGCCCCACCAATGCACTAATATTACACAAGGAAAGACACAAGGCAAGACAAACGGGAAAACAGCAAAAAGAAGGGAATTTTGTTTACTTACCGTAAATTCCTTTTCTTCTAGCTCTAATTGGGAGACCCAGACAATTGGGTTGTATAGGCTATGCCTCCGGAGGCCGCACAAAGTATTACACTCAAAAGTGTTAAGCCCCTCCCCTTCTGCCTATACACCCCCCGTGCTCCCACGGGCTCCTCAGTTTTGGTGCAAAAGCAAGAAGGAGGAAAAAGAATTATAAACTGGTTTAAAGTAACTTCAATCCGAAGGAATATCGGAGAACTGAAACCATTCAACATGAACAACATGTGTACACAAAAAAACAGGGGCGGGTGCTGGGTCTCCCAATTAGAGCTAGAAGAAAAGGAATTTACGGTAAGTAAACAAAATTCCCTTCTTCTTTGTCGCTCTATTGGGAGACCCAGACAATTGGGACGTCCAAAAGCAGTCCCTGGGTGGGTAAAATAATACCTCGTAAGAGAGCCGTAAAACGGCCTCTTCCTACAGGTGGGCAACCGCCGCCTGAAGGACTCGTCTACCTAGGCTGGCATCCGCCGAAGCATAGGTATGCACCTGATAGTGCTTCGTGAAAGTGTGCAGGCTCGACCAGGTAGCCGCCTGACACACCTGCTGAGCCGTAGCCTGGTGCCTCAAAGCCCAGGACGCACCCACGGCTCTGGTAGAATGGGCCTTCGGCCCTGATGGAACCGGAAGCCCAGCCGAACGGTAAGCTTCGATAATTGGCTCCTTGATCCACCGAGCCAGGGTTGATTTGGAAGCCTGTGACCCTTTACGCTGGCCAGCGACAAGGACAAAGAGTGCATCCGAGCGGCGCAGGGGCGCCGTACGAGAAATGTAGAGTCTGAGTGCTCTCACCAGATCTAACAAGTGCAAATCCTTTTCACATTGGTGAACTGGATGAGGACAAAAAGAAGGTAAGGAGATATCCTGATTGAGATGAAAGGGGGATACCACCTTAGGGAGAAATTCCGGAACCGGACGCAGAACCACCTTGTCCTGGTGAAACACCAGGAAAGGGGCTTTGCACGACAACGCTGCTAGCTCAGACACTCTCCGAAGTGAAGTGACTGCTACTAGAAAAACCACTTTCTGCGAAAGGCGTGAGAGAGAAATATCTCTCATTGGCTCGAATGGTGGTTTCTGAAGAACCATCAGCACCCTGTTCAGATCCCAGGGTTCTAACGGCCGCTTGTAAGGAGGAACGATGTGACAAACCCCCTGCAGGAACGTGCGTACCTGTGGAAGTCTGGCTAGGCGCTTCTGGAAAAACACAGAGAGCGCTGAGACTTGTCCCTTAAGGGAGCCGAGCGACAAACCCTTTTCCAGTCCAGATTGAAGGAAGGACAGAAAAGTGTGCAAGGCAAAAGGCCAGGGAGAAAAACCCAGAGCAGAGCACCATGACAGGAATATTTTCCACGTCCTGTGGTAGATCTTGGCGGACGTTGGTTTCCTAGCTTGTCTCATAGTGGCAATGACGTCTTGAGATAACCCTGAAGACGCTAGGATCTAGGACTCAATGGCCACACAGTCAGGTTGAGAGCCGCAGAATTCAGATGGAAAAACGGCCCTTGAGATAGCAAGTCTGGTCGGTCTGGTAGTGCCCACGGTTGGCCGACCGTGAGATGCCACAGATCCGGGTACCACGACCGCCTCGGCCAGTCTGGAGCGACGAGGATGACGCGGCGGCAGTCGGCCCTGATCTTGCGTAACACTCTGGGCAACAGTGCCAGCGGAGGAAACACATAAGGGAGCTGAAACTGCGACCAATCCTGAACTAAGGCGTCTGCCGCCAGAGCTCTGGGATCTTGAGACCGTGCCATGAACGCCGGTACCTTGTTGTTGTGCCGGGACGCCATGAGGTCGACGTCCGGCACCCCCCAGCGGCAACAGATCTCCTGAAACACGTCCGGGTGAAGGGACCATTCCCCTGCGTCCATGCCCTGGCGACTGAGATAATCTGCTTCCCAGTTTTCCACGCCTGGAATGTGAACTGCAGAGATGGTGGAGGCCGTGGCTTCCACCCACAGCAGAATCCGCCGGACTTCCTGGAAGGCTTGCCGCCTGCGTGTGCCGCCTTGGTGGTTGATGTATGCCACCGCTGTGGAATTGTCTGACTGAATTCTGATCTGCTTGCCTTCCAGCCACTGCTGGAACACTTTCAGGGCAAGATACACTGCCCGTATTTCCAGAACATTGATCTGAAGCGAGGACTCTTGCTGGGTCCACGTACCCTGAGCCCTGTGGTGGAGAAAAACCGCTCCCCACCCTGACAGACTCGCGTCCGTCGTGACCACCTCCCAGGATGGGGGTAGGAAGGATTTCCCTTTCGATAATGAAGTGGGAAGAAGCCACCACCGAAGGGAAGCTTTGGTCGCCTGCGAGAGGGAGACGTTCCTGTCGAGGGACGTCGGCTTCCTGTCCCATTTGCGTAGGATGTCCCATTGAAGAGGACGCAGGTGAAACTGCGCGAAAGGAACTGCCTCCATTGCTGCCACCATCTTCCCCAGGAAGTGCATGAGGCGCCTCAAGGTGTGTGACCGACCTTGAAGGAGAGATTGTACCCCTGTCTGTAGTGACCGCTGCTTGATCAGCGGAAGCTTCACTATCGCTGAGAGGGTATGAAACTCCATGCCAAGGTATGTCAGCGATTGGGCCGGTGTCAGATTTGACTTTGGAAAATTGATGATCCACCCGAAACTCTGGAGAGTCTCCAGGGTAGCGTCGAGGCTGTGTTGGCATGCCTCTAGAGAGGGTGCCTTGATCAACAGATCGTCCAAGTACGGGATCACCGAGTGACCCTGAGAGTGGAGGACCGCTACTACAGTAGCCATAACCTTGGTGAAAACCCGTGGGGCTGTTGCCAGGCCGAACGGCAGTGCCACGAACTGCAGGTGTTCGTTTCCTATGGCGAAGCGCAAGAAGCGCTGGTGCTCTGGAGCAATCGGTACGTGGAGATAAGCATCTTTGATATCGATCGATGCAAGGAAATCTCCCTGGGACATTGAGGCGATGACGGAGCGGAGGGATTCCATCCGGAACCGCCTGGTCTTTACGTGTTTGTTGAGAAGTTTCAGGTCCAGGACAGGTCGGAAAGACCCGTCCTTCTTTGGGACCACAAACAAGTTGGAGTAAAAACCGTGGCCCTGTTGCTGAAGAGGAACAGGGACCACCACTCCTTCTGCCTTCAGAGTGCCCAGCGCCTGCAGAAGAGCCTCGGCTCGCTCGGGAGGCGGGGATGACCTGAAGAATCGAGTCGGGGGACGAGAGGTGAACTCTATCTTGTAACCGTGAGACAGAATGTCTCTCACCCAACGGTCTTTTACCCGTGGCAGCCAGGTGTCGCAAAAGCGGGAGAGCCTGCCACCGACCGAGGATGCGGAGTGAGGATGCCGAAAGTCATGAGGAAGCCGCTTTGGTAGCGGCACCTCCGGTGGTCTGTTTAGGACGTGACTTAGACCGCCATGCATCAGAGTTCCTTTGATCTTTCTGAGGCCTTTTGGACGAGGAGAATTGGGACCTGCCCGCGCCCCGAAAGGACCGAAACCTCGACTGCCCCTTCCTCTGTTGGGGTATGTTCGGTTTGGGCTGGGGTAAGGATGTATCCTTTCCCTTGGATTGTTTGATGATTTCATCCAAACGCTCGCCAAACAATCGTTCGCCAGAAATTGGCAAACTGGTTAAGCGCTTTTTGGAAACAGAATCTGCCTTCCATTCCCGTAGCCACAAGGCCCTGCGGAGTACCACCGAATTGGCGGCTGCAACCGCCGTACGGCTCGCAGAGTCCAGGACAGCATTAATAGCGTAAGACGCAAATGCCGACGTCTGAGTGGTTATGGACGCCACCTGTGGCGCGGACGTGCGTGTGGCTGCGTCAATTTGCGCTTGACCTGCTGAGATAGCTTGTAGCGCCCATACGGCTGCGAATGCTGGGGCAAAAGAAGCGCCGATAGCTTCATAGATGGATTTCAACCAGAGCTCCATCTGCCTGTCAGTGGCATCTTTGAGTGAAGCCCCATCTTCCACTGCAAGTATGGATCTAGCTGCCAGTCTGGAGATTGGAGGATCCACTTTGGGACACTGAGTCCAACCCTTGACCACGTCAGGGGGAAAGGGATAACGTGTATCCTTAAGGCGCTTAGAAAAACGCTTATCTGGACAAGCATGGTGATTCTGGACTGCCTCTCTGAAATCAGAGTGGTCCAGAAACATACTCTGTGTACGCTTGGGAAACCTGAAACGGAATTTCTCCTGCTGGGAAGCCGACTCCTCCACCGGAGGAGCTGAGGGAGAAATATCCAACATACGATTGATGGACGCAATAAGGTCGTTCACTATGGCGTCCCCGTCCGGAGTATCAAGATTGAGAGCGGCCTCAGGATCAGAATCCTGATCAGCTACTTCCGCGTCATCAACCAGCGATTCCCCTCGCTGAGACCCTGAACAATATGATGATGTCGAGGGAAAATCTAAGCGAGCTCGCTTAGTCGGTCTGGGGCTGGGGTCTGTGTCAGAACCCTCAGTCTGGGATCCATGAGATACCCCGGGAGGACATTGTTGGTCCAGCTGAGGTGGGCCAGGGAACAAAGATTCAACAGAGTCCCTGTGCTGAGATACCGGCCTGGACTGCAAGGCTTCCAGTATCTTAGCCATAGTCTCAGAGAGTTTTGCAAACTCCGTCCCTGTCACCTGAACAGTGTTAGCAGGTGGCTCCCCCTGGGCCCCCCCTAGCAGAGGCTCTGGCTGAGTAAGTGCCACAGGGGCCGAACAGTGCACACAATGAGGGTCAGTGGAACCTGCCGGTAGCGGGGTCGTACATGCGGCGCAGGCAACATAATAAGCCTGTGTTTTGGCACCCCTGCCTTTCGTGGGCGCCATGCTATTATCTTCCCTGAGCAACACAATAGGGTATATAGCCAGAAATCAACTGTGCACCATACAGTGTAAAATAAACATATAATGTTACACTACTGCACAATGGGGCTAGCACCACAGGTGCTGCTTACCACCCGCTTAAAGCGGTTGTGAGGCCACCAGAGTCCCTGCCTGGGTCTCCCAGATTTTGTCCCCCTCTGCAGCGTCCGAGGAGCTGACAGGAATGCGTCCTGAGGAGAGGAGGGAGCCGTGGGCGTGACCCAGAAAGAGCGGGAACTGGTGCCTGCACTGTGTACAGTGAGGGGGGTGGAGTATGCAAAGCATGCTCCAGCCCTCAGTGCTGCTCGTTCTGTGCAGCGTCCCGAACTTCCCCTGCCTGTCAGGGCTGTGGGCGGGAGGAAAGGAAACTAGGCCGCAAAAAGCCGGGGACTCTAGTAATAAACGCGGCCGCTGTAAAAGCGCGGCCGGCGTGGAAGTCCCCGGCGCACTACAAGTCTCAGCCGCGCCGCAGTGTTTCCATGGCAGCGGCGGTCAGTGCGGCAGTCCCTATACATAAACACACTCAGCAACGCTGAGTGTGTAATGGCACATATTAACCCGGTCAGCGCCGCGGTCCCCGGTGCACTAGCACACCCAGCAAAGCTGGAGTGTTGCTGTGCGCGGTCCCCACGGGGACACAGAGTACCTCCAAGTAGCAGGGCCATGTCCCTGAACGATACCCGGCTCCTATCCAGCAGGCTCCACAGGAGTTGTGGATGAAGCACGGTCTCAGTGCCTGGAGACCGATAGGATCCCACTTCCACCAGAGCCCTGAGGGGGATGGGGAAGGAAAACAGCATGTGGGCTCCAGCCTCCGTACCCGCAATGGATACCTCAACCTTACAACACCGCCGACAAGAGTGGGGTGAGAAGGGAGCATGCTGGGGGCCCTATATGGGCCCACTTTTCTTCCATCCGACATGGTCAGCAGCTGCTGCTGACTAATCTGTGGAGCTGTGCGTGCGTGTCTGACCTCCTTCGCACAAAGCAAAAAACTGAGGAGCCCGTGGGAGCACGGGGGGTGTATAGGCAGAAGGGGAGGGGCTTAACACTTTTGAGTGTAATACTTTGTGCGGCCTCCAGAGGCATAGCCTATACACCCCAATTGTCTGGGTCTCCCAATAGAGCGACAAAGAAAAAGGATAAAGTCCGACTACTGGAACACTCCTCAGCTCCTTCCACCAAGGGGGCCAGTATACAATGGGTTTGTATCTTCAGCAAGAGCTGCTGGGAAAGCCCCACCACTGCACTAATATTACACAAGGAAAGGTAAGACAAACAGGGGATAACGGCAACAACAAAGTAGAACGTTTGACTACTGGAAGACTACTTTACAGGACCTTCTACCAAGGCGGCCAGAATACAATGGATTTCTATCTTCAGCGAGGATTGCTGGGAAATACCTCTACTTATAACTGAAGGGGCTACAAAGTAGCTGAAATTCAGCTAGGAACTGCTGGACAACAAAAGTGACATTAACCCATGATGCACTGAAAGAAATTAAACCACGATTAAATGTAGAGTCCCAGATGGAAATGAGGGATCCCACCCCTAAATCCATCACTAGTCTCCAAAAATAGAGACAGCCATGACAGTCCCACCATACCTTATCCAGGGCTGTATCGGAGATTGAGGGGGGTCCGACTCCCGGCACAGTGTTGATTGTTCAGGCATAGCACCATACGTTCAGTTGAGGCTGTGCCCGCAGTCTTGTAAAACAGCACCATGCCCATCCATGGGTCATGTCGGGTATTGCAGCTCAGTATGGCTGAGCAGCAGTACCGCTAACAACCCGTTTATGAAGGTGGCGCTGTTTCAATGTCCTCTAACCACGCAGCTGCTCCAATAAACCAGAACAAACCTTGTTTCTTGAATAATGTCACATTTTAATGTAAACATCAAATAATGTACCAAAATATGTACGGGAGAAAAGAAAAGAAAAGAAAAAAAGAAAAAGAAAAAGGAAAAAACTGGAAGCGGAACAAGTTATATTTTTCTTTTTTTTTTTCATTTTTTTTTAATTTCTTTTTTTATAGTTGATTTTTTTTTCCCAGTATCACTGAAGGTGGAGGGTGGTGGGGGAGGGGGGCAGGAAAGATTAAAGCCGGATTACAAACATTTATGCATGCACAGAGAAAAGAAATCCACACGGCTGCCGTCTCCTGGAAAATCGGTATTAAATCTACTGAGCACCCAAAAATCAGAGTCATGATGTGGATACGAAAAAAAAAAAAAAAAAAAAATTCTATCAAATCATTGCAACCAATGAGCTACAAGTGTGACGCTGCCGGACAGAAAACGGATCTCGCCTCCATTTCGGATTATTTATACATTTTTTATTTATATAATTTTTCTTTTTTTTTTTTTCATTTTTTTTTGCTTGTTTTTGCACAATTAAAATGAAAGTCGCCGCATCGTCCGCCTGTGAGTCGCCTCGTAGAGGTAACAAACCCAAAAGCTAAGTGTATAGAAAAAAAAAAATAAAAATGCAAAAAAAATAAAATATGTTATACTCTGCATCCAATTATGTGAAGAGAAAAAAACATGCTACAAAAAAAAAAAAAAAAAAAAGGAAATGGGTTTCTTAGGCCTTGTTTTATCATTTTTAATTTATTTTGCTCTCCCCCCGATTGAAACAATTCGCCGTAGAAAAATGTCACCGCAGATTTCCAGAAAGGTCGGTACCAAAAAAATAAAAAGCTTCCGCCAAGGTATAAATAGCATTAAAAGCGCCCGATAGTCATCACTCGCCCTCGATATTAATTATATCGGCACATGAGGCCATCACCTCTCTATCTGGAGTGATAACCTGTGTTGTATTAATTTGAGTTTTTTCCCAAAAAATCCATTATATACATTTGTAATTTGTTTAAAAAGTCCCCACCCCCGCGCCAAAAAAATAACAAAAACACTAGACCTAAAAAAATAAAACCTAAGAAAAAAAGAAAAACTAGACCTAAAAAAGAAAATCGATCTAAAAAAGTAATAAAATTAAAGCTTAAAATAAAAAAAAGACCCCAAAAAGTTTAATAAACAAACAAAAATGAAAAAATAAAATAAAAAAGTAGACCAAAAAGACCCCCAAAAAACAGACCTAAAAGTAAAAAAAAAAAACAAAAAACAAAAATGAAACTAGACCTAAAACAAAAAAGAAAATAGAAAATCAAACCTAAAACTAGACCGAAAAAATATATAAAACCCCAAAAAACCCTAAGTAAAAATAACCCGAGAAAATGAAACTAGATTTAAAACAAAATAAAAAAAAAAAAGTAAAAAAAGTAGACCTAAAAAAGGTAATAAAAAAATAAAACGACCTAAAAAAGTTAATTTAAAAAAAATAAAACCAGACCTAAGAAAAATAAAAGACCTAAATGAAACTAGATAGAAAAAATAAAAACCTGAAGAAAAAAAAAATAAATAAATAAAACTAGACCTAAAGAAAGAAAATAAATAAAATTTCAAACTAGACCTTAAAAAAATAAAAGTCTGCATCACGGCACACAAGAAAAAAAAAAGGTAAAAAAATGAAAATATAGTAATGAGGGAATAGAAAAAAAAAAAAAAAGAAAAATGCAGTAAGATTTTACAATAACCGGCAATTTCTGGTACAGAAACCCCGTATTGGATGTCAGCGTCCATTGAATAAATGTAAAGACTACTTACATTATTTTATTTTTTTTAAATACAACTTTGACAAAATTTTAATATTTTTTTCTTAAATTTTTTTACATTTTTTTTAAATGTTTTTTTTCCTTTATTTTTTTTCTTAAAGATATAATCATTGAAGCGGCTAAATGTAATGCGACATTTATGACACATTGAAAAAAAAAATTTATACGTAAAAACGGCCCCACAGTAAAAGGAAAGAAAATAAATTTTTTTTTTTTTTGTTGAGGGGGTGGGGAGGGTAAGGGTCCTTTATTGACCGTTGCAGATCTGTTACAGATGTATATTTATGTAATACACATTCACGCAGATTTTTTTGTTTGCGTCACTTTGTGTCCGCGTCAATTTTTTGTTTTTTTTTTTCATTTTTTTATATTTTTAAAATTGGATTTAAAAAAAAAAAAAAAAAATCTTTTTTATAGTTTTAAAATCATTAAAAAAAATTGAATAATATTGAAACTTTTCTGGCAGCAGAGATTGAGCCGTTAATTCTGTGTGCATAATAGCTGCAGACACAGACTAGGACGCATTTGTTTTTTTTTTGTGTTTTTTCGTTTTTTTTATGCACACCCATACAAGGAAAAAAAAAAAAGTTAGAATAAAAAATTAAAAGTTAAAATGACAGTGAGGCTATAGTTTAGTTTACTCCAAAGCTAAAACAGCGTCTATCTACAAAACAAAGGTATAAAAACGAATAAAAGCAAAAACACAAAAAAAAAGGATAAAAATGAAGAAAAACTAAAAAAAAAAAAAAAAAAAAAAAAAAGTTTGGGGGTAGGGTTCTACTTAAAATAGGAATAGAAGCCGTTGTTACCTGATGAGCCCCCTAAACTAAGTTCCTGAAATAAAGACAGGGGGTCGCTATTCTTTTTTGCCTGTTCGGGCGGGGGCTTGGGCTTTGGGGGGGCTCGCAGGGCACTAGCGTAGGACATGGTGGGCTTGTTGGCGGCATTGGGTGGGGCACCGCCGCTGCCTCCGTTGGGTTCTACAATCTGCTTGTTGGGCATGAGCGGGGGGAACTGGCCCAGGTGCTGCAGGACGTTGTAGTTGAAGGAGTTGGACATCTGCAGGTTCTCCGCCTTCAGGTGCTCGTCTGGAGGCTTCGCCATTTTCTGTGGAGCAACTGGAGAAACAAAACGAAGGGTTAATAATAATAATCTTTATTTATATAGCGCCAACATATTCCGCAGCGCTGTACAATTCAGGAGGATCATATACAAACAAGTAACAGTTATAGAAAATACAATATTTAGAGGGAAAAAAAAAGACAACCCTGCCCGTGAGAGCTTACACTCTACAATGGGGGGGGGCAAGGTACAAGTGCTCATTAACAATGACAATCCAGCCATCTCACGGAAGAAGGGAATTTTGTTACTTACCGTAAATTCCTTTTCTTCTAGCTCCTATTGGGAGACCCAGACGATTGGGTGTATAGCACTGCCTCCGGAGGCCACACAAAGCATTACACTAAAAAGTGTAAGGCCCCTCCCCTTCTGGCTATACACCCCCAGTGGGATCACTGGCTCACCAGTTTTAGTGCTAAAGCAAGAAGGAGGAAAGCCAATAACTGGTTTAAACAAATTCACTCCGAAGTAACCTCGGAGAACTGAAAACCATTCAACATGAACAACATGTGTACCCGAAAAACAACCAAAAATCCCGAAGGACAACAGGGCGGGTGCTGGGTCTCCCAATAGGAGCTAGAAGAAAAGGAATTTACGGTAAGTAACAAAATTCCCTTCTTCTTCGGCGCTCCATTGGGAGACCCAGACGATTGGGACGTCCAAAAGCTGTCCCTGGGTGGGTAAAGAAATACCTCATGTTAGAGCTGCAAAGACAGCCCTCCCCTACGGGGAGGCAACTGCCGCCTGCAGGACTCTTCTACCTAGGCTGGCGTCCGCCGAAGCATAGGTATGCACCTGATAATGTTTGGTGAAAGTGTGCAGACTCGACCAGGTAGCTGCCTGGCACACCTGTTGAGCCGTAGCCTGGTGTCGCAATGCCCAGGACGCACCCACGGCTCTGGTAGAATGGGCCTTCAGCCCTGATGGAACCGGAAGCCCAGCAGAACGGTAGGCCTCAAGAATTGGTTCTTTGATCCATCGAGCCAGGGTGGCCTTAGAAGCCTGCGACCCCTTGCGCTTACCAGCGACAAGGACAAAGAGTGCATCCGAACGGCGCAGGGGCGCCGTGCGGGAAATGTAGATTCTGAGTGCTCGCACCAGATCTAACAAATGTAAATCCTTCTCATACCGATGAACTGCATGAGGACAAAAAGAAGGCAAAGAGATATCCTGATTAAGATGAAAAGAGGATACCACCTTCGGGAGAAACTCCTGAATGGGGCGCAGCACTACCTTGTCCTGGTGGAAGACCAGGAAGGGAGCCTTGGATGACAGCGCTGCCAGCTCAGACACTCTCCGAAGAGATGTGATCGCTACCAGAAAAGCCACTTTCTGTGACAGTCTAGAAAGTGAAACCTCCCTCAGAGGCTCGAAGGGCGGCTTCTGGAGGGCAACTAGCACCCTGTTCAGGTCCCATGGATCTAACGGTCGTTTGTACGGGGGTACGATATGACAAACCCCCTGCAGGAACGTGCGCACCTTAGAGAGTCGTGCTAGACGCTTCTGAAAAAAGACGGATAGCGCCGAGACTTGCCCCTTAAGGGAGCCGAGCGACAAACCTTTTTCTAACCCAGATTGCAGGAAAGAAAGAAAGGTAGGCAATGCAAATGGCCAGGGAGACACTCCCTGAGCAGAGCACCAGGATAAGAATATCCTCCACGTTCTGTGGTAGATCTTAGCGGACGTGGGCTTCCTAGCCTGTCTCATGGTGGCAACGACCCCTTGGGATAATCCTGAAGACGCTAGGATCCAGGACTCAATGGCCACACAGTCAGGTTCAGGGCCGCGGAATTCCGATGGAAAAACGGCCCTTGGGAAAGTAAGTCTGGTCGGTCTGGTAGTGCCCACGGTTGGCCGACCGTGAGACGCCACAGATCCGGATACCACGCCCTCCTTGGCCAGTCTGGGGCGACGAGTATGACGCGGCTGCAGTCGGATCTGATCTTGCGTAGCACCCTGGGCAAGAGTGCCAGAGGTGGAAACACATAAGGGAGCCGGAACTGCGACCAATCTTGCACTAAGGCGTCTGCCGCCAGAGCTCTGTGATCGCGAGACCGTGCCATGAAGGTTGGGACCTTGTTGTTGTGCCGGGACGCCATTAGGTCGACGTCCAGCCTTCCCCAGCGGCGACAGATTTCCTGAAACACTTCCGGGTGCAGGGACCATTCCCCTGCGTCCATGCCCTGGCGACTGAGGAAGTCTGCTTCCCAGTTTTCTACGCCGGGGATGTGAACTGCGGATATGGTGGAGGCCGTGGCTTCCACCCACATCAGAATCCGCCGGACTTCCTGGAAGGCTTGCCGACTGCGAGTCCCCCCTTGGTGGTTGATGTATGCCACCGCTGTGGAGTTGTCCGACTGAATTCGGATCTGCTTTCCTTCCAGCCACTGCTGGAAGGCTAGTAGGGCAAGATACACTGCTCTGATCTCCAGAACATTGATCGGAAGGGTGGACTCCTGCTGAGTCCACGTACCCTGAGCCCTGTGGTGGAGAAAAACTGCTCCCCACCCTGACAGACTCGCGTCTGTCGTGACCACCGCCCAGGACGGTGGTAGGAAGGATCTTCCCTGTGATAATGAGGTGGGAAGAAGCCACCACTGCAAAGAGTCTTTGGCCGTCTGGGAAAGGGAGACTTTCCTGTCCAGGGATGTTGACTTCCCGTCCCATTGGCGGAGAATGTCCCATTGAAGCGGGCGCAGATGAAACTGCGCAAACGGAACCGCCTCCATTGCCGCCACCATCTTCCTGAGGAAGTGCATGAGGCGTCTTAAGGAGTGCGACTGACTTTGAAGGAGAGCCTGCACCCCAGTCTGTAGTGACCTCTGCTTGTCCAGCGGAAGTTTCACTATCGCTGAGAGAGTATGAAACTCCATGCCAAGATACGTTAGCGATTGGGTCGGTGACAGATTTGACTTTGAGAAGTTGATGATCCACCCGAACGTCTGGAGAGTCTCCAGTGCAACATTCAGGCTGAGTTGGCATGCCTCCTGAGAGGGTGCCTTGACAAGTAGATCGTCCAAGTAAGGGATCACAGAGTGTCCCTGAGAGTGCAAGACTGCTACCACTGCCGCCATGACCTTGGTGAACACCCGTGGGGCTGTTGCCAGACCAAATGGCAGAGCTACGAACTGAAGATGGTCGTCTCCTATCACGAAGCGTAGAAAACGTTGGTGCTCTGTAGCAATCGGCACGAGGAGATAAGCATCTTTGATGTCTATTGATGCTAGGAAATCTCCTTGAGACATTGAGGCAATGACTGAGCGGAGGGATTCCATCCGGAACCGCCTGGCGTTCACATGCTTGTTGAGCAGTTTTAGGTCCAGAACAGGACGGAATGAGCCGTCCTTTTTTGGCACCACAAAGAGATTGGAGTAAAAACCTTGTCCTTGTTCCTGAAGAGGAACAGGGACCACCACTCCTTCTGCTCTTAGAGAATTCACCGCCTGCAGAAGGGCATCTGCTCGGTCGGGATGTGGGGAAGTTCTGAAGAACCGAGGCAGAGGACGAGAACTGAACTCTATCCTGTACCCGTGAGACAAAATGTCTGTTACCCACCGGTCTTTGACCTGTGGCAGCCAAATGTCGCAAAAGCGGGAGAGCCTGCCACCGACCGAGGATGCGGAGGGAGGCGGCCGAAAGTCATGAGGCAGCCGCCTTGGAAGCGGTACCTCCGGTTGCTTTCTTGGGGCGTGAGTGAGCCCGCCAGGAATCAGAGCTCCTTTGCTCTTTCTGAGTCCCTTTGGACGAGGAGAATTGGGGCTTGCCCGAGCCTCGAAAGGACCGAAACTTTGACTGCCACTTCCTCTGTTGAGGTTTGCTTGATCTGGGCTGGGGTAAGGAAGAGTCCTTACCTTTGGACTGTTTAATGATTTCCGCCAATTGCTCACCAAACAGTCTGTCTCCAGATAATGGCAAGCTGGTTAAACATTTTTTAGAAGCAGAATCTGCTTTCCATTCCTTTAACCACAAGGCTCTGTGCAAAACTACAGAGTTGGCGGAAGCCATTGCGGTACGGCTCGTAGAGTCCAGTACCGCATTAATAGCGTAGGTCGCAAACGCAGTCATTTGCGTAGTTAAAGACGCCACTTGCGGCACTGCTGGACGTATGAAAGAGTCCACCTGTGCCAGACCAGCTGAAATAGCTTGGAGCGCCCACACGGCCGCGAATGCTGGAGCAAACGACGCGCCAATAGCTTCATAGACAGATTTCAACCAAAGGTCCATCTGTCTGTCATTGGCATCTTTAAGTGAAGCCCCATCCTCCACTGCAACTATGGATCTAGCTGCAAGCCTGGAGATTGGGGGATCCACTTTTGGACACTGGGTCCAGCGTTTGACCACGTCAGGGGGAAAAGGATAACGTGTATCCTTCAGACGTTTGGAAAAACGCTTGTCCGGATAAGCATGGTGTTTCTGGATTGATTCTCTGAAGTCAGAGTGGTCCAGAAAAGTACTCAATTTACGCTTGGGATACAGGAAATGGAATTTCTCTTGCTGGGCAGCTGCCTCCTCTGCTGAAGGGGCTGGGGGAGAAATATCCAACAGCCTATTGATGGCCGCTATAAGGTCATTTACCATGGCGTCACCATCTGGCGTATCCAAATTGAGTGCGGTGTCAGGACCAGACTCCTGATCACCCACCTCTGTCTCATCATATAGAGACCCTTCTCGCTGAGACCCTGAGCAGTGTGATGACGTGGAGGGTCTTTCCCAGCGAGCTCGTTTAGGCGGCCTGGGACTGTCATCGGAGTCAGAGCCCTCAGCCTGTGATGCCTGGGACCCCCTTGAAGTACGGATTAGTTCCAACTGAGGGGGACCGGGGAACATAGGCACAGCAGTGTCCATGGTCTGAGCAACTGGCCTGGACTGCAAGGTCTCCAGGATTTTTGTCATAGTCACAGACATTTTATCAGCAAAGACTGCAAATTCTGTCCCCGTCACCAGGGCAGGGTTCACAGGCGTCTCTGCCTGGGCTACTACCACCATAGGCTCTGGCTGACGAAGTGCCACTGGGACTGAACATTGCACACAATGAGAGTCGTTGGAGCCTGCTGGTAGATTAGCCCCACATGCTGTACAAGCAGTGTATACAGCCCGTGCCTTGGCACCCTTGCGTTTTGTGGATGACATGTTGTTGTCTTCCCAGAGCAATATAGGGTATACAGCCAAGAAGCGACCGTACAGTGCAGTATATATATATATATCTGGTTCAGGAAAAAGTACATCAATACACACTGTGGCACTAGAGGGGCCAGCACTAAAGTGCTGCTTACCGCCCGCTAAACGCGGGTGTGTGGTCGCCAGAAATCCCTAGTCTTGGGTCTCCCAGAGCCTGTGTCCGTCCTCCAGCCAGACTGCATGCAGGAATGGCTGCCGGCGTCCTGTGGAGGGGGGGGCGGGCCCTGGGCGTGCCAGACCAAAAGCGGGAAACCTGCGTCCCACTGTGCCAAGTGAGAGGGCTGGAGCATGTAAATAAGGCTCCAGCCCTCGGCGCTGAGTAATCGTACAGCGTCTCTCCCCTTCCCTGATTGACAGGGAGGGGGCGGGAACGAAGCGGAGCTAGGCCGCAAAAGCCGGGGACTAAATTTATAAGCGCCGCCGCCGTAAAAGCGCGGTCGGCGCTAAGTCCCCGGCGCACTACAAGTCCCAGCCGCGCCTCCGCTCCGAGAGTGGCCGGCGCGGTAGTTCCCAGCACATGAAGTCACACAGCTAAGCTGCTGTGACTCAAACCCCAGCGTACATCGCTACTGTCCCCGGCGCACTAACACACCCAGCAAGTCTGGTGTGTGCGTGCCCGCCTGTACGGGGACACAGAGTACCTGAAAGTTGCAGGGCCTTGTCCCTGAATGGTACACAGCTCCGTATCCATCAGGTTCACTGGGTCTGTGGATGGAGCCCGGCCTCAGGGCTTGGGGGCCGGTAAGATCCCACTTCCACAGAGCCCCTCAGGGGGATGGGGAAGGAAAGCAGCATGTGGGCTCCAGCCTCCGTACCCGCAATGGGTACCTCAACCTTACAAACCACAAGTGGGGTAAGAAGGGAGCATGCTGGGGGCCGTATATGGGCCCTCTTTTCTTCCATCCGACATAGTCAGCAGCTACTGCTGACTAAACAGTGGAGCTATGCGTGGATGTCTGACCTCCTTCGCACAAAGCAGAAAACTGGTGAGCCAGTGATCCCACTGGGGGTGTATAGCCAGAAGGGGAGGGGCCTTACACTTTTTAGTGTAATGCTTTGTGTGGCCTCCGGAGGCAGTGCTATACACCCAATCGTCTGGGTCTCCCAATGGAGCGCCGAAGAAATGGGGGATAGATAATGGCCGCCAGGACCAGTGGGCCCGAGCCTTGAGATGCATTTGGGTGCCATGGAGTGTGACGTGGGGTTATGTTGTGAGAGGTTATAGAGGGACTGTGTGAATTGGATTTGATCAGGGAGTGTGATAGGCCGCCCTAAAAAGATGCGTTTTTAGGCAGCGTCTGAAGCTCAGTAAGTTGTGATTCGTCCTAACTTCTTGGGGTAGAGCGTTTCAGAGGATTGGTGCAGCTCGGAAGAAGTCTTGGATCCGGGAGTGGGAGGTTCGAATTAGTGTGGATGTTAGTCGAAAGTCATTTGCAGAGCGTAGAGAACGGGTGGGGTGATAGACAGAGAGGAGGGTGGAGATGTAGGGGGTGCTGCACTGTGGAGAGCTTTGTGGTGAGAGGAGGGTGGAGATGTAGGGGGTGCTGCACTGTGGAGAGCTTTGTGGTGATAGAGAGGAGGGTGGAAATGTAGGGGGTGCTGCACTGTGGAGAGCTTTGTGGTGATAGAGATGAGGGTGGAGATGTAGGGGGTGCTGCACTGTGGAGAGCTTTGTGGTGATAGAGAGGAGGCTGGAGATGTAGGGGGTGCCGCACTGTGGAGAGCTTTGTGGTGATAGACAGAGAGGAGGGTGGAGATGTAGGGGGTGCTGCACTGTGGAGAGCTTTGTGGTGATAGACAGAGAGGAGGGTGGAGATGTAGGGGGTGCTGCACTGTGGAGAGCTTTGTGGTGATAGACAGAGAGGAGGGTGGAGATGTAGGGGGTGCCGCACTGTGGAGAGCTTTGTGGTGAGAGGAGGGTGGAGATGTAGGGGGTGCTGCACTGTGGAGAGCTTTGTGGTGATCGAGAGGAGGGTGGAGATGTAGGGGGTGCTGCACTGTGGAGAGCTTTGTGGTGATAGAGATGAGGGTGGAAATGTAGGGGGTGCTGCACTGTGGAGAGCTTTGTGGTGATAGAAAGGAGGCTGGAGATGTAGGGGGTGCCGCACTGTGGAGAGCTTTGTGGTGAGAGGAGGGTGGAGATGTAGGGGGTGCTGCACTGTGGAGAGCTTTGCGGTGACAGAGAGGAGGGTGGAGATGTAGGGGGTGCTGCACTGTGGAGAGCTTTGTGGTGATAGATAGAGAGGAGGGTGGAGATGTAGGGGGTGCCGCACTGTGGAGAGCTTTGTGGTGATAGAGAGGAGGGTGGAGATGTAGGGGGTGCTGCACTGTGGAGAGCTTTGTGGTGATAGAGAGGAGGCTGGAGATGTAGGGGGTGCCGCACTGTGGAGAGCTTTGTGGTAAGAGGAGGGTGGAGATGTAGGGGGTGCTGCACTGTGGAGAGCTTTGTGGTGATAGACAGAGAGGAGGGTGGAGATGTAGGGGTGCTGCACTGTGGAGAGCTTTGTGGTGATAGAGAGGAGGGTGGAGATGTAGGGGGTGCTGCACTGTGGAGAGCTTTGTGGTGATAGACAGAGGAGGGTGGAGATGTAGGGGGTGCCGCACTGTGGAGAGCTTTGTGGTGATAGACAGAGAGGAGGGTGGAGATGTAGGGGGTGCCGCACTGTGGAGAGCTTTGTGGTGATAGAGAGGAGGGTGGAGATGTAGGGGGTGCTGCACTGTGGAGAGCTTTGTGGTGAGAGGAGGGTGGAGATGTAGGGGGTGCTGCACTGTGGAGAGCTTTGTGGTGATAGAGAGGAGGGTGGAGATGTAGGGAGTGCTGCACTGTGGAGAGCTTTGTGGTGATACAGAGGAGGGTGGAGATGTAGGGGGTGCTGCACTGTGGAGAGCTTTGTGGTGACAGAGAGGAGGGTGGAGATGTAGGGGGTGCCACACTGTGGAGAGCTTTGTGGTGATATAGAGGAGGGTGGAGATGTAGGGGGTGCTGCACTGTGGAGAGCTTTGTGGTGAGATGAGTGAGGGTGGAGATGTAGGGGGTGCTGCACTGTGGAGAGCTTTGCGGTGACAGAGAGGAGGGTGGAGATGTAGGGGGTGCTGCACTGTGGAGAGCTTTGTGGTGATAGAGAGGAGGGTGGAGATGTAGGGGGTGCCGCACTGTAGAGAGCTTTGTGGTGATAGAGAGGAGGGTGGAGATGTAGGGGGTGCTGCACTATGGAGAGCTTTGTGGTGATAGAGATGAGGGTGGAGATGTAGGGGGTGCTGCACTGTGGAGAGCTTTGTGGTGATAGAGAGGAGGCTGGAGATGTAGGGGGTGCCGCACTGTGGAGAGCTTTGTGGTGATAGACAGAGAGGAGGGTGGAGATGTAGGGGGTGCTGCACTGTGGAGAGCTTTGTGGTGATAGACAGAGAGGAGGGTGGAGATGTAGGGGGTGCTGCACTGTGGAGAGCTTTGTGGTGATAGAGAGGAGGGTGGAGATGTAGGGGGGTGCCGCACTGTGGAGAGCTTTGTGGTGAGAGGAGGGTGGAGCTGTAGGGGGTGCCGCACTGTGGAGAGCTTTGTGGTGATAGAGAGGAGGGTGGAGATGTAGGGGGTGCCGCACTGTGGAGAGCTTTGTGGTGATAGAGAGGAGGGTGGAGATGTAGGGGGTGCTGCACTGTGGAGAGCTTTGTGGTTATAGACAGAGAGGAGGGTGGAGATGTAGGGGGTGCTGCACTGTGGAGAGCTTTGTGGTGATAGACAGAGAGGAGGGAGGAGATGTAGGGGGTGCTGCACTATGGAGAGCTTTGTGGTGATAGAGAGGAGGGTGGAGATGTAGGGGGTGCTGCACTGTGGAGAGCTTTGTGGTGATAGAGAGGAGGGTGGAGATGTAGGGGGTGCTGCACTATGGAGAGCTTTGTGGTGATAGAGAGGAGGGTGAAGATGTAGGGGGTGCCGCACTGTGGAGAGCTTTGTGGTGATAGAGAGGAGGGTGGAGATGTAGGGGGGTGCCGCACTGTGGAGAGCTTTGTGGTGAGAGGAGGGTGGAGATGTAGGGGGTGCCACACTGTGGAGAGCTTTGTGGTGAGAGGAGGGTGGAGATGTAGGGGGTGCTGCACTGTGGAGAGCTTTGTGGTGATAGATAGAGAGGAGGGTGGAGATGTAGGGGGTGCCGCACTGTGGAGAGCTTTGTGGTGATAGACAGAGAGGAGGGTGGAGATGTAGGGGGTGCTGCACTGTGGAGAGCTTTGTGGTGATAGATAGAGAGGAGGGTGAAGATGTAGGGGGTGCCGCACTGTGGAGAGCTTTGTGGTGATAGAGAGGAGGGTGGAGATGTAGGGGGTGCTGCACTGTGGAGAGCTTTGTGGTGAGAGGAGGGTGGAGATGTAGGGGGTGCCGCACTGTGGAGAGCTTTGTGGTAAGAGGAGGGTGGAGATGTAGGGGGTGCTGCACTGTGGAGAGCTTTGTGGTGATAGAGAGGAGGGTGGAGATGTAGGGGGTGCTGCACTGTGGAGAGCTTTGTGGTGATAGACAGAGGAGGGTGGAGATGTAGGGGGTGCCGCACTGTGGAGAGCTTTGTGGTGATAGACAGAGAGGAGGGTGGAGATGTAGGGGGTGCCGCACTGTGGAGAGCTTTGTGGTGAGAGGAGGGTGGAGATGTAGGGGGTGCTGCACTGTGGAGAGCTTTGTGGTGATAGAGAGGAGGGTGGAGATGTAGGGGGTGCTGCACTGTGGAGAGCTTTGTGGTGATAGAGATGAGGGTGGAGATGTAGGGGGTGCTGCACTGTGGAGAGCTTTGTGGTGATAGACAGAGAGGAGGGTGGAGATGTAGGGGGTGCCACACTGTGGAGAGCTTTGTGGTGATATAGAGGAGGGTGGAGATGTAGGGGGTGCTGCACTGTGGAGAGCTTTGTGGTGAGATGAGTGAGGGTGGAGATGTAGGGGGTGCTGCACTGTGGAGAGCTTTGCGGTGACAGAGAGGAGGGTGGAGATGTAGGGGGTGCTGCACTGTGGAGAGCTTTGTGGTGATAGATAGAGAGTAGGGTGGAGATGTAGGGGGTGCCGCACTGTGGAGAGCTTTGTGGTGATAGAGAGGAGGGTGGAGATGTAGGGGGTGCTGCACTGTGGAGAGCTTTGTGGTGAGAGGAGGGTGGAGATGTAGGGGGTGCTGCACTGTGGAGAGCTTTGTGGTGATAGACAGAGAGGAGGGAGGAGATGTAGGGGGTGCTGCACTATGGAGAGCTTTGTGGTGATAGAGAGGAGGGTGGAGATGTAGGGGGTGCCGCACTGTGGAGAGCTTTGTGGTGATAGAGAGGAGGGTGGAGATGTAGGGGGTGCTGCACTGTGGAGAGCTTTGTGGTGATAGATAGAGAGGAGGGAGGAGATGTAGGGGGTGCTGCACTATGGAGAGCTTTGTGGTGATAGAGAGGAGGGTGGAGATGTAGGGGGTGCTGCACTGTGGAGAGCTTTGTGGTGATAGATAGAGAGGAGGGTGGAGATGTAGGGGGTGCTGCACTGTGGAGAGCTTTGTGGTGATAGAGAGGAGGGTGAAGATGTAGGGGGTGCCGCACTGTGGAGAGCTTTGTGGTGATAGACAGAGAGGAGGGTGGAGATGTAGGGGGTGCCGCACTGTGGAGAGCTTTGTGGTGAGAGGAGGGTGGAGATGTAGGGGGTGCTGCACTGTGGAGAGCTTTGTGGTGAGAGGAGGGTGGAGATGTAGGGGGTGCCACACTGTGGAGAGCTTTGTGGTGAGAGGAGGCTGGAGATGTAGGGGGTGCTGCACTGTGGAGAGCTTTGTGGTGATAGAGAGGAGGGTGAAGATGTAGGGGGTGCCGCACTGTGGAGAGCTTTGTGGTGAGAGGAGGGTGGAGATGTAGGGGGTGCTGCACTGTGGAGAGCTTTGTGGTGATAGAGAGAGAGGAGGGTGGAGATGTAGGGGGTGCCGCACTGTGGAGAGCTTTGTGGTGAGAGGAGGGTGGAGATGTAGGGGGTGCTGCACTGTGGAGAGCTTTGTGGTGATAGAGAGAGAGGAGGGTGGAGATGTAGGGGGTGCTGCACTGTGGAGAGCTTTGTGGTGAGAGGAGGGTGGAGATGTAGGGGGTGCTGCACTGTGGAGAGCTTTGTGGTGATAGAGAGAGAGGAGGGTGGAGATGTAGGGGGTGCTGCACTGTGGAGAGCTTTGTGGTGATAGAGAGAGAGGAGGGTGGAGATGTAGGGGGTGCTGCACTGTGGAGAGCTTTGTGGTGAGAGGAGGGTGGAGATGTAGGGGGTGCCGCACTGTGGAGAGCTTTGTGGTGATAGATAGAGAGGAGGGTGGAGATGTAGGGGGTGCTGCACTGTGGAGAGCTTTGTGGTGATAGATAGAGAGGAGGGTGGAGATGTAGGGGGGGCTGCACTGTGGAGAGCTTTGTGGTGACAGAGAGGAGGGTGGAGATGTAGGGGGTGCTGCACTGTGGAGAGCTTTGTGGTGATAGAGAGGAGGGTGGAGATGTAGGGGGTGCCGCACTGTGGAGAGCTTTGTGGTGAGAGGAGGGTGGAGATGTAGGGGGTGCTGCACTGTGGAGAGCTTTGTGGTGATAGAGAGGAGGGTGGAGATGTAGGGGGTGCTGCACTGTGGAGAGCTTTGTGGTGATAGACAGAGAGGAGGGTGGAGATGTAGGGGGTGCTGCACTGTGGAGAGCTTTGTGGTGATAGACAGAGAGGAGGGTGGAGATGTAGGGGGTGCTGCACTGTGGAGAGCTTTGTGGTGAGAGGAGGGTGGAGATGTAGGGGGTGCCGCACTGTGGAGAGCTTTGTGGTGAGAGGAGGGTGGAGATGTAGGGGGTGCTGCACTGTGGAGAGCTTTGTGGTGATAGAGAGAGAGGAGGGTGGAGATGTAGGGGGGTGCCGCACTGTGGAGAGCTTTGTGGTGAGAGGAGGGTGGAGATGTAGGGGGTGCTGCACTGTGGAGAGCTTTGTGGTGAGAGAGAGGAGGGTGGAGATGTAGGGGGTGCTGCACTGTGGAGAGCTTTGTGGTGAGAGGAGGGTGGAGATGTAGGGGGTGCTGCACTGTGGAGAGCTTTGTGGTGAGAGGAGGGTGGAGATGTAGGGGGTGCCGCACTGTGGAGAGCTTTGTGGTGAGAGGAGGGTGGAGATGTAGGGGGGTGCCGCACTGTGGAGAGCTTTGTGGTAAGAGGAGGGTGGAGATGTAGGGGGGTGCCGCACTGTGGAGAGCTTTGTGGTAAGAGGAGGGTGGAGATGTAGGGGGTGCTGCACTGTGGAGAGCTTTGTGGTTATAGACAGAGAGGAGGGAGGAGATGTAGGGGGTGCCGCACTGTGGAGAGCTTTGTGGTGATAGACAGAGAGGAGGGAGGAGATGTAGGGGGTGCTGCACTGTGGAGAGCTTTGTGGTGATAGACAGAGAGGAGGGAGGAGATGTAGGGGGTGCCGCACTGTGGAGAGCTTTGTGGTGATAGACAGAGAGGAGGGTGGAGATGTAGGGGGTGCTGCACTGTGGAGAGCTTTGTGGTGATAGAGAGGAGGGTGGAGATGTAGGGGGGTGCCGCACTGTGGAGAGCTTTGTGGTGAGAGGAGGGTGGAGATGTAGGGGGTGCCGCACTGTGGAGAGCTTTGTGGTGAGAGGAGGGTGGAGATGTAGGGGGTGCTGCACTGTGGAGAGCTTTGTGGTGATATAGAGGAGGGTGGAGATGTAGGGGGTGCCGCACTGTGGAGAGCTTTGTGGTGAGAGGAGGGTGGAGATGTAGGGGGTGCTGCACTGTGGAGAGCTTTGTGGTGATAGAGAGGAGGGTGGAGATGTAGGGGGTGCCGCACTGTGGAGAGCTTTGTGGTGAGAGGAGGGTGGAGATGTAGGGGGTGCTGCACTGTGGAGAGCTTTGTGGTGATAGAGAGGAGGGTGGAGATGTAGGGGGTGCTGCACTGTGGAGAGCTTTGTGGTGATAGACAAGAGGAGGGTGGAGATGTAGGGGGTGCTGCACTGTGGAGAGCTTTGTGGTGATAGATAGAGAGGAGGGTGGAGATGTAGGGGGTGCCGCACTGTGGAGAGCTTTGTGGTGATAGACAAGAGGAGGGTGGAGATGTAGGGGGTGCTGCACTGTGGAGAGCTTTGTGGTGATAGACAAGAGGAGGGTGGAGATGTAGGGGGTGCTGCACTGTGGAGAGCTTTGTGGTGATAGACAGAGAGGAGGGTGGAGATGTAGGGGGTGCTGCACTGTGGAGAGCTTTGTGGTGATAGAGATGAGGGTGGAGATGTAGGGGGTGCTGCACTGTGGAGAGCTTTGTGGTGAGAGGAGGGTGGAGATGTAGGGGGTGCTGCACTGTGGAGAGCTTTGTGGTGATAGATAGAGAGGAGGGTGGAGATGTAGGGGGTGCCGCACTGTGGAGAGCTTTGTGGTGAGAGGAGGGTGGAGATGTAGGGGGTGCTGCACTGTGGAGAGCTTTGTGGTGAGAGGAGGGTGGAGATGTAGGGGGTGCTGCACTGTGGAGAGCTTTGTGGTGATAGAGAGGAGGGTGGAGATGTAGGGGGTGCTGCACTGTGGAGAGCTTTGTGGTGAGAGGAGGGTGGAGATGTAGGGGGTGCCGCACTGTGGAGAGCTTTGTGGTGAGAGGAGGGTGGAGATGTAGGGGGTGCTGCACTGTGGAGAGCTTTGTGGTGAGAGGAGGGTGGAGATGTAGGGGGTGCTGCACTGTGGAGAGCTTTGTGGTGATAGAGAGAGAGGAGGGTGGAGATGTAGGGGGTGCCGCACTGTGGAGAGCTTTGTGGTGAGAGGAGGGTGGAGATGTAGGGGGTGCTGCACTGTGGAGAGCTTTGTGGTGAGAGAGAGGAGGGTGGAGATGTAGGGGGTGCTGCACTGTGGAGAGCTTTGTGGTGATAGAGAGGAGGGTGGAGATGTAGGGGGTGCTGCACTGTGGAGAGCTTTGTGGTGATATAGAGGAGGGTGGAGATGTAGGGGGTGCTGCACTGTGGAGAGCTTTGTGGTGATATAGAGGAGGGTGGAGATGTAGGGGGTGCTGCACTGTGGAGAGCTTTGTGGTGATATAGAGGAGGGTGGAGATGTAGGGGGTGCTGCACTGTGGAGAGCTTTGTGGTGATACAGAGGAGGGTGGAGATGTAGGGGGTGCTGCACTGTGGAGAGCTTTGTGGTGATACAGAGGAGGGTGGAGATGTAGGGGGGGGGCCGCACTGTGGAGAGCTTTGTGGTGATATAGAGGAGGGTGGAGATGTAGGGGGTGCTGCACTGTGGAGACCTTTGTGGTGATATAGAGGAGGGTGGAGATGTAGGGGGTGCTGCACTGTGGAGAGCTTTGTGGTGATAGAGAGGAGGGTGGAGATGTAGGGGGTGCTGCACTGTGGAGAGCTTTGTGGTGATATAGAGGAGGGTGGAGATGTAGGGGGTGCTGCACTGTGGAGAGCTTTGTGGTGATATAGAGGAGGGTGGAGTGTAGGGGGGTGCTGCACTGTGGAGAGCTTTGTGGGTGAGAACAAGCAGTGTGAATTGGATCCTGTGATGTATGGGCAGCCAGTGCAATGGCTGGCACAGCGCAGAGGCATCTGAGTAGCGGTTGGGAGACCGATTAATAGAGAGTTACAGTAGTCGAGGCGGGAGTGGATCAGGGCCACGGTGGGGGTTTTTGTCGTTTCCATTGTGAGAAAGGGGCGGATTCTAGAGATGTTCTTGAGGTGCAAGCGGCAGGAGCGGGCAAGAGATTGTATATGGGGGGTGAAGGAGAGATTGGTGTCAAGTATAAACACCCAGACCGCCGCCATCTTTGTGGAGCACTTCGCGTTTGCTGTGCGTTCCACTTTCCTCCTGTCACTCACTCTGTGCTCAGCGCTAGTCAAGTGGGCTGACAGGAGGGTGGAGCCTAGAATGCGCGGGCTCCTCCTAGGACCTGACTGCAGCCCGTACATTGTAACAGACTCACTACTGAAGACACTAGAATGTACGGGCTCCTTCCAGGTGTATATTACTGAGGATTTCAGATATACGGGCTCCTCCTAGGACCTGACTGCAGCCCATACATTGTAACAGACTCAGTACTGAAGACACTAGAATGTACAGGCTCCTTCCAGGTGTATATTACTGAGGATTTCAGATATACGGGCTCCTCCTAGGACCTGACTGCAGCCCGTACATTGTAACAGACTCACTACTGAAGACACTAGAATGTACAGGCTCCTTCCAGGTGTATATTACTGAGGATTTCAGATGTACGGGCTCCTCCTAGGACCTGACTGCAGCCCGTACATTGTAACAGACTCACTACTGAAGACACTAGAATGTACAGGCTCCTTCCAGGTGTATATTACTGAGGATTTCAGATATACGGGCTCCTCCTAGGACCTGACTGCAGCCCGTACATTGTAACAGACTCACTACTGAAGACACTAGAATGTACGGGCTCCTTCCAGGTGTATATTACTGAGGATTTCAGATGTACGGGCTCCTCCTAGGACCTGACTGCAGCCCGTACATTGTAACAGACTCAGTACTGAAGACACTAGAATGTACGGGCTCCTTCCAGGTGTATATTACTGAGGATTTCAGATATTCGGGCTCCTTCTAGGACCTGACTGCAGCCCATACATTGTAACAGACTCACTACTGAAGACACTAGAATGTACAGGCTCCTTCCAGGTATATATTACTGAGGATTTCAGATATACGGGCTCCTTCTAGGACCTGACTGCAGCCCGTACATTGTAACAGACTCACTACTGAAGACACTAGAATGTACGGGCTCCTTCCAGGTGTATATTACTGAGGATTTCAGATGTACGGGCTCCTCCTAGGACCTGACTGCAGCCCATACATTGTAACAGACTCACTACTGAAGACACTAGAATGTACAGTCTCCTTCCAGGTGTATATTACTGAGGATTTCAGATGTACGGGCTCTTTCTAGGACCTGACTGCAGCCCATACATTGTAACAGACTCACTACTGAAGACACTAGAATGTACGGGCTCCTTCCAGGTGTATATTACTGAGGATTTCAGATGTACGGGCTCCTCCTAGGACCTGACTGCAGCCAGTACATTGTAACAGACTCACTACTGAAGACACTAGAATGTACGGGCTCCTTCCAGGTGTATATTACTCAGGATTTCAGATATACGGGCTCCTCCTAGGACCTGACTGCAGCCCGTACATTGTAACAGACTCACTACTGAAGACACTAGAATGTACAGGCTCCTTCCAGGTGTATATTACTGAGGATTTCAGATATACGGGCTCCTCCTAGGACCTGACTGCAGCCCATACATTGTAACAGACTCACTACTGAAGACACTAGAATGTACAGGCTCCTTCCAGGTGTATATTACTGAGGATTTCAGATGTACGGGCTCTTTCTAGGACCTGACTGCAGCCCATACATTGTAACAGACTCACTACTGAAGACACTAGAATGTACAGGCTCCTTCCAGGTGTATATTACTGAGGATTTCAGATATACGAGATCCTTCTAGGACCTGACTGCAGCCCGTACATTGTAACAGACTCACTACTGAAGACACTAGAATGTACAGGCTCCTTCCAGGTGTATATTACTGAGGATTTCAGATGTACGGGCTCCTCCTAGGACCTGACTGCAGCCCGTACATTGTAACAGACTCACTACTGAAGACACTAGAATGTACGGGCTCCTTCCAGGTGTATATTACTGAGGATTTCAGATATACGGGTGTCACGAACCACCGGGGGGGTCACTCAGAAATCCCCCGCGCTGGCTACCAGTACGTCACAATCGGGGGGTAACAAGTGGGGGTCACCCCTCCTTTATACCTCCCGACCGACAGGCAGAGCACGTGACGCGCTCTCTAGCGCCCCTCTTATAGTCAGGCCAATTATGGAATTGCCTGACAATAAGCAAGGAGGCCGCTATACTACTTATGCCGATTATTGAAGGGTCCCCGGTGAGAGTAGGGTATATATTCCCCCGACCTCCGCGGGCGGAATATATAAAATCTCCCCGAATCTCACTGGCCTCCCCACAATAATCCTTGGCACAACTTGCTGCCACCAACCGATTTACGGTAACTATTAGCCGAGCACACAGACGTGGGATTCAAGATCGAGATAACAGAACAGCCCAAGATTAATTATATAATTTAATCGGCCGAAGCCACACTAGAAACTACAATATATACAATAGGGGATCTACAGAATATATACAGTGCATAGGTCAGAGCACAGTTACAGATAAAGCATGGTTTACAAACAGGCATACACAGTTCCAGCAGTTACCTTGTGCGTCTGGCCACAGGGGGGCGCCGTGGACCAGGTTTCCAGGATCTCTCTCACAGGTCTTCCCTGACCAGGCCCCCGAGCAAAAGAACGCTGGAAAATGGCCGAAGTAGGGTTATCAACCTGGGCAAATCCAGGTCCCCTCCTACCTTAGTGACCTCAGAGGGAGCACTGCTCCACCCCTGGCTAGAGTTATGGACAATATCCACAACATGGAATATGGGCCATAACTTTGCCTGGGAGCGTCGTAGGCGGACGCCAACGCTCTCATTGTGACAGTTATGAATTTAGCTACAGAACGAGAGGACTCATGACTTGTCTACTAGTTCCCCATTGGCTGATATCACGCCTGGGGTACTTCCCAAGCTCCCGCTCCCATAAAAAAAGGTGTGCCAGCATCGTCCGCATGCGAAAACACCATTTTTATGGTTGCCACATTTATCGGAAATATGGCTTGCGAGATATGAACCATTTTTTACTGGAGTCGTTCTGTCTGGATAGTTCCATAGCCTTATAATGAGATACAACTCTTGTTACAGGGTGACGGCAGGGGGTCATCCTGTGTCCATTGTTCCCAGGTCATCTAATCTCCATATCACAGGAGATGGCCATGGGATGTGTTGCTGGGATGTGACACCTTCCCAGATGCTGGACATTGAGAACAAGAAGGGAGGGCACTGCCATGGAGTGATGAGAGCGATTATGACTGGAAATCATAATTCCTCTTCATATCCCAGGGTTTCCCTCACACCTCCCCCCTTTTGAGGGCGCTAGGGGGCAGCACACTCCGGTGTTCCCCCGTGCGCCCGTCCGCGACCTCTCCTTGTCGGGACAGCCCGTCTGCGTTACCGTGGTCACGGCCCCTTTTGTGGCGAATGGTGAAGTTGTATTGCTGGAGCGCAAGGCTCCATCGCAACAATCGCCCATTCGTCCCAGAGACGGTGTGCAACCAGCTGAGGGGATTGTGGTCCGTCTCCACGATGAAGTGGCGCCCGTATAGATAGGGTTGCAGACGCTGCAGAGCCCACACTATGGCTAGGCATTCCTTTTCCATCGTGGAATAGGCCACTTCCCTTGGTAACAGCTTCCTGCTCAGGTACAAGACTGGGTGCTCTTGGCTCGCAGAGTCCACCTGGCTGAGCACCGCACTGAGGCCGAAGTCACTGGCGTCAGTCTGTACTACAAACGGCTGCGTGAAGTCGGCTGCCTGTAGCACAGGCGGGCTGGACAGGGCGTCCTTTAGGGCCTGGAAGGCTGTCTCGCAGTCCATTGTCCAATCGACTGCAGAGGGCAGCTTCTTCTTGGTGAGGTCCGTCAAGGGCTTTGCCAGGCTACTATAGCGTGGAACTAACCTCCTATAGTACCCGGCGGTCCCTAAGAAGGACATCACCTGCTTCTTGGTCCTGGGGGTGGGCCAGGATGCGATGGCCTCCACTTTCTCAGGCTCGGGCTTCAGTGTTCTCCCGCCTACCCGGTGACCGAGGTACTGGACCTCGCTCATGGCCAGCTGACACTTTCCCGGCTTGATGGTCAAACCTGCCTGGTGGATCCGCCTGAGCACCTGTGCTAGATGCTCTAGGTGGTCCTCCCAGGTGGGACTGAAGACGGCAATGTCATCCAGGTACGCGGCCGCGTACCCTTCAAGTCCCTTGAGCAGGGTGTTGACCATCCGCTGGAAAGTGGCAGGGACATTCCTCATCCCGAATGGCATCACCGTGGACTCGTACAGTCCAAATGGGGTAATAAAGGCAGAGCGTTCCCTGGCCTTGCGAGTCAGGGGGATCTGCCAATATCCCCGGCTCAGATCCATGATGGTCAGGTACTGAGCCCCGGCCAACTGATCGAGCAGGTCATCGATGCGTGGCATTGGGTACGCATCGGCGACCGTGACAGCATTGAGCCCCCTGTAGTCCACGCAGAACCGAGTGGTTCGGTCCTTCTTAGGGACGAGGACTACAGTCGAGACCCAAGCGCTGTTGGATGCCTGGATCACCCCCAGCTTCAGCATCTCGTCAATCTCCTGGCGCATGTGTTGCTGCACCTCCAGGGAGACCCGATATGCTGAACGCCGGATTGGGGGATGATCCCCAGTGTCCACGTGATGGACAGCCAAGTTAGTCCTTCCGGGCTGGTTGGTAAACAACCCCCGGAAGGGGTGTAGGGTGGCCCACAGCTGGGACCGTTGGTCTTCCAAGAGCTGGTGGCCAACCTCCACATCCTCAATGGATCCGCCTGCCCTAACCTGGGCTAGCATATCCAAGAGGGTTTCCGCTTCTCCCTCCTCGGGCAGGTTGCACACGGGGAGCGCACACGCCTCCCGCTCATGATGTGCCTTCATCATGTTCACATGGAAGGGCTTCCGCCTTCCACGGGCAGGGTCCAGGGTGACCAGGTACGTCACAGGGTTGAGCTGCTGGTACACGAGGTATGGGCCTTCCCAGGCTGCCTGAAGCTTGTCCTGTGGTACGGGGACCAGTACCCACACCTTTTGACCCACTTGGTAGGTCCTCTCACAAGCGTTCTGGTCGTACCAACGCTTCTGATCGGCCTGGGCTTGAGCCATATTGTCGTGTACCAGTTGCGTCAAGGCCTGCATTTTGTCCCGGAAGCGCATGACATACTCGATAACCGACACTCCAGGGGTGGCCAAATCCCCTTCCCAAGCCTCTTTCACCAGAGCCAGGGGGCCCCGCACACGTCGCCCGTACAGGAGCTCAAACGGTGAGAATCCTGTTGAGGCCTGTGGAACCTCCCGGTAAGCAAATAACAGGTATGGGAGATACCGCTCCCAGTCACGCCCGTGGGAGTCGACCAACATCTTAAGCATCTGCTTTAAGGTGCCATTGAACCGCTCGCACAGGCCATTAGTCTGTGGATGGTACGGGCTGGCCACCAGATGTCGCACCTGGACTTGCTTACAGAGGGCCTCCATCAGCTGGGACATGAATTGGGTCCCCCGGTCCGTGAGCATTTCCTGGGGAAAACCCACTCGGGAGAAAATCTCCAGCAATGCGGTGGCCACCTTGTCAGCCCGAATGGACGACAAGGCCACTGCTTCTGGGTACCGGGTGGCATAGTCCACTACCGTCAGTATGAAGCGTTTCCCGAAGCTGCTGGGGATGGCCAGCGGGCCGACCAGATCCACAGCCACCCTCCTGAAAGGCTCATCGATGATGGGCAGAGATACCAGTGGGGCTTTGGGGTGTGGCCCTGCCTTCCCCACTCTCTGACAGGTTTCACACGAACGGCAGTAGGCAGCCACATCGGCCCCCATTTTTGGCCAGTAGAAATGCTGGTTTAACCTGGCCTTGGTCTTAGCGATCCCTAGGTGTCCGGCCATCGGAATCTCATGTGCGATCCGCAACAACTCCGTCCGGAATGGATAGGGTACCACTAACTGTCGGTCCCTGGGCCACGCCTCCGGTGAACCCTGCTGGACCGTGACCCGGTACAGCCGTCCTTGGTCCCAGACCACTCGCTCCGGGTCCGAGGGAGGCTGTGCCGCCTGCACCTTTAGAGCTTTCAGGCTGTCGTCAGCTTCTAACGCTGCCTGAAATCCCTGACTAGATGTGGCCAGAATCGACGAGACTGTCACATCTTCGGTCAGTACTCCGGGACCTGTGTCCTGGCCTCCACCTGACTCGGCTGCCACTTGGTCAGAAGGGGAAGAGCTATCGGACCTCCGGGAGGCCCCTTGGCTTCCAGCACTCCCACTGCGGGTGACAGCGGCCACAGCCGCTGCGACCGTGGGTCGTGCCTGCTCCTCCTCCGTTCCTGACCAAGTCGCCGGTTCAGGCAGACCTACCTGGCTTCCTGACACCCCGGCTGTGGGGGAACCCTGCACCGAGATCTTACCTGGGAGCACTTCCGCTCCGGGACCAGCCCCAATCTCACCTGCCTGTTCCCCCCCTGCAGCAACAGAACCCCGCTGTGAAATCTCTGGGGACCCCACATTTGCTGTGGTAGCCCCCACCCCACACACTGGTTCTCCCCCTGCAGCACCCTGCTCTCTGCTTATCCCTGCAGAGGGCAACAGATCCCAGCTCACTGGCTGATTACTTGTAGAGGCATTGTCCCACCTTTCTCTGACCCCCTCCCCTCCTGTCACAGCTGCAGCTGTGTGTGTGTCTATGCAAGCAGAAAAATCAGAGTTCACTCCCTCCTCCCTTACATCATTCATAGATAACACATTAACATTGTCCGGAGGCATGTCAGTACTGGCTGGAGGTTATCTGCCCCAAATCTGTCCCAAGTAACACGTTTGCGGGGATCCGATCAGTTACCCCCACCTCCCTCACCCCTCGCCCTGCGACCCAGTCCAAATAAATGCCAGCAACAGGCAGCGCCGGGTCAATGCCTCCAATCCCGGAGACAGCGAGGGTTTTTCCAGGTACCAAGTCTTGGGGGGACACCATCTCAGGCCGCACCAGAGTCACCTCCGAGGCGCTGTCTCGCAGTCCTATGGTCACAGACCGGCCGACGGTGACAGGTTGGAAGCTGTCCAGGGACCTACCACCACCCCCACCCACACAATACACCTTGGGCGGCCCTTGGGACGGGGACGGAGCCGGGGCCTTGGGACGCTGAGGGCACATGGCCTTGAAGTGACCAGGCAGGTTGCACTGGTGGCACCGTCTTGGTTCTGCCACGGGCCTGGAGAGGGGAGTTGAGGGGGACACCCCCTGCAGTCTAGGGGCAGGTGGGGCAGTCGCAGAATTCATCTTACCCCCTCTCCAGGTGCTGCTGGTGGCCGCTCTCCTGGCCTCAGGAGTCCGATTGTTGGTGTAGTCATCGGCCAGGGCAGCTGTAGCCGTGGACCCCTTTGGCTTCTGGTCTCGGATGAACTGGCGGAGATCCTCAGGGCAGTTCCACAAGAGTTGCTCCGTGATGACCAAGTCCAGGATCTCCGGTCCGGTGGAAAGCTGCAGGCCTTGGGTCCAGTGGTCGGCAGCTCGGGCAAGTGCCCGCCGGTGGTCAGCCCAGGAGTCCTTTGGTCCCTTCTGCAGGGTCCGGAACTTCTTGCGGTAGGACTCCGGAGTGAGGTTGTACTGTTGGATCAGGGCCCGCTTGATTGTGTCGTAGCCCTGATCTGCCTCAGCAGGCAAGTCCCCAAGGATTTCCAGGGCCTTACCCCTTAAACGGGGGGTCAGGTATTTGGCCCACTGGTCCTTGTCCAGATGGTGCTGCAAGCAAGTCCGTTCAAAAGCAGTCAGGAAAGAGTCCAAGTCTCCATCCTTCTCCAGCACTGGGAAGTCCTCAACACGGACCTTTGGAAGTTTGGTGTCTTGAAGGTCACGTGTGGCTGATGAGGGCTGGAGCTTGGCTAGATGCAGCTGGTGGTCACGGTCTGCCTGTCGCTCTCGCTCTTCACGCGCTGCCTGCCGCTCCGCAGCCTCACGCGCTGCTTGCCGCTCCGCAGCCTCAGTGTCACGCGCTGCTTGCCGCTCCGCAGCCTCAGCGTCACGCGCTGCCTGTCGCTCACGCTCGGCCATGAGTATCTCGTAGGTATCCCGGTCTCCAGCCATAAGCCTGGCCAAGGCAGCTTGAAGGAGGGCCTCTGCACCTCTCAGGCCGGAGGGATTGGCAAGTGGTGATCTGCGGCATGCTGCAGAGCCAGGTGATTCACTGTCCATTTCAGAGCGGAGGACTGGCATCTGGCTCGTTGAGGACCCTTGGGCGAGCTCCTCCTCATTTTGTCCAGCAGTGCCAGGTTGTGCGATGTCCTCTGCAGAGCTGTTCTCTGGCGTCGGGCTCCTGGAGGACTCGTGGACAACCTCCTCATCGTCTCTGGCCTGAGCATCGGCCATTCCTTTGGCTTTGCTCCTGGTGCTCTCAGCCATTCTTGCAGACTTTGGTCACTGACACAGAACTGACACCTGATGCCTCCTGTCACGAACCACCGGGGGGGTCACTCAGAAATCCCCCGCGCTGGCTACCAGTACGTCACAATCGGGGGGTAACAAGTGGGGGTCACTCCTCCTTTATACCTCCCGACCGACAGACAGAGCACGTGACGCGCTCTCTAGCGCCCCTCTTATAGTCAGGCCAATTATGGAATTGCCCGACAATAAGCAAGGAGGCCGCTATACTACTTATGCCGATTATTGAAGGGTCCCCGGTGAGAGTAGGGTATATATTCCCCCGACCTCCGCGGGCGGAATATATAAAACCTCCCCGAATCTCACTGGCCTCCCCACAATAATCCTTGGCACAACTCGCTGCCACCAACCGATTTACGGTAACTATTAGCCGAACACACAGACGTGGGATTCAAGATCGAGATAACAGAACAGCCCAAGATTAATTATATAATTTAATCAGCCTAAAGCACACTAGAAACTACAATATATACAATAGGGGATCTACAGAATATACATAGGTCAGAGTACAGTTACAGATAAAGCATGGTTTACAAACAGGCATACACAGTTCCAGCAGTTACCTTGTGCGTCTGGCCACAGGGGGGCGCTGTAGACCAGGTTTCTAGGATCCTTCCCACAGATGTTTCCTACACGTGACCCCCAGCCAAAGAACACTGGAAAATGGCCGAAGTAGGGTTATCAACCTGGGCAAATCCAGGTCCCCTCCTACCTTAGTGACCTCACAGGGAAGCACTGCCACTCCCCCCGCTTTGAGTCAGAATTATCCAGAAATGGGATATTGGCCATAACTTTGCCTGGGAGCGTCGTAGACGGACGCCAACGCTCTCATTGTGACAGTTATGAATTTAGCTACAGAACGAGAGGACTCATGACTTGTCTACTAGTTCCCCATTGGCTGATATCACGCCTGGGGTACTTCCCAAGCTCCCGCTCCCATAAAAAAGGTGTGCCAGCATCGTCCGCATGCGCAAACACCATTTTTATGGTTGCCATATTTATCGGAAATATGGCTTGTGAGATATGAACCATATTTTACTGGAGTCGTCCTGTCTGGATACTTCCATAGCCTTGCTAATTAGATAGCAGCCCCTACCACAGGGTCACGGCAGGGAGTCATCCTGTGTCCATTGTTCCCACATCATCTAATCTCCATATCACAGGAGATGGCCATGGGATGTGTTGCTAGGATGTGACACCTTCCAAGATGTTGGACATTGAGAACAAGAAGGGAGGGGGCACGGCCATGGAGTGATGAGAGCGATTATGACTGGAAATCATAATTCGTCTTCATATCCCAGGATTTGCCTCACACCTCCACACACCGCACAGTATCTGCACTCTGACACTCTAGTGTTGAGCTGGTCTGAAGACCCCAGCAGCCACAGCTGCTGCAGGCAGTCTTTAGTGTCTGGGAGTATGGGTCTCACACTCACACACACTATTAGCTCGATCCCACCGCTCCCACCAATATGTCACGAACCACCGGGGGGGTCACTCAGAAATCCCCCGCGCTGGCTACCAGTACGTCACAATCGGGGGGTAACAAGTGGGGGTCACCCCTCCTTTATACCTCCCGACCGACAGGCAGAGCACGTGACGCGCTCTCTAGCGCCCCTCTTATAGTCAGGCCAATTATGGAATTGCCCGACAATAAGCAAGGAGGCCGCTATACTACTTATGCCGATTATTGAAGGGTCCCCGGTGAGAGTAGGGTATATATTCCCCCGACCTCCGCGGGCGGAATATATAAAATCTCCCCGAATCTCACTGGCCTCCCCACAATAATCCTTGGCACAACTCGCTGCCACCAACCGATTTACGGTAACTATTAGCCGAGCACACAGACGTGGGATTCAAGATCGAGATAACAGAACAGCCCAAGATTAATTATATAATTTAATCAGCCTAAAGCACACTAGAAACTACAATATATACAATAGGGAATCTACAGAATATACATAGGTTAGAGTACAGTTACAGATAAAGCATGGTTTACAAACAGGCACACACAGTTCCAGCAGTTACCTTGTGCGTCTGGCCACAGGGGGGCGCCGTGGACCAGGTTTCCAGGATCTCCCTCACAGGTCTTCCCTGACCAGACCCCCGAGCAAAAGAACACTGGAAAATGGCCGAAGTAGGGTTATCAACCTGGGCAAATCCAGGTCCCCTCCTACCTTAGTGACCTCAGAGGGAGCACTGCTCCACCCCTGGCTGGAGTTATGGATAATATCCACAACATGGAATATGGGCCATAACTTTGCCTGGGAGCGTCGTAGGCGGACACCAACGCTCTCATTGTGACCGTTATGAATTTAGCTACAGAACGAGAGGACTCATGACTTGTCTACTAGTTCCCCATTGGCTGATATCACGCCTGGGGTACTTCCCAAGCTCCCGCTCCCATAAAAAAAGGTGTGCCAGCATCGTCCGCATGCGGAAACACCATTTTTATGGTTGCCATATTTATCGGAAATATGGCTTGCGAGATATGAACCATTTTTTACTGGAGTCGTTCTGTCTGGATAGTTCCATAGCCTTAAAATGAGATACAAACTCTTGTTACAGGGTGACGGCAGGGGGTCATCCTGTGTCCACTGTTCCCAGATCATCTAATCTCCATATCACAGGAGATGGCCATGGGATGTGTTGCTGGGATGTGACACCTTCCCAGATGTTGGACATTGAGACCAAGAAGGGAGGGGCACTGCCAGGGAGTGATGAGAGCGATTATGACTGGAAATCATAATTCCTCTTCATATCCCAGGGTTTCCCTCACAACGGGCTCCTCCTAGGACCTGACTGCAGCCCGTACATTGTAACAGACTCAGTACTGAAGACACTAGAATGTACAGGCTCCTTCCAGGTGTATATTACTGAGGATTTCAGATATACGGGCTCCTCCTAGGACCTGACTGCAGCCCATACATTGTAACAGACTCACTACTGAAGACACTAGAATGTACAGGCTCCTTCCAGGTGTATAATACTGAGGATTTCAGATATACGGGCTCCTCCTAGGACCTGACTGCAGCCCGTACATTGTAACAGACTCAGTACTGAAGACACTAGAATGTACAGGCTCCTTCCAGGTGTATATTACTGAGGATTTCAGATGTACAGGCTCCTCCTAGGACCTGACTGCAGCCCGTACATTGTAACAGACTCAGTACTGAAGACACTAGAATGTACAGGCTCCTTCCAGGTGTATATTACTGAGGATTTCAGATGTACGGGCTCCTCCTAGGACCTGACTGCAGCCCGTACATTGTAACAGACTCACTACTGAAGACGAAGGGAATTTTGTTTACTTACCGTAAATTCCTTTTCTTCTAGCTCCAATTGGGAGACCCAGACAATTGGGGTGTATAGGCTATGCCTCCGGAGGCCGCACAAAGTATTACACTTAAAAGTGTAAAGCCCCTCCCCTTCTGCCTATACACCCCCCGTGCTCCCACGGGCGCCTCAGTTTTGGTGCAAAAGCAAGAAGGAGGAAAAAAAATTATAAACTGGTTTAAAGTAACTTCAATCCGAAGGAATATCGGAGAACTGAAACCATTCAACATGAACAACATGTGTACACAAAAAAACAGGGGCGGGTGCTGGGTCTCCCAATTAGAGCTAGAAGAAAAGGAATTTACGGTAAGTAAACAAAATTCCCTTCTTCTTTGTCGCTCCATTGGGAGACCCAGACAATTGGGACGTCCAAAAGCAGTCCCTGGGTGGGTAAAATAATACCTCATAATAGAGCCGTAAAACGGCCCCTTCCTACAGGTGAGCAACCGCCGCCTGAAGGACTCGTCTACCTAGGCTGGCATCCGCCGAAGCATAGGTATGCACCTGATAGTGTTTCGTGAAAGTGTGCAGGCTCGACCAGGTAGCCGCCTGACACACCTGCTGAGCCGTAGCCTGGTGCCTCAAGCCCAGGACGCGCCCACGGCTCTGGTAGAATGGGCCTAGAGCCCTGAGGGAACCGGAAGCCCAGCAGAACGGTAAGCTTCGAGAATTGGTTCCTTGATCCACCGAGCCAGGGTTGATTTGGAAGCCTGTGACCCTTTACGCTGGCCAGCGACAAGGACAAAGAGTGCATCCGAGCGGCGCAGGGGCGCCGTACGAGAAATGTAGAGTCTGAGTGCTCTCACCAGATCTAACAGGTGCAGATCCTTTTCACATTGGTGAACTGGATGAGGACAAAAAGAGGGTAAGGAGATATCCTGATTGAGATGAAAGGGGGATACCACCTTAGGGAGAAATTCCGGAACCGGACGCAGAACCACCTTGTCCTGGTGAAACACCAGGAAAGGGGCTTTGCACGACAACGCTGCTAGCTCAGACACTCTCCGAAGTGAAGTGACTGCTACTAGAAAAACCACTTTCTGCGAAAGGCGTGAGAGATAAATATCCCTCATTGGATCGAATGGTGGTTTCTGAAGAACCATCAGCACCCTGTTCAGATCCCAGAGTTCTAACGGCCGCTTGTAAGGAGGGACGATGTGACAAACCCCCTGCAGGAACGTGCGTACCTGTGGAAGCCTGGCTAGGCGCTTCTGGAAAAACACAGAGAGCGCTGAGACTTGTCCCTTAAGGGAGCCGAGCGACAAACCCTTTTCCAGTCCAGATTGAAGGAAGGACAGAAAAGTGTGCAAGGCAAAAGGCCAGGGAGAAATACCCCGAGCAGAGCACCATGACAGGAAAATTGTCCACGTCCTGTGGTAGATCTTGGCGGACGTTGGTTTCCTAGCTTGTCTCATAGTGGCAATGACCTCTTGAGATAACCCTGAAGACGCTAGGATCCAGGACTCAATGGCCACACAGTCAGGTTGAGGGCCGCAGAATTCAGATGGAAAAACGGCCCTTGAGACAGCAAGTCTGGTCGGTCTGGTAGTGCCCACGTTTGGCCGACCGTGAGATGCCACAGATCCGGGTACCACGACCTCCTCGGCCAGTCTGGAGCGACGAGGATGGCGCGGCGGCAGTCTGACCTGATCGTGCGTAACACTCTGGGCAACAGTGCCAGCGGAGGAAACACATAAGGGAGTTGAAACTGCGACCAATCCTGAACTAAGGCGTCTGCCGCCAGAGCTCTGTGATCGCGAGATCGTGCCATGAATGCCGTGACCTTGTTGTTGTGCCGGGACGCCATTAGGTCGACGTCCGGCATCCCCCAGGGGCAACAGATCTCCTGAAACACGTCCGGGTGAAGGGACCATTCCCCTGCGTCCATGCCCTGGCGACTGAGAAAGTCTGCTTCCCAGTTTTCCACGCCCGGGATGTGAACTGCGGAGATGGTGGAGGCCGTGGCTTCCACCCACATCAAAATCCACCGGACTTCCTGGAAGGCTTGCCGGCTGCGTGTTCCGCCTTGGTGGTTGATGTAAGCCACCACTGTGGAGTTGTCCGACTGAATTCGGATCTGCTTGCCTTCCAGCCACTGCTGGAACACTTTTAGGGCAAGATACACTGCCCTGATCTCCAGAACATTGATCTGAAGCGAGGACTCTTGCTGAGTCCACGTACCCTGAGCCCTGTGGTGGAGAAAGACTGCTCCCCACCCTGACAGACTCGCGTCCGTCGTGACCACCGCCCAGGATGGGGGTAGGAAGGAATTCCCATGCGATAATGAAGTGGGAAGAAGCCACCACCGAAAGGAAGCTTTGGTTGCCTGAGAGAGGGAGATGTTCCTGTCGAGGGACGTTGGCTTCCTGTCCCATTTGCGTAGGATGTCCCAATGAAGAGGACGCAGGTGAAACTGCGCGAAAGGGACTGCCTCCATTGCTGCCACCATCTTCCCCAGGAAGTGCATGAGGCGCCTCAAGGGGTGTGCCTGACCTTGAAGGAGAGATTGCACCCCTTTCTGTAGTGAACGCTGCTTGATCAGCGGAAGCTTCACTATCGCTGATAGGGTATGAAACTCCATGCCAAGATATGTCAGCGATTGGGCTGGTGTCAGATTTGACTTTGGAAAATTGATGATCCACCCGAAACTCTGGAGAGCCTCCAGAGAAGCGTCGGGGCTGTGTTGGCATGCCCCTTGAGAGGGTGCCTTGATCAGCAGATCGTCCAAGTAAGGGATCACCGAGTGACCCTGAGAGTGGAGGACCGCTACTACAGTAGCCATGACCTTGGTGAAAACCCGTGGGGCTGTAGCCAGGCCGAACTGCAGTGCCACGAACTGCAGGTGTTCGTCTCCTATGTTGAAGCGCAAGAAGCGTTGGTGCTCTGGAGCAATCGGTACGTGGAGATAAGCATCTTCGATATCGATCGATGCAAGGAAATCTCCTTGGGACATTGAGGCGATGACGGAGCGGAGGGATTCCAACCGGAACCACCTGGTCTTTACGTGTTTGTTGAGCAGTTACGTGTCCAGGACAGGACGGAAAGACCCGTCCTTCTTTGGAACCACAAACAGGTTGGAGAAAAAACCTTGACCCTGTTGCTGAAGAGGAACAGGGACCACCACTCCTTCTGCCCTCAGAGTGCCCAGCGCCTGCAGAAGAGCCTCGGCTCGCTCGGGAGGCGGGGATGACCTGAAGAATCGAGTCGGGGGACGAGAGGCGAACTCTAACTTGTAACCGTGAGACAGAATGTCTCTCACCCAACGGTCTTTTACCCTTGGCAGCCAGGTGTCGCAAAAGCGGGAGAGCCTGTCACCGACCGAGGATGCGGATTGAGGAGGCTGAAAGCCATGAAGAAGCCGCTTTGGTAGCGGCACCTCCGGTGGTCTTTTTAGGACGTGACTTAGACCGCCATGAATCGGAGTTCCCTTGATCTTTCCGAGGCCTTTTGGACGAGGAGAACTGAGACCTGCCCGCGCCCCGAAGGGACCGAAACCTCGACTGCCCCCTCCTCTGTTGGGGTATGTTCGGTTTGGGCTGGGGTAAGGATGTATCCTTTCCCTTGGATTGTTTGATGATTTCATCCAAACGTTCGCCAAACAATCGGTCGCCAGAAATTGGCAAACTGGTTAAGCGCTTTTTTGGAAGCAGAATCTGCCTTCCATTTCCGTAGCCACAAGGCCCTGCGGAGTACCACCGAATTGGCGGATGCAACCGCCGTACGGCTCGCAGAGTCCAGGACAGCATTAATAGCGTAAGACGCAAATGCCGACGTCTGTGTGGCTGCGTCAATTTGCGCTTGACCTGCTGAGATAGCTTGTAGCGCCCATACGGCTGCAAATGCTGGGGCAAAAGAAGCGCCAATAGCTTCATAGATGGATTTCAACCAGAGCTCCATCTGCCTGTGAGTGGCATCTTTGAGTGAAGCCCCATCTTCCACTGCAAGTATGGATCTAGCCGCCAGTCTAGGATCCACCTTGGGACACTGAGTCCAACCTTTGACCACGTCAGGGGGAAAAGGATAACGTGAATCCTTAAGGCGCTTAGAAAAAAACGCTTATCAGGACAGGCACGGTGATTCTGGACTGCCTCTCTGAAATCAGAGTGGTCCAGAAACATACTCGGTGTACGCTTGGGAAACCTGAAACGGAATTTCTCCTGCTGAGAAGCTGACTCCTCCACCGGAGGAGCTGAGGGAGAAATATCCAACTTTGATTGATGGACGCAATAAGATCGTTCACTATGGCGTCCCCGTCAGGCGTATCAAGATTGAGAGCGGCCTCAGGATCAGAATCCTGATCAGCTGTCTCCGCTTCATCATCCAGAGATTCCCCCCGCTGAGACCCTGACCAATATGCAGATGTCGAGGGAATTTCCCAGCGAGCTCGCTTAGTCGGTCAGGGGCTGGGGTCTGTATCAGAGACCTCACCCTGGGATCTATGAGACACCCCGGGGGGACCTTGCTGGTCCAACTGAGGGGGGGCCAGGGAGCAATGATTGAACAGTGCCCCTGTGCTGAGATACCGGTCTGGATTGCTCAGTGGATCCTGCCGGTAGCGGGGTCGTACATGCGGCGCAGGCAGCATAGTAAGCCTGTGTTTGGCACTCCTGCCTTTTATGGGCGCCATGCTGTTGTCTTCCCTGAGCAACACAATATATATATCCAGAATGAACTGTGCACCATACAGTGTAAAGTATATCGTATAAACATATAATTTAAAATTACACTCCTGCACAATGGGGCTAGCACCACAGGTGCTGCATACCACCCGCTTAAAGCGGTTGTGAGGCCACCAGAGTCCCTGCCTGGGTCTGTCAGAATTTGTCCCCCTCTGCAGCGTTCAAGGAGCTGACAGGAATGGCTGCCGGCGTCCTGAGGAGAGGAGGGAGCCGTGGGCGTGACCCAGAGAGTGCGGGAACTGGAGCCTCACTGTGCACAGTGAGGGGGGTGGAGTATGCAAAGCATGCTCCAGCCCTCATTGCTGCTCGTCCGTACAGCGTCCCGCCCTTCCCCTGCTTGTCAGGGCTGTGGGCGGGAGGAAGAAAGACTAGGCCGCAAAAAGCCGGGGACTCGAGTAATAAGCGCGGCCGCCGTAAAAGCGCGGCCGCGCGGAAGTCCCCGGCGCACTACAAGTCCCAGCCGCGCCTCAGTGTTAAACATGGCGGCGGCGGTCAGCGCAGTAGTCCCCCTACATAAACACACTCAGCGACGCTGAGTGTGTAATGGCACATTTAACCCGGTCAGCGCCGCGGTCCCCGGTGCACTAGCACACCCAGCAATGCTGGAGTGTTGCTGTGCTCGGTCCCCACGGGGACACAGAGTACCTCCAAGTAGCAGGGCCATGTCCCTGAACGATACCCGGCTCCTATCCAGCAGGCTCCACAGGAGTTGCGGATGAAGCACGGTCTCAGTGCCTGGAGACCGATAGGATCCCACTTCGCCCAGAGCCCTAAGGGGGATGGGGAAGGAAAACAGCATGTGGGCTCCAGCCTCCGTACCCGCAATGGATACCTCAACCTTAACAACACCGCCGACAAGAGTGGGGTGAGAAGGGAGCATGCTGGGGGCCCTATATGGGCCCACTTTTCTTCCATCCGACATGGTCAGCAGCTGCTGCTGACCACTCTATGGAGCTGTGCTTGCATGTCTGCCTCCTTCGCACAAAGCATAAAAACTGAGGAGCCCGTGGGAGCACGGGGGGTGTATAGGCAGAAGGGGAGGGGCTTTACACTTTTAAGTGTAATACTTTGTGCGGCCTCCGGAGGCATAGCCTATACACCCCAATTGTCTGGGTCTCCCAATGGAGCGACAAAGAAACTAGAATGTACAGGCTCCTTCCAGGTGTATATTACTGAGGATTTCAGATGTACGGGCTCCTCCTAGGACCTGACTGCAGCCCGTACATTGTAACAGACTCACTACTGAACACACTAGAATGTACGGGCTCCTTCCAGGTGTATATTACTGAGGATTTCAGATATACGGGCTCCTTCTAGGACCTGACTGCAGCCCATACATTGTAACAGACTCAGTACTGAAGACACTAGAATGTACGGGCTCCTTCCAGGTGTATATTACTGAGGATTTCAGATGTACGGGCTCCTTCTAGGACCTGACTGCAGCCCATACATTGTAACAGACTCACTACTGAAGACACTAGAATGTACGGGCTCCTTCCAGGTGTATATTACTGAGGATTTCAGATATTCGGGCTCCTCCTAGGACCTGACTGCAGCCCGTACATTGTAACAGACTCAGTACTGAAGACACTAGAATGTACAGTCTCCTTCCAGGTGTATATTACTGAGGATTTCAGATGTACGGGCTCCTTCTAGGACCTGACTGCAGCCCGTACATTGTAACAGACTCAGTACTGAAGACACTAGAATGTACAGGCTCCTTCCAGGTGTATATTACTGAGGATTTCAGATATACGGGCTCCTCCTAGGACCTGACTGCAGCCCGTACATTGTAACAGACTCAGTACTGAACACACTAGAATGTACAGGCTCCTTCCAGGTATATATTACTGAGGATTTCAGATATTCGGGCTCCTTCTAGGACCTGACTGCAGCCCGTACATTGTAACAGACTCACTACTGAAGACACTAGAATGTACAGGCTCCTTCCAGGTGTATATTACTGAAGATTTCAGATGTACGGGCTCCTTCTAGGACCTGACTGCAGCCCGTACATTGTAACAGACTCAGTACTGAAGACACTAGAATGTACGGGCTCCTTCCAGGTGTATATTACTGAGGATTTCAGATATTCGTGCTCCTCCTAGGACCTGACTGCAGCCCGTACATTGTAACAGACTCAGTACTGAAGACACTAGAATGTACGGGCTCCTTCCAGGTGTATATTACTGAGGATTTCAGATATTCGTGCTCCTCCTAGGACCTGACTGCAGCCCGTACATTGTAACAGACTCACTACTGAAGACACTAGAATGTACAGGCTCCTTCCAGGTGTATATTACTGAGGATTTCAGATATTCGGGCTCCTCCTAGGACCTGACTGCAGCCCGTACATTGTAACAGACTCACTACTGAAGACACTAGAATGTACGGGCTCCTTCCAGGTGTATATTACTGAGGATTTCAGATATTCGGGCTCCTCCTAGGACCTGACTGCAGCCCGTACATTGTAACAGACTCACTACTGAAGACACTAGAATGTACGGGCTCCTTCCAGGTGTATAATACTGAGGATTTCAGATGTACGGGCTCCTCCTAGGACCTGACTGCAGCCCGTACATTGTAACAGACTCACTACTGAAGACACTAGAATGTACGGGCTCCTTCCAGGTGTATATTACTGAGGATTTCAGATATACGGGCTCCTCCTAGGACCTGACTGCAGCCCGTACATTGTAACAGACTCACTACTGAAGACACTAGAATGTACAGGCTCCTTCCAGGTGTATATTACTGAGGATTTCAGATGTACGGGCTCCTCCTAGGACCTGACTGCAGCCCATACATTGTAACAGACTCAGTACTGAAGACACTAGAATGTACGGGCTCCTTCCAGGTGTATAATACTGAGGATTTCAGATGCACGGGCTCCTTCTAGGACCTGACTGCAGCCCGTACATTGTAACAGACTCAGTACTGAAGACACTAGAATGTACGGGCTCCTTCCAGGTATATATTACTGAGGATTTCAGATATACGGGCTCCTCCTAGGACCTGACTGCAGCCCGTACATTGTAACAGACTCAGTACTGAAGATACTAGAATGTACGGGCTCCTTCCAGGTGTATATTACTGAGGATTTCAGATATTCGGGCTCCTCCTAGGACCTGACTGCAGCCCGTACATTGTAACAGACTCACTACTGAAGACACTAGAATGTACAGGCTCCTTCCAGGTGTATATTACTGAGGATTTCAGATATTCGGGCTCCTCCTAGGACCTGACTGCAGCCCGTACATTGTAACAGACTCACTACTATATACTATAGACACTAGAATGTACAGGCTCCTTCCAGGTGTATATTACTGAGGATTTCAGATATACGGGCTCCTCCTAGGACCTGACTGCAGCCCATACATTGTAACAGACTCAGTACTGAACACACTAGAATGTACAGGCTCCTTCCAGGTGTATATTACTGAGGATTTCAGATATTCGGGCTCCTAGGACCTGACTGCAGCCCGTACATTGTAACAGACTCACTACTGAAGACACTAGAATGTACAGGCTCCTTCCAGGTGTATATTACTGAGGATTTCAGATGTACAGGCTCCTCCTAGGACCTGACTGCAGCCCGTACATTGTAACAGACTCACTACTGAAGACACTAGAATGTACAGGCTCCTTCCAGGTGTATATTACTGAGGATTTCAGATATTCGGGCTCCTCCTAGGACCTGACTGCAGCCCGTACATTGTAACAGACTCACTACTGAAGACACTAGAATGTACAGGCTCCTTCCAGGTGTATATTACTGAGGATTTCAGATGTACGAGCTCCTTCTAGGACCTGACTGCAGCCCGTACATTGTAACAGACTCACTACTGAAGACACTAGAATGTACAGGCTCCTTCCAGGTGTATATTACTGAGGATTTCAGATATTCGGGCTCCTCCTAGGACCTGACTGCAGCCCGTACATTGTAACAGACTCACTACTGAAGACACTAGAATGTACAGGCTCCTTCCAGGTGTATATTACTGAGGATTTCAGATATTCGGGCTCCTCCTAGGACCTGACTGCAGCCCGTACATTGTAACAGACTCACTACTATATACTATAGACACTAGAATGTACAGGCTCCTTCCAGGTGTATATTACTGAGGATTTCAGATATACGGGATCCTCCTAGGACCTGACTGCAGCCCGTACATTGTAACAGACTCAGTACTGAAGACACTAGAATGTACAGGCTCCTTCCAGGTGTATATTACTGAGGATTTCAGATATACGGGCTCCTCCTAGGACCTGACTGCAGCCCATACATTGTAACAGACTCAGTACTGAACACACTAGAATGTACAGGCTCCTTCCAGGTGTATATTACTGAGGATTTCAGATATTCGGGCTCCTAGGACCTGACTGCAGCCCGTACATTGTAACAGACTCACTACTGAAGACACTAGAATGTACAGGCTCCTTCCAGGTGTATATTACTGAGGATTTCAGATGTACAGGCTCCTCCTAGGACCTGACTGCAGCCCATACATTGTAACAGACTCACTACTGAAGACACTAGAATGTACAGGCTCCTTCCAGGTGTATATTACTGAGGATTTCAGATGTACGAGCTCCTTCTAGGACCTGACTGCAGCCCGTACATTGTAACAGACTCACTACTGAAGACACTAGAATGTACAGGCTCCTTCCAGGTGTATATTACTGAGGATTTCAGATATACGGGCTCCTTCTAGGACCTGACTGCAGCCCGTATATTGTAACAGACTCACTACTGAAGACACTAGAATGTACAGGCTCCTTCCAGGTGTATATTACTGAGGATTTCAGATATTCGGGCTCCTCCTAGGACCTGACTGCAGCCCGTACATTGTAACAGACTCACTACTGAAGACACTAGAATGTACAGGCTCCTTCCAGGTGTATATTACTGAGGATTTCAGATATTCGGGCTCCTTCTAGGACCTGACTGCAGCCCATACATTGTAACAGACTCACTACTATATACTATAGACACTAGAATGTACAGGCTCCTTCCAGGTGTATATTACTGAGGATTTCAGATATTCGGGCTCCTCCTAGGACCTGACTGCAGCCCGTACATTGTAACAGACTCACTACTGAAGACACTAGAATGTACAGGCTCCTTCCAGGTGTATAATACTGAGGATTTCAGATATACGGGCTCCTCCTAGGACCTGACTGCAGCCCATACATTGTAACAGACTCACTACTGAAGACACTAGAATGTACGGGCTGCAGTCAGGACCTTGAAGAAGCCCGTACATTCTAGACACAAATATGATAGGAGATGCTGCTGGGAGTGAAGATCCAGGAATGAGGTTAGTACATGTGGCAGGGTGGTGGTCGCAGCTGACATTAGCTGTGATCACCGGCAGCTCCACCTGTCACTGTACTCAGCGGTGGAAGGAGCAGCTGCCAATACACCAGGATCACAGGAGGGGCCGGATTTCCGGGATGGGAGGAGTACCTGGGGCTGGGAACGGTGATTGCAGCCTAACATCTATAGTACAATGCCTGGCTGCAGATCACCGCACCCCGCCGTTATACTCAAAGCAGAGAAATCACACGCTGACACAGCTCTGCTATATCCTTGCACACTGTATATATGAGGCACAGCATACAGTGGAGCACTATGCAGCCGTCCTTGGTAACACTTTCAACAAGTCAGGATCACTTTGCAGTCACCAATAAAATGGCTCCGCGCTGTGATCCTAAACTTCATCCTCCTTTTGGAAACCCCCAGAAGGGGAGGGGGAGGAGTGACATCACACACAGGACAGCAGGCCCCGCCCACTTTTACAGCAGTTGTAATCCAGGCTAGTTTTACACTTGTTTTTTAGCAGCTGCTCCCCCTAGTGTTTAAAAGTGGAACATAAATTATTTTTTCATATTTTGCTCCATTAAAGAAGGGAATTTTGTTACTTACCGTAAATTCCTTTTCTTCTAGCTCCTATTGGGAGACCCAGACGATTGGGTGTATAGCACTGCCTCCGGAGGCCACACAAAGCAATTACACTAAAAAGTGTAAGGCCCCTCCCCTTCTGGCTATACACCCCCAGTGGGATCACTGGCTCACCAGTTTTAGTGCAAAAGCAAGAAGGAGGAAAGCCAATAACTGGTTTAAACAAATTCACTCCGAAGTAACCTCGGAGAACTGAAAACCGTTCAACATGAACAACATGTGTACCCGAAAAACAACCAAAAATCCCGAAGGACAACAGGGCGGGTGCTGGGTCTCCCAATAGGAGCTAGAAGAAAAGGAATTTACGGTAAGTAACAAAATTCCCTTCTTCTTCGGCGCTCCATTGGGAGACCCAGACGATTGGGACGTCCAAAAGCTGTCCTTGGGTGGGTAAAGAAATACCTCATGTTAGAGCTGCAAAGACAGCCCTCCCCTACGGGGAGGCAACTGCCGCCTGCAGGACTCTTCTACCTAGGCTGGCGTCCGCCGAAGCATAGGTATGCACCTGATAATGTTTGGTGAAAGTGTGCAGACTCGACCAGGTAGCTGCCTGGCACACCTGTTGAGCCGTAGCCTGGTGTCGTAATGCCCAGGACGCACCCACGGCTCTGGTAGAATGGGCCTTCAGCCCTGATGGAACCGGAAGCCCAGCAGAACGGTAGGCTTCAAGAATTGGTTCTTTGATCCATCGAGCCAGGGTGGCTTTGGAAGCCTGCGACTCTTTGCGCTTACCAGCAACAAGGACAAAGAGTGCATCCGAACGGCGCAAGGGCGCCGTGCGGGAAATGTAGATTCTGAGTGCTCTCACCAGATCTAACAAATGTAAATCCTTCTCATACCGATGAACTGCATGAGGACAAAACGAAGGCAAAGAGATATCCTGATTAAGATGAAAAGAGGATACCACCTTCGGGAGAAACTCCTGAATGGGGCGCAGCACTACCTTGTCCTGGTGGAAGACCAGGAAGGGAGCCTTGGATGATAGCGCTGCCAGCTCAGACACTCTCCGAAGAGATGTGATCGCTACCAGAAAAGCCACTTTCTGTGATAGTCTAGAAAGTGAAACCTCCCTCAGAGGCTCGAAGGGCGGCTTCTGGAGGGCAACTAGTACCCTGTTCAGATCCCATGGATCTAACGGCCGCTTGTACGGGGGTACGATATGGCAAACCCCCTGTAGGAACGTGCGCACCTTAGGAAGTCGTGCTAGACGCTTCTGAAAAAAGACGGATAGCGCCGAGACCTGACCTTTAAGGGAGCTGAGCGACAAACCTTTTTCTAACCCAGATTGCAGGAAAGAAAGAAAGGTAGGCAATGCAAATGGCCAGGGAGACACTCCCTGAGCAGAGCACCAGGATAAGAATATCCTCCACGTTCTGTGGTAGATCTTAGCGGACGTGGGCTTCCTAGCCTGTCTCATGGTGGCAACGACCCCTTGGGACAATCCTGAAGACGCTAGGATCCAGGACTCAATGGCCACACAGTCAGGTTCAGGGCCGCAGAATTCCGATGGAAAAAACGGCCCTTGGGACAGTAAGTCTGGTCGGTCTGGTAGTGCCCACGGTTGGCCGACCGTGAGACGCCACAGATCCGGATACCACGCCCTCCTCGGCCAGTCTGGGGCGACGAGTATGATGCGGCTGCAATCGGATCTGATCTTGCGTAGCACTCTGGGCAAGAGTGCCAGAGGTGGAAACACATAAGGGAGCCGGAACTGCGACCAATCTTGCACTAGGGCGTCTGCCGCCAGCGCTCTTTGATCGCGAGACCGTGCCATGAAGGTTGGGACCTTGTTGTTGTGCCGGGACGCCATGAGGTCGACGTCCGGCATCCCCCAGCGGCGACAGATTTCCTGAAACACGTCTGGGTGAAGGGACCATTCCCCTGCGTCCATGCCCTGGCGACTGAGGAAGTCTGCTTCCCAGTTTTCTACGCCGGGGATGTGAACTGCGGATATGGTGGAGGCCGTGGCTTCCACCCACATCAGAATCCGCCGGACTTCCTGGAAGGCTTGCCGACTGCGTGTCCCCCCCTTGGTGGTTGATGTATGCCACCGCCGTGGAGTTGTCCGACTGAATTCGGATCTGCCTTCCTTCCAGCCACTGCTGGAAGGCTAGTAGGGCAAGATACACTGCTCTGATTTCCAGAACATTGATCTGAAGGGTGGACTCCTGCTGAGTCCACGTACCCTGAGCCCTGTGGTGGAGAAAAACTGCTCCCCACCCTGACAGACTCGCGTCTGTCGTGACCACCGCCCAAGACGGTGGTAGGAAGGATCTTCCCTGTGATAATGAGGTGGGAAGAAGCCACCACTGCAGAGAGTACTTGGCCGTCTGGGAAAGGGAGACTTTCCTGTCCAGGGATGTTGACTTCCCGTCCCATTGGCGGAGAATGTCCCATTGAAGTGGGCGCAGATGAAACTGCGCAAACGGAACCGCCTCCATTGCCGCCACCATCTTCCCGAGGAAGTGCAAGAGGCGTCTTAAGGAGTGCGACTGACTCTGAAGGAGAGCCTGCACCCCCGTCTGTAGTGACCTCTGCTTGTCCAGCGGAAGCTTCACTATCGCTGAGAGAGTATGAAACTCCATGCCAAGATACGTTAGTGATTGGGTCGGTGACAGATTTGACTTTGAGAAGTTGATGATCCACCCGAACGTCTGGAGAGTCTCCAGTGCAACAGTCAAGCTGAGTTGGCATGCCTCTTGAGAGGGTGCCTTGACCAGTAGATCGTCCAAGTAAGGGATCACAGAGTGTCCCTGAGAGTGCAAGACTGCTACCACTGCCGCCATGATCTTGGTGAACACCCGTGGGGCTGTCGCTAGACCAAATGGCAGAGCTACGAACTGAAGATGGTCGTCTCCTATCACGAAGCGTAGAAAGCGTTGGTGCTCTGTAGCAATCGGCACGTGGAGATAAGCATCCTTGATGTCTATTGATGCTAGGAAATCTCCTTGAGACATTGAGGCAATGACTGAGCGGAGGGATTCCATCCGGAACCGCCTGGCCATGCTTGTTGAGCAGTTTTAGGTCCAGAACAGGACGGAATGAGCCGTCCTTTTTTGGCACCACAAAGAGATTGGAGTAAAAACCTTGTCCTTGTTCCTGAAGAGGAACAGGGACCACCACTCCTTCTGCTCTTAGAGAATTCACCGCCTGCAGAAGGGCATCTGCTCGGTCGGGATGTGGGGAAGTTCTGAAGAACCGAGGCGGAGGCCGAGTACTGAACTCTATCCTGTACCCGTGAGACAAAATGTCTGTTACCCACCGGTCTTTGACCTGTGGCAGCCAAATGTCGCAAAAGCGGGAGAGCCTGCCACCGACCGAGGATGCGGAGGGAGGCGGCCGAAAGTCATGAGGCAGCCGCCTTGGAAGCGGTACCTCCGGTTGCTTTCTTGGGGCGTGAGTGAGCCCGCCAGGAATCTGAGCTCCTTTGCTCTTTCTGAGTCCCTTTGGACGAGATGAATTGGGGCTTGCCCGAGCCTCGAAAGGACCGAAACTTTGACTGCCACTTCCTCTGTGGAGGTTTGCTTGATCTGGGCTGGGGTAAGGAGGAGTCCTTACCTTTGGACTGTTTAATGATTTCCGCCAATTGCTCACCAAACAGTCTGTCTCCAGATAATTGCAAGCAGGTTAAACATTTTTTAGAAGCAGAATCTGCTTTCCATTCCTTTAACCACAAGGCTCTGCGCAAAACTACAGAGTTGGCGGATGCCATTGAGGTACGGCTCGTAGAGTCCAGTACCGCATTGATAGCGTAGGTCGCAAACGCAGACATTTGCGTAGTTAGGGACGCCACTTGCGGCACTGCTGGACGTATGAAAGAGTCCACCTGTGCCAAACCAGCTGAAATAGCTTGGAGTGCCCACACGGCCGCGAATGCTGGAGCAAACGACGCGCCAATAGCTTCATAGACAGATTTCAACCAAAGGTCCATCTGTCTGTCATTGGCATCTTTAAGTGAAGCCCCATCCTCCACTGCAACTATGGATCTAGCCGCAAGCCTGGAGATTGGGGGGTCCACTTTTGGACACTGGGTCCAGCGTTTGACCACGTCAGGGGGAAAAGGATAACGTGTATCCTTAAGGCGTTTAGAAAAACGCTTGTCCGGATAAGTATTGTGTTTCTGGATGGATTCTCTGAAGTCAGAGTGGTCCAGAAAAGTACTCAATTTACGCTTGGGATACAGGAAATGGAATTTCTCCTGCTGGGCAGCTGCCTCCTCTGCAGAAGGGGCTGGGGGAGAAATATCCAACAGCCTATTGATGGCCGCTATAAGGTCATTTACCATGGCGTCACCATCTGGCGTATCCAAATTGAGTGCGGCGTCAGGACAAGACTCCTGATCACCCACCTCTGAGTCATCATATAGAGACCCTTCTCGCTGAGACCCTGATCCGCGTGATGACGTGGAGGGTCTCTCCCAGCGAGCTCGCTTAGGCGGACTGGGACTGTCATCGGAGTCAGAGCCCTCAGCCTGTGATGCCTGGGACCCCCTTGAAGTACGGATTAGTTCCAACTGAGGGGGACCAGGGAACATAGACACAGCAGTGTCTATGGTCTGAGCAACTGGCCTGGACTGCAAGGTCTCCAGGATTTTTGTCATAGTCACAGACATTTTATCAGCAAAGACTGCAAATTCTGTCCCCGTCACCGGGGCAGGGTTCACAGGCGTCTCTGCCTGGGCTACCACCACAATAGGCTCTGGCTGACGAAGTGCCACTGGGACTGAACATTGCACACAATGAGAGTCGTTGGAGCCTGCTGGTAGATTAGCCCCACATGCTGTACAAGCAGTGTATACAGCCCGTGCCTTGGCACCCTTGCGTTTTGCGGATGACATGCTGTTGTCTCCTCAAAGCAATATAGGGTGTACAGCCAAGAAGCGACCTTACAGTGCAGTATATAAATATATCTAGACACAGCAGTGTCTATGGTACAGCGAAAAATATAACACTGTGGCACTAGTGGGGCCGCACGTATGTGCTGCTTACCGCCCGCTTAGCGCGGGTGTGTGGTCGCCAGAAACCCCTAGCCTGGGTCCCCCAGAGCCTGCGTCTGTTCTCCAGCCAGACTGCATGTGTATAATGGCTGCCGGCGTCCTGGGGAGCTGCAAGCCTGGGGGCGGGCCTAGGGCGTGCACAGTGAAAAGGCGCGAAGCCTGTGTCCTACTGTGCTCACTGAGAGGGCTGGAGCATGTAAATCGTGCTCCAGCCCTCGGCGCTGCCGATTGAACAACGTCTCTCCCCTACCCTGATTGACAGGGTGGGGGGCGTTAACGAAGCGGAGCTAGGCCGCAGAAAGCCGGGGACTAAAGTTAGAAGCGCCGCCGCCGTAAAAGCGCGGTCGGCGCGTCCCCGGCGCACTACAAGTCGCAGCTGCGCCGCCGCTCCAGGGGCGGTCGGCGCGGCGATCCACACACATAAAGTCCCCCAGTAATCTGCGGGGACTATAAGCCCAGCGCACAGCGCTACAGTCCCCGGCGCACTAGCACACCCAGCAAGCCTGGGGTGTGCGTGGCCTGCCATACGGGGACACAGAGTACCTGAAAGTTGCAGGGCCTTGTCCCTGAACGGCACTCCCGCTCCACATCCAGCAGGTTCTATGGGTCTGTGGATGGAGCCCGGCCTCAGGGCTTGGTGGCCGGTAAGATCCCACTTCCTCAGAGCCCCTCAGGGGGATGGGGAAGGAAAACAGCATGTGGGCTCCAGCCTCCGTACCAGCAATAGGTACCTCAACCTTACAAACCGCAAGCGGGGTGAGAAGGGAGCATGCTGGGGGCCCCATATGGGCCCTCTTTTCTTCCATCCGATATAGTCAGCAGCTACTGCTGACTACAAACAGTGGAGCTATGCGTGGATGTCTGACCTCCTTCGCACAAAGCAGAAAACTGGTGAGCCAGTGATCCCACTGGGGGTGTATAGCCAGAAGGGGAGGGGCCTTACACTTTTTAGTGTAATTGCTTTGTGTGGCCTCCGGAGGCAGTAGCTATACACCCAATCGTCTGGGTCTCCCAATGGAGCGCCGAAGAAAACAAATGATAATATTTAAAGAAGACATAACATTAATCATTTATATTTTTTTTCAGTTATTTTTTTTGTGGCACCTTCCCTTTAATGACGGGAGGAAATCGATAACAGACAGAAACAAACATTGAGCCACAGTCCTCTACAAAAAACGCCACCCCCGTCCTCAGGTCATGTGCGGTACTGCAGCTCAACCACCTCCATGGAGCCAGGCTGCAATACCTCACCTGACCTGCAGGCTGTGTGGTATTGCCCGCACCTACCTAGCATGTCTCGGGGTGTTGCGGAGGGGTTGGCGCCGTTACACGGAATGTTCTGGTACGGGACTGACGAGGCAGCACTGACCCAGAGCTCGGGAGATGAGTAGTTATATGAGGGGGGTTTGCTGGGGTCTTGGATTTCTTTACATTGACTGACGGGTTCTGGACAAGAGACTAATTCTTCCGGGCCGGCGAGCGCCGAGCTGGCAGAGATTCTTCTTTGGTAAAGCGGCCGCCCGGGCCCTCGAGGTTCATACTGAAAAAAAAAAAAATAATTGTGGATCAAAAGTGGGGTAACGGCGGGGGACGCGGGATACACCACCGAGCCCGGAGGGGGACGCGGGATACACCACCGAGCCCGGAGGGGGACGCGGGATACACCACCGAGCCCGGAGGGGGACGCGGGATACACCATCGAGCCCGGAGGGGGACGCGGGATACACCACCGAGCCCGGAGGGGGACGCGGGATACACCACCGAGCCCAGCAAGCGATATGTGATACACCACTGAGCCCAGCAAGCGATATGTAATACACCACCGAGCCCGGAGGGGGACGCGGGATATACCACCGAGCCCGGAGGGGGACGCGGGATACACCACCGAGCCCGGAGGGGGACGCGGGATACACCACCGAGCCCAGCGGGCGATGTGTGATACACCACCGAGCCCAGCGGGCGATATGTGATACACCACCGAGCCCAGCGGGCGATGTGTGATACACCACCGAGCCCAGCGGGCGATATGTCATACACCACCGAGCCCGGCAGGCGATATGTCATACACCACCGAGCCCGGCAGGCGATATGTCATACACCACCGAGCCCGGCAGGCGATATGTCATACACCACCAAGCCCGGCAGGCGATATGTCATACACCACCAAGCCCGGCAGGCGATATGTCATACACCACCGAGCCCGGCAGGCGATATGTGATACACCACCGAGCCCGGCAGGCGATATGTCATACACCACCGAGCCTGGCAGGCGATATGTGATACACCACAGAGCCCGGCAGGCGATATGTCATACACCACCAAGCCCGGCAGGCGATATGTCATACACCACCGAGCCCAGCAGGCGATATGTCATACACCACCAAGCCCCAGCAACCTTCCTACCCGCCTCATGGATGATCTTACCTCTTCTAGGTTGTGGAGTGAAGAGGCGGACACCGCGCGGGACGCGGCCGGGTGAAATGTTTCCTGACCAGCGGGGGGCTGGTGGTTCTGTACATGGATGAAGGGGTTCTGTGGCGGTCGGTGCTGTAGCGGGGGCATGCCGTAGTGAAAGCCCTGCCCCATCATCGGGTTCTGCTGCAGGTTGGCATAGGCCCAGGAGCCGTCGTGCTGCAGGTACTTCATGGGTGGCGGGGGCGTCATGTGCTCGGAGGGCACGGTGTAGGGGCTGCTGTACACACTGGCCACATGCTGCGGGTACGCCGGGCTGGCGCTCATGTCCATTTCTCGGCTGTTCTCGCTGAAGTTGGGGAAGTGGCCGGTGTGGTTGGAGGAGGGGGAGGCCAGGGCTGGGGGGCTCCGGGACTGGACCTGCCGGTACTGTAACAGTCTGGACTGGGGTGGGGGCATCTCCGTCACATCCCGATTATCACCGCCGCTCTGCTCGTGCTGCGAAAGCTCCCGCAGAAACTCCTGGAACCTGGGGGGAGAAAGACAGCGGAAATGAAGCAGGAGCCCATCCGCCGGCGTCCCCCTCCTGGGAGCGGAGCCCATCCCCCGGCGTCCCCCTCCTGGGAGCAGAGCCCATCCCCTGGCATCCCCCTCCTGGGAGCAGAGCCCATCCCCCCGGCGTCCCCCCTCCTGGGAGCAGAGCCCATCCCCCGGTGTCCCCCTCCTGGGAGAGGAGCCCATCCCCCGGTGTCCCCCTCCTGGGAGAGGAGCCCATCCCCCGGTGTCCCCATCCCCCAGGAGCGGAGCCCATCCCCCGGCGTCCCCCTCCTGGGAGCGGAGCCCATCCCCCGGCGTGCCCCCCGGGATTGGAGCCCATCCCCCGGCGTGCCCCCCGGGATTGGAGCCCATCCCCCGGCGTGCCCCCCGGGATTGGAGCCCATCCCCCGGCGTCCCACTCCCGGGAGCGGAGCCCATCCCCCGGCGTCCCACTCCCGGGAGCGGAGCCCATCCCCCGGCGTCCCCATCCCCCGGGAGCGGAGCCCATCCCCCGGCGTCCCCCTCCTGGGAGCAGAGCCCATCCCCCTGCGTGCCCCCTGGGATCGGAGCCCATCCCCCGGTGTCCCCCTCCTGGGAGAGGAGCCCATCCCCCGGCGTCCCCCTCCTGGGAGCGGAGCCCATCCCCCAGCATCCCACTCCCGAGAGCGGAGCCCATCCCCCGGCGTCCCCATCCCCCGGGAGCGGAGCCCCTCCCCCGGCGTGCCCCCCCGGGATCGGAGCCCATCCCCCGGCGTCCAGGGAGCAGAGCGGAGCGCAGCACCTAGAATACGTGATCTCCGGCTCCTCCTCTCCGCTGCTTGGGATCTTCCAGCCCGGCCTGATGAGCTGCTGCTGGGCCAGTCCCATTGCCTGGAGGTGGGGGTGGTGCGGGTACGCCATGTTGGCCTGGCTCAGGAGGGCGTTGTGCTCGTTCCACTGCTGGATCCGCGTCTGCTGCTGTCTCAGCGTCTCCAGCGCTGCGTTCCCGTGCAGACGATCTGCTGCAGCACAGAAGAGTAGTCAGAGACTGCACGTGGTAGTCAGGACCCATCCCACACTGCCTGGCACTCACCCAGAGCCTCCCCCGCGCTCATGGCTGGGGGTCCGTCCTCCATGTAGGTGTTGAGGTGCGATGACATTAGATGGTTGTTATGGGCCACAGAGCGTAGCGGGTTGTTGACGTCCTGCAGCATGGCGGCCGGCGGCGGCTGCTCCGGGATCATGCCGTCTACACCGGGCGACGGAGGCCGGTGGGGGATGGGGGTATTGAAGAAAGACTGGTTGGGCTGGAAGGCGGGGGACAGCTGGGAGGCTGGCGGGGGAGGCTGCTGCTGCATCAGGTGATTGTGCGGGGGAACCACCGCTCCCTGCGGAGGGGGGATCTGATTCTGCAGCTCCGACAGGTGGTTCTGCTGTTGGAGGGTGAACTGCGGCCGCTGTAGAGGGGGCACGTGGGGGAAGTGGCGGCTGGGCATGGGGTACTGTGGGTGCGGGGGCGTCAGGTGGATGTTCATCGGCCTCTGGGTAGGATTTTCTTTACGATGATATTTGGGGTTGGGGAAGGCCAGGTTGGCGCGGGACTCCGGACTCCTCGTCTGTGCATTGGGGTCCAAGTCAACCTGGAAAACAGAAACCCGTCACTCATCACCCCCACGACCCACCATAGGGCGGCAGAGAGCACTGAGCATGTGCAAGAGTAAAGCCCCGCCCTCATGACCCACCAGAGAGCGTCGGAGAGCACTGAGCATGTGCAAGAGTAAAGCTCCGCCCCCATGACCCCCCAGAGAGCGTCGGAGAGCACTGAGCATGTGCAAGAGTAAAGCCCCGCCCCCCTACAATAACGGGTGCAAGAGGCGGTGAGAACAGTGCAGGGCGGCAGCACGGAAATTACCGGTTTACAGTCCGGGGGCTTCTTCTCAGGGGTCCGCTGCTTATTCATATCGGCTGCAGGATTGTTCTCACCTTTACCTGGAGGACAGGAGGGAGACAAGGGGTTAAGCACGGATAAAAGGGGGCTCACAGCGTCCGCCACCGTATATAGGGGGATAATCAGGACTGACACAGTGAATATTAGATAGGAGGGATCGCAGTGTATATAGGGGGGTTACTTTGAGTATTCAGAAAGGTGTTCTGCAGCAGCTGAGGTCTGTATACTGAGGATGTCTGGTCTGCACTGGTCCCGTGTAGCAGACCTCAGCGGTGACGGTATGATAGCGGTACCCACCGTTGCGGCTGTGCTCGTGCTGCTCTTTGTCCGTGTGCGGGAGCTGCTGACCGACGTTGACTGGTGAGTGGTGGCCAAGGCCGAATGGGATGGGAGAGCCGCGGCCGTGGCCCTGCAGGAGGTTCATGTTATAGGCCATGGCCGGGTGCGTCATCAGCCGCGGGTCCACGGAAAAACGACTCTGGTAGTTGGGTGGCCACGGAACCTGGAAAGAGAGAAGAGGCTGTCAGCTGAGCGTACAAGAGAGTGGTGGTGCCACGTATCAGCCACGACGGAAAGCAGGGCCTATAGCACCAATGCTAACACACTGCCAACAGACAAGGAAGAGCGGCTCCGGGGGGACGCAGAGGCCGGACTCGGCGCGGCTCCGGGGGGACGCAGAGGCCGGACTCGGCGCGGCTCCGGGGGGACGCAGAGGCCGGACTCGGCGCGGCTCCGGGGGGACGCAGAGGCCGGACTCGGCGCGGCTCCGGGGGGACGCAGAGGCCGGACTCGGCGCGGCTCCGGGGGGACGCAGAGGCCGGACTCGGCGCGGCTCCGGGGGGACGCAGAGGCCGGACTCGGCGCGGCTCCGGGGGGACGCAGAGGCCGGACTCGGCGCGGCTCCGGGGGGACGCAGAGGCCGGACTCGGCGCGGCTCCGGGGGGACGCAGAGGCCGGACTCGGCGCGGCTCCGGGGGGACGCAGAGGCCGGACTCGGCGCGGCTCCGGGGGGACGCAGAGGCCGGACTCGGCGCGGCTCCGGGGGGACGCAGAGGCCGGACTCGGCGCGGCTCCGGGGGGACGCAGAGGCCGGACTCGGCGCGGCTCCGGGGGGACGCAGAGGCCGGACTCGGCGCGGCTCCAATAACACCCCTGGGGTCATACTCACGGGTAAAGGCACGGACATGACCATGTTGCCCCCGTAGACGGCGGGCACGTAGAGGATGCTGGTGCCGGTGTGGGGGTCTATCCTCTGCACGGGGCTGGGAGATTTGCCCATGTTGGTGTGCGGCCCCATGGGTGGGGTGTACGCCCGGATGGGATTGCCGATCAGCACCGAGGGATTGGGTTGAACTGGAGGAAACAGAGGACAACACAGGAGTGAGACTGGAGTCATGGCTGGTGTAAGCTCCGGACCTCCTCCATGCTTTACACTGCAGCTCATGCCGCACACTTACCCATTGCATCTCCTTGAAAGTGCTCGCTCTGATTGTGAAGCCCTTTGCCCTGGAGATACAAGCAGCGGCAGGTTACTGGTGTGAACACATTACATTACTTGCGGTCAGTGACTGCGCGCTGCACGCGGATGCGGTACCTTTGGCGGTGACTGCTGCTGTTTGGCGGCGTTGGCCGTGGTCTGCTGCCGCAGCGCCCGCGGGATGAACTCTGGCGCCAGCGGGTTTAGGACGTAGGTCTTCTTCAGCTCTAAGGCCTCGAGTTGGGATTTGATCTGCTCGAAGGTGATGCCGTGAAGACTCCGGTTCTCGTGGCAGATCATAATGAACTGCTCCCAGAACTTTCTGCGGATGACAGGAGGTGTTACAGAGGACCCCCGACCAGAGCAGAGACCACACCATGTGACCGGAGGGTCCTACCTGCACCGGCCAATGGAGCACAGGGCGATGGGGTCTCCCACCACGGCCACCAAGGACTGTGCCCGGGTGATGGCCGTGTTCAGCAGCTTGTAGTTGGACAGGAAGCCGTAGTCCAGGTCCTCGGTGGAGTCCTCCAGCAGCTGCTCCTTGCGCTTGATGGGCGTCTGCTTGTGTTTGCAGGTGTGGCGGGTGCGGACTGTGCTGAGGAACAGGACCCGGAACTGCTTCCCTGCAGGGTGAGAACCGGCAGGCGGTAAGAGGGCGGCTTACCCCCCCATCACCCTGCCAGCGACGCCCCCCCAGCCCCATCACCCTCCGGGGCACGCCCTCCGCCTGGCCTAACTATGGCACTCACCCTGGACGTTCAGCACACGCTCCACGCTGACCTCCGACAGCCGCTTCTTCCGCAGCTCGGCCCGGATCCGGAACACCTGATCAGCGTAGGGCGTCACCACCCCGATGCTGCCGTCATCCAGCTTCCCCCACGCCACCGGCCACTTCCTCCTCAACTCCTCCACGCGCTCCACCACCTCAAACACCTGCAGACAGAGAACACAGGCTGAAAGTGGGAAAACACACGTGAGGGGGGTGGGGGCTGGTGAGGGGAGGAAGGGGGGGGGGGCAGTGAGAGAAGGAGGGGAGCAGAGGGGGGGGAGCAGAGGGGGGGGGAGCGGAGGAAGGGGAGCGGAGGAAGGGGAGCGGAGGAAGGGGAGCGGAGGATGGGGAGCGGAGGAAGGGGAGCGGAGGAAGGGGAGCGGAGGAAGGGGAGCGGAGGAAGGGGAGCGGAGGAAGGGGAGCGGAGGAAGGGGAGCGGAGGATGGGGAGCGGAGGATGGGGAGCGGAGGATGGGGAGCGGAGGATGGGGAGCGGAGGAAGGGGAGCGGAGGAAGGGGAGCGGAGGAAGGGGAGCGGAGGAAGGGGAGCGGAGGAAGGGGAGCGGAGGATGGGGAGCGGAGGATGGGGAGCGGAGGGGGGGATGATGAGAAGGGGGGAGAGCAGAGGGGGGGGGATGATGAGAAGGGGGGGGAGCGGAGGGGGGGGATGGTGAGAAGGGGGGGGGGTCGAAGGAGAAACCGGTGAGGGTGGAGGGGAAGCAGAGTGGGGACCGGCAAGCAAGGGAAGGAGTGCAGGGGGGACTGGCAAGAGAGGGGGGTGGTTGGTGTGAGAGGGGGAGCGGAGGTTGGGACTGTTGGGGGTTGGGGGGGGGGTGCGGAAGGGGTACTTGGGGGTGGGGGGGGGGAGAAAGCCGAGAGGGGAACTTGGGGGAGAAAGCTGAGAAGGGAATGGTGGGGAAAGCAAATAGGGGGCACCAGCAAGTGCGGGAGAAAGCCGAGAGGAGGGGTGTCTGGGGGAAAAGCCCAGGGGGCGATCGGTGAGCGCGTCAGAAAGCCGAGAGGGAGACCAGTCAGCATGACATCTGGTGGAAAGCGAGGAGGGACCCGTGAGTGCAGGGAAAGCGAGGAGGGACCCGTGAGTGCAGGGAAAGCGAGGAGGGACCCGTGAGTGCAGGGAAAACGAGGAGGGACCCGTGAGTGCAGGGAAAGCGAGGAGGGACCCGTGAGTGCAGGGAAAGCCGAGGAAGGACCGGTGAGTGCAGGGAAAGCGAGGAGGGACCGGTGAGTGCAGGGAAAGCCGAGGAAGGACCGGTGAGTGCAGGGAAAGCGAGGAGGGACCGGTGAGTGCAGGGAAAGCGAGGAGGGACCGGTGAGTGCAGGGAAAGCGAGGAGGGACCGGTGAGTGCAGGGAAAGCGAGGAGGGACCGGTGAGTGCAGGGAAAGCGAGGAGGGACCCGTGAGTGCAGGGAAAGCCGAGGAGGGACCGGTGAGTGCAGGGAAAGCCGAGGAAGGACCGGTGAGTGCAGGGAAAGCGAGGAGGGACCGGTGAGTGCAGGGAAAGCCGAGGAAGGACCGGTGAGTGCAGGGAAAGCGAGGAGGGACCGGTGAGTGCAGGGAAAGCGAGGAGGGACCGGTGAGTGCAGGGAAAGCGAGGAGGGACCGGTGAGTGCAGGGAAAGCGAGGAGGGACCGGTGAGTGCAGGGAAAGCGAGGAGGGACCGGTGAGTGCAGGGAAAGCGAGGAGGGACCGGTGAGTGCAGGGAAAGCGAGGAGGGACCGGTGAGTGCAGGGAAAGCGAGGAGGGACCGGTGAGTGCAGGGAAAGCGAGGAGGGACCGGTGAGTGCAGGGAAAGCGAGGAGGGACCGGTGAGTGCAGGGAAAGCGAGGAGGGACCGGTGAGTGCAGGGAAAGCGAGGAGGGACCGGTGAGTGCAGGGAAAGCGAGGAGGGACCGGTGAGTGCAGGGAAAGCGAGGAGGGACCGGTGAGTGCAGGGAAAGCGAGGAGGGACCGGTGAGTGCAGGGAAAGCGAGGAGGGACCCGTGAGTGCAGGGAAAGCGAGGAGGGACCGGTGAGTGCAGGGAAAGCGAGGAGGGACCGGTGAGTGCAGGGAAAGCGAGGAGGGACCGGTGAGTGCAGGGAAAGCGAGGAGGGACCGGTGAGTGCAGGGAAAGCGAGGAGGGACCGGTGAGTGCAGGGAAAGCGAGGAGGGACCGGTGAGTGCAGGGAAAGCGAGGAGGGACCGGTGAGTGCAGGGAAAGCGAGGAGGGACCGGTGAGTGCAGGGAAAGCGAGGAGGGACCCGTGAGTGCAGGGAAAGCGAGGAGGGACCCGTGAGTGCAGGGAAAGCGAGGAGGGACCCGTGAGTGCAGGGAAAGCGAGGAGGGACCCGTGAGTGCAGGGAAAGCGAGGAGGGACCCGTGAGTGCAGGGAAAGCGAGGAGGGACCCGTGAGTGCAGGGAAAGCGAGGAGGGACCCGTGAGTGCAGGGAAAGCGAGGAGGGACCCGTGAGTGCAGGGAAAGCGAGGAGGGACCCGTGAGTTCAGGGAAAGCGAGGAGGGACCCGTGAGTGCAGGGAAAGCGAGGAGGGACCCGTGAGTGCAGGGAAAGCGAGGAGGGACCCGTGAGTGCAGGGAAAGCGAGGAGGGACCCGTGAGTGCAGGGAAAGCGAGGAGGGACCCGTGAGTGCAGGGAAAGCGAGGAGGGACCCGTGAGTGCAGGGAAAGCGAGGAGGGACCCGTGAGTGCAGGGAAAGCGAGGAGGGACCCGTGAGTGCAGGGAAAGCGAGGAGGGACCCGTGAGTGCAGGGAAAGCGAGGAGGGACCCGTGAGTTCAGGGAAAGCGAGGAGGGACCCGTGAGTGCAGGGAAAGCGAGGAGGGACCCGTGAGTGCAGGGAAAGCGAGGAGGGACCCGTGAGTGCAGGGAAAGCGAGGAGGGACCGGTGAGTGCAGGGAAAGCGAGGAGGGACCCGTGAGTGCAGGGAAAGCGAGGAGGGACCCGTGAGTGCAGGGAAAGCGAGGAGGGACCCGTGAGTGCAGGGAAAGCGAGGAGGGACCCGTGAGTGCAGGGAAAGCGAGGAGGGACCGGTGAGTGCAGGGAAAGCGAGGAGGGACCGGTGAGTGCAGGGAAAGCGAGGAGGGACCGGTGAGTGCAGGGAAAGCCGAGGAGGGACCGGTGAGTGCAGGGAAAGCGAGGAGGGACCGGTGAGTGCAGGGAAAGCGAGGAGGGACCGGTGAGTGCAGGGAAAGCGAGGAGGGACCCGTGAGTGCAGGGAAAGCGAGGAGGGACCGGTGAGTGCAGGGAAAGCGAGGAGGGACCGGTGAGTGCAGGGAAAGCGAGGAGGGACCGGTGAGTGCAGGGAAAGCGAGGAGGGACCGGTGAGTGCAGGGAAAGCGAGGAGGGACCGGTGAGTGCAGGGAAAGCGAGGAGGGACCGGTGAGTGCAGGGAAAGCGAGGAGGGACCGGTGAGTGCAGGGAAAGCGAGGAGGGACCGGTGAGTGCAGGGAAAGCGAGGAGGGACCGGTGAGTGCAGGGAAAGCGAGGAGGGACCCGTGAGTGCAGGGAAAGCGAGGAGGGACCGGTGAGTGCAGGGAAAGCGAGGAGGGACCCGTGAGTGCAGGGAAAGCGAGGAGGGACCCGTGAGTGCAGGGAAAGCGAGGAGGGACCCGTGAGTGCAGGGAAAGCGAGGAGGGACCGGTGAGTGCAGGGAAAGCGAGGAGGGACCCGTGAGTGCAGGGAAAGCGAGGAGGGACCGGTGAGTGCAGGGGGAGCAGAGGTGGGACCAGCAAGCACCGCCTGTGGTGAAAACAGAACGGGAACTGGGGAAAAGCAAAGGAGAAAGTGCATGGAGGAGCACGGGGAAAACAGGGGGAACGCAAAGTGCTGGATTTGGTAGGGGGTTGATCAAATAATATGGAGTACACTGGGGCCCAGGGACAGCTGGGGTCTCATGAGCACGGTGTACAGCGCAGGGGGGGTCTCATGAGCACGGTGTACAGCGCAGGGGGGGTCTCATGAGCACGGTGTACAGCGCAGGGGGGGGTCTCATGAGCACGGTGTACAGCGCAGGGGGGGTCTCATGAGCACGGTGTACAGCGCAGGGGGGGGGTCTCATGAGCACGGTGTACAGCGCAGGGGGGTCTCATGAGCACGGTGTACAGCGCAGGGGGGGTCTCATGAGCACGGTGTACAGCGCAGGGGGGGTCTCATGAGCACGGTGTACAGCGCAGGGGGGTCTCATGAGCAAGGTGTACAGCGCAGTGGGGGTCTCATGAGCACGGCGTACAGCGCAGGGGGGGGGTCTCATGAGCACGGCGTACAGCGCAGGGGGGAAGTCTCATGAGCACGGCGTACAGCGCAGGGGGGGGTCTCATGAGCACGGCGTACAGCGCAGGGGGGGGGGGTCTCATGAGCACGGCGTACAGCGCAGGGGGGGGGGGGTCTCATGAGCACGGCGTACAGCGCAGGGGGGTTTCATGAGCGCGGCGTGCATTTTGCAGGCCCTGGGCCATACACGCGATTTCCCGGTAGCCATGCTGGTGCCCGCGTACCTCGGCGTTGTTGTAGAAGGCGGTGCTGTTCTTCTCCTGCACATCCTCCCCTCGCGCGGTGAAGAAGGTCAGGGGGTAGAAGTCCTTGTGGGCCGGCTGTTTGCCGCTCGCCATCAGCTTCCCCTCATAAAACAGATCCGACGTGTAACTGGAAGACATAAAAGCGATATGCTGTGTATGGAGGGGCGGAGCCTGTACACCGTCCTGCAGCAGCACAGGGGTTAACGCTGCGCAGAGGATTTACACCAGCCGCCGACAAAACAGCACCAGCGCAGCACGAATCCTGCGTACACAAAACAGCACTACAAGCAACAGGCGCTCTGCACGAAGGCGAGGTACCAGAAAGGAAGAGCAGAATAGTGAGTGCAGCTCTGGAGGATAATACAGGAGGTGACTCGGGATCAGTAATGTATGTACACAGTGACTGCACCAGCAGAATAGTGAGTGCAGCTCTGCTCAGCTGCTGCTCACTGTGGTAATTGAGGTGTGGTCGCTTTTGATCCTGGTGTGTGCTCCTGAGCTCCTGAGAAGGAAGACCTCTCCACCAGGGACCTGCTCTCTCCTCCCCAGGGAGGGAGCGGGTTGCTGGGCATGGGCGATGGAGCCAAGACCCCTGCTTCTGTTCCCCGAACCAGGCCGGCGGGGATCAAGAAAAGCCAGCAACCGGCCTGCTCATCTGAGGAGTCAGGGGTGAGGCCCTTCACCAGGAGTCGCAGTAATGTGGCTCCTACTCCCCCCGGGTCTGTGGAGACCCCGAGAAGCTGCAAGGCTTCCAGCATAGAGGAAATGCCTGCAAGTGTGCATGATAGCCGTCCTTCCGGAGGAGAGCCGAGTACTCACGGAGGTGAGGCCGACCTTGCTGAGGAGGGATGGGGTTCGCAGCGACCCCGGGAGTCTGTGTCCACCTATGGCTCCCGGGTCATGAATCATCTCCGTGAGTATGAAGAGGCTAGCAAGACCATCAGGAGACTCCGGGAGGAGCTGCGCTGCACAAGCGCCAAAGCTGCCACAGCCTCCAGGGCCCGGAAGACCAAGCTCCTGGCAGAAATTAACAGCTTAAAGCAGGAAATTAATGAATTGGAGGTGAGAAAAGCATTTATTAGAGAAAAAAGTGGACCGTTTAAAGAAAAACTAATGAGTGAGGACCGGTTCCGGCAGATGGCTGATAACAGAGAGCAGAGGCTGATGGGGCTGCAGCCTGAGAGCCAGGTAGATGATGATGATGATGACCAGCAGAAAGCCCCACCTGGCAGCCTGCAGAGCCACCCGCAGGCCACGTGCAGCGAGCTTCCTGCGGGACAGGCGGCAGTGCCATCTAGTCGCGGTCCTGCTGGCTCTGGGGAGGACAGTGACCACAGCAGCCAGGGAGGGGCGCTAATGGCGGAGATCAAGCTGCTGGAGTCCCCAGTGTGCCTCCAGAACTTCCACCTTGGTGATGATCTACCAGAGGAGGCACCTGGGGGCAACAGCAAGGCGAAAAAGAACAAGCCAAAGCCGCAAGAAACGGTAAGCTACGTGTATGCCCCCCTCCCTGTACCCCCAGAGCCGGCCGCAGGGTCAGCTTGCTGTATAAGCCCCGTTGCCCAGCCCAGCCCGGGTCCTGCTGTGGATTCGGTGCAAAGGCGCGGGGAGATCACAAAGCGAGGTAGCGAGGCACAGAGCTGCGTTTCTGCTTGTAGTAGTGGGGACGTAGCAGGGGATGCATCAGCCGAGAGGCTGGACAGTGAGGGCGGCCCGGCGGCGGGCATTCGGTCAGGCCGCGATACTGTGGTGCGCTCCCCTGTGGGAGGGGGGGCAGCCCAGTGTCGGGGGCAGCTGCGGAAGCCTCGGCGCCTCTAAATACTGTTGCCGCTGATCACTCAGTTGAGAAGCGGCGGCAGTGTGAGGGGGCTGCTGGGGCTGAGAATCCCAGTCCTCCCACGAAGCCTCTGTTCTGTGTTGGTGCCGCTGGTCAACCGGATACTGATAGTGAGGATCAGCGGCACCTCACAACAGCTAAGGATCAGCGGCGCCCTGCTCAGAAGTCACTAACTGATGACGCGGAGGGCACTCATAAGACCAGGGGTGAGGGCGCCTCCAGTTCTATGGAGGTGGCTGAGCCCCTTGTGCCCGATGATGCTGAGGTTAACATGTCACCCACTCAAGGTACTGGTTCAGCAGGTGTGAATGTGGTGGTGGGGGCAAGTGAGGAAAAGTCTGAGGGTGTGAATATTGGTGAGGGTGCTGGTATGATGGATGGTGAGATGGAGGTGGGTAATGATGAGGTAATTACTGGTCCAGTTGTCCCCCCGGTAGTGGCAGCACCTGTCAGGAGTTATGCCAGTGTCACCGCTGGGGGAACCAGGGCGTCCTCCTCGTCTCCGGCCTCTGTGGACGGCATATTGCAACGGCGCCTCCTGGAGGCTCTAAAGAGGGGTGAGAGATCACTAAATGTAGAGGGTCGAGAGGTTGATCTATCCTTTTGGATAGAGAGGCATGGCCTCGGGGCCTTCCGAGAGCAAAGAGAGGGGGATACTGTGTGGTCCCTCCCGACAGCCGGGCCGGCCCGTGTGCGTAGGAATGTGGTCCATCTTCAGTGGAGGGGCAGTGATGCGTGTCTTCCACGGAAAAAAGTTGTGGAGCTCCTGCTGGGGATGGGCTTCAAGGCGAATGACATCTACGCTTTCTTACATTTCTATGGCACGACCGAGTTTGATATCAGCTTTGTTCGGCCGGAGGGGCTTGAGCTCTTCTGGTCGAATTATGAGCTGGTAAAGAACGAGCCTGGCTGGCGAGACTTTGACGTTCAGGCAGTGTCTCGCCAAAACCAGGTCAAGAGAGTGACCGTGATGACTTGTAACGAGTCGCTCTCTTGTTTTGACATCATGACGTGGCTTAGTCGGTACGGGGAGGTGGTGGAAATGCCGAAGAAAAACCGAGACGAGTTTGGTATCTGGTCAGGGGCCTGGACGTTTTTGGTAAAACTTAAGCGTTCAGGTGGTACGGTTGCCCACATCCCATCATCTGCCTTCCTGGGTAGGGATCGTATCCTGGTCCACTACCAGGGGCAACCGAAGCTCTGTCACAAGTGTGGCGACCCCACACACTTTAGTGCAAATTGCACTGTGCAGAAATGTGCATTGTGTGGGGATGTCGGCCATCTCGCCGCATCTTGTAGGGAGATTAGGTGCCACCTGTGTGGTGAGTTAGGTCATCCGTTCAGCCGTTGTCCTCGCTCCTTTGCTAATACAGTCAGGACCCCGGTGGGAAAAAGTCGAGAGGCAGATTCTGCTGGGGAAGGGACTGGCAGAGGTGAAGGAGCTGAGGGGCCAGGGAGGAAAAGCAGGCAAAAGACGCCTGCCCAGCTGAGGCGTCTAGATAAGCGCAGACAGGAGAGGCAGGTGGGCGAGCCCCGGCCAACTAGGGTGACCCCTGCTCTGGATGCCAGGCCTGCTGCTGAGGCCCCGAGGGACAATGAGTTGGATGAGGAGGCCAGGAGGATCCACAGGGAGGAAAATGCCACTTCCTCAGAATCCTCCCATTATGAAAGTATGGATGAGGATAATAGGCAGTGGCTACAGGAAAAGCGTAAGCGCGGCACCAGGAAAAAGAAAAACAAGGGAGATGTAACATCTTCTCCTGCTCTGACTAAGGTACCCAAGGAAGGTAAAGCCGACTCCCCTCTGGTGGGTCTCTCTAACCAGTTCCAAGCCCTTGAGGACACCTCTTCCTCTGAAGAGGAAGACGAGGGTGAGGTTCCGGCCTCGGCGGTGCTTACAGGAGGCGCCGAGTCTCCTTCTCCTGGGGATGCCAGGTCCACGGGGGGAGGGACTGGCCCAGAGTCCGGAGACGAGGACGATAATAGAAGCAAGAGTGTGGGAATGGACGTATCTGTGTCCCTCAAGAGGGGGAAGGATTCCTCCTCGGAGGCAGAAGATAGGAAGGGGAGCGGGAAAAAGAAAGCCGTCTAACTCAATCACCAATGATGGCGGTACCCACTCCGTTGACGCTGGCGTCCATTAATGTCGCCAGCATTAAGTCAAATACGGCTAGATTTGCGGCCTTTGATTTTTTCAGCCGGGTTGAAGCTGACATTTTCTTTTTGCAAGAGACCAGGCTGTCAAACACAGCGGAGGTGTTTAAAGCCAAAAGGGAGTGGAGACTCGGGCCCTCTTATTGGTCTCTTGCAGCCGAGCCGTATAGCGGAGTGGCGGTCCTCTTTACCGCACCGGTAGAATGCCGACGGGTTATTGAGTTAGAAATGGGGAGGTGCCTGATCTTAGATGTCCTCCTGAAGGGACAGGAGCTCCGGCTCATTAATATCTATGGTCCCCAATCTAAGTGGGACCGGAAGTGTCTCTTTATGAGGATCAAGCCCTACCTTTTTACGAGTCGGCAGGTTGTCTTTGGAGGGGATTTCAACACTGTCACGAGACCCCGAGATAGAGGAGGTGCCAGAGGCAAGCTGACTTATGATAGTGTCGCTCTTAATAGTATAGCTAGTGAGGCTCGCCTGGTGGATGTCCACATCCGGCACACCCCGGGCCACGAGGGGTTCACCTATCATAGAGGTAATTGTAGGTCCAGAATAGACAGGTTTTATTTAAAGGAGGAAGCCGTCTCTTCAGCAGTATCTGTTGTTGAGGTGGAGTTCTCCGACCACTGTTTAATTTTGTTTTCTCTGAATGTTACAGAGACCCCCCGGATGGGAAGAGGCTTTTGGAGGCTGAATTCGTCTCTCTTGGAAGAAGCGGAGATAAGACAGTCCTTTGAGGATTTTCTTCAGAGCCAGGTACCCTTACTGGATCTTTGTAGTAGTAAGTCAGAGTGGTGGGAGATGTTCAAGGAAAGGGTGGCGAGATTCTTCCGCCAGCTCTCAAGCCTCAGGAGTCTGGACAGGTACCGCCTGTACCAGGGCCTGAGGAGGAAACTCGAGCATCTTGTCTCAGCTGGAGGTAGCCGTGAGGAGATCTCCAGAGTGAAATCTTTGCTGAGGAGGTGTCAGTATGATAGGCACGCATCTTTGGTTTTTGAGAGGGATTATGGGAAGTACCGCTCGCCCGACCCTTACAGGAACTTCAAGATGTCAGTGAATAGTAAAGTTGTCACAGGACTGATTGACAGTACAGGGTCCCTGAGGAGATCCAGATCAGGGATCCTGGAGGTCGTCAGATCCTTCTACTCGCACCTCTTGGGGAAGAGGGATCTAGACTGGGATGAGATGTCGGCTTTCCTGGCTGAAGCTGTCCCCGAACCAGGGGTAGACCCTTCTCTTGATGTTTTGACGGAGATGATCACGGAAGAGGAAGTTAGGTTGGCGATTGAAGGGCTAGCCCTAAAGAAATCGCCAGGTCCAGATGGCTTAACATCTGAGTTCTACAAGACCTTTAAGGACGCCTTGGTTCCCCTCTTGACTGAGGTATTCAATGAGTGTCTTTCCTTGGGCACTCTGCCGAAGTCAATGAGGAGGTCTGCCCTGATCATCTTGTCAAAGGGTAAGGATCCGTCTTGCATTGAGAATTGGCGTCCCATAGCGCTTCTCAATGCAGACAGGAAGGTTTTGGCAAAGGTGCTGTTTAATCGGCTGGTGAAGTTTGCACCCCAGCTCCTTTCAGGGGCCCAGCATTGCTCTGTTCCGGGCCGCAGTACATTTAGTGCTGTGCTCTGTGTCCGAGAGGCAGTGGAGCAGGGTAGGGCTGGCCACTGGAAGGGGTACATGCTGTCCCTGGATCAGGCAAAAGCGTTTGATCGGGTTAATCATGAGTACCTCTGGTCTGTCCTTCTGAGGTATGGCCTGCCGGGGAGGTTTGTTGATTGGCTTAAGACCTTGTACGCTGGGGCAGAGAGTTTCCCGCTTGTGAACGGTTGGATTGGCAGCTCTTTTGAGGTTGGTTCTGGTGTTCGCCAGGGTTGTCCCTTAAGCCCCCTGCTGTACGTGTTTGCGATTGATCCTTTCCTTCGGAGGGTGGAGAGTGGACCGTTGGCAGGGGTCGAGATGGACCGGACGGCACCGGAATCCACTCTAAGGGTGGTGGCGTATGCTGATGACGTCACCATTTTTGTTTCCTCGGATGGGGAGGCAGAGTGGCTGATGTCAGAGGTAAATCGCTACTCTGAGGCATCTGGGTCCAAGATCAACCGGGATAAGTGTGAGAGTCTCTGGCTGGGAGGAGGAGATCCTGGTTTTGATCTCCCGGACACCCTTCCAGGACCCAAAGTTTCTGCAAAAGTTCTTGGCATCGAATTTGGCCAGGGGGATTACCCCAAACAAAATTGGGAAAGCAGGCTAGAGATCGCCACTCAGAAGGTCAACCAATGGAAGGGTTGGTCTTTGACCCTAAGGGAAAGGGTAAACCTGATCAAAACTTACCTGCTCCCTTTACTCATCTATCTGGGCAGCGTGTGCATCTTGCCGGAGCCTCTCTGGACTCGGATCTACAGTTTGTTCTTCCAGATGTTATGGGGGAATAGACTGAACCTGATCAAGAGGGAGGTTACTTACCGTACGAGGAGACTAGGAGGGTTGGGTATGGTCAACCCTGTGGTATTCCTTGTGAATACCTTCATTAAGATCAATATTGCAAACCTCTGGAAAGATAGGGCTCCTCCGTGGGTATTCTCCTGTAGTGGATGGTTTCAGCCTTTCTTCCAGGAATGGGAGACAGGAGGGCAAGTGAAGGATCTTCGCACACCGCATGGACATCTTCCGGCTTATGCTACCCTGGTTCTGAAGGTAATTCGCCGGTGGGGACTGGGAATGTGGGAGATTAGGACTCTGCCAAGGAAGCTCCTTGACAAAAGGGTTCTGTTGACCCATTTCCAGAGGCCTCTGGCGCTCAGAGACTGCCCAAGTCGGGATTTTGGGGTGGGTTTGCATCTTTTAAATTCTATCAGAATCCCCTCGAAGTTTTGGGACTTGGCTTGGCGCTGCTTCCATGGGAAACTGTGTGTGAGGGACAATCTGAAGTGTAGGAGCTCTGAGGATAGGAATTGTCCTCGAGAGCAGTGTGGTACTGTGCTGGAAAGCATGGACCATTTCCTGCTTCGTTGTCCCTTTAACACAGAGGTATACAACAGGGTGGGCGCCTCCATTGGCTGGCCTCGGCTGGCCGGTCTCTCCTATGCGGAATGGGCCTATGGAGCGTTCAGAGACCTGGGTGGTCGGGACCGCTGCACTTTATTTCTAGTTAGCGTAGTGGTTAGGTATCACATGTGGAACGCACGGTGCTTAGTATCGACGCAACGGAAAATCCTCCCAGTGGATGATGTGTTTAGGACCATACTCGGTGACCTGGTGAAGGTGCGCTCTCTGGAGTATGAGAGACTGGGCGCGCGGAGGGCGGCTCTCCTCTGGAGGGGCTTTTCTTTTAGTGTGCCTTAGTCTACTCCTCTCCTTTCCTGGTGGGGGGCTGCTGCTGACACCCTAGATTTTTGTTTTGAGCAGTATACAGTGATGTAGGGCTGCAGGCGCCGAACCTGGGCTTTGTTGATTGTTTGTTTTGTTTGTTGATTTGTTGTTGGTTTGTATATATTGTATATATTGTGTATATAGATAGGGGTGTAGGTGTTAGGTTGGGTGGTGGCAGGAGGGGGGAGGTGGGTTCATCTTTTGGGACTTTGGGACATTGAGGTTTGGGTTACACACTGGCGCTGCCTGATCTGGTCCAAGGACGTTGGACATGGACTGAAGCATGAGACGCAGGACCAGCTCTCAGGTCGGCGCAGGGGTGGGGATGGTGGTCTGGAGTGGGGGGTTCGTTTATAGATTTAGTTTTGTATATAGTCAGTATTGATTTTATTTATGTTTACGCGTGTGTATATAAAGAAAAAAAAAAAAAATTTGCCGTACAGGCTATTTATTTTCTTTCCTGTTTTATGTTTGCTATTTTCTTTGGCAGCTGGACCAGAAGTCAGTGATGTCATTAGTTATTATTGTGTATATAGGAGGGTTGTATGTGATAATGTGTGTGTGGAGAGAGCGAGCGGCTGAACCAGGGCTCAGTTACATGCAGCTTTTCTGATTTGATATTTTGTTATGTTTCTCTTATTGTTATGTTTTTTTACTTTTATAATAAAAGATCTACAGGAGGTAACTCAGGATCAGTAATGTATGTACACAGTTACTGCACCAGCAGAATAGTGAGTGCAGCTCTGGAGTATAATACAGGAGGTAACTCAGGATCAGTAATGTATGTACACAGTGACTGCACCAGCAGAATAGTGAGTGCAGCTCTGGAGTATAATACAGGAGGTAACCCAGGATCAGTAATGTATGTACACAGTTACTGCACCAGCAGAATAGTGAGTGCAGCTCTGGAGTATAATACAGGAGGTAACTCAGGATCAGTAATGTATGTACACAGTGACTGCACCAGCAGAATAGTGAGTGCAGCTCTGGAGTATAATACAGGAGGTAACTCAGGATCAGTAATGTATGTACACAGTGACTGCACCAGCAGAATAGTGAGTGCAGCTCTGGAGTATAATACAGGAGGTAACTCAGGATCAGTAATGTATGTACACAGTGACTGCACCAGCAGAATAGTGAGTGCAGCTCTGAGGATAATACAGGAGATAACTCAGGATCAGTAATGTATGTACACAGTTACTGCACCAGCAGAATAGTGAGTGCAGCTCTGGAGTATAATACAGGAGGTAACTCAGGATCAGTAATGTATGTACACAGTGACTGCACCAGCAGAATAGTGAGTGCAGCTCTGAGGATAATACAGGAGGTGACTCGGGATCAGTAATGTATGTACACAGTGACTGCACCAGCAGAATAGTGAGTGCAGCTCTGGAGTATAATACAGGAGGTAACTCAGGATCAGTAATGTATGTACACAGTGACTGCAGCAGCAGAATAGTGAATAGTGAGTGCAGCTCTGAGGATAATACAGGAGGTAACTCAGGATCAGTAATGTATGTACACAGTGACTGCACCAGCAGAATAGTGAGTGCAGCTCTGGAGTATAATACAGGAGGTAACCCAGGATCAGTAATGTAATGTATGTACACAGTGACTGCACCAGCAGAATAGTGAGTGCAGCTCTGGAATATAATACAGGAGGTAACTCAGGATCAGTAATGTATGTACACAGTGACTGCACCAGCAGAATAGTGAGTGCAGCTCTGGAGGATAATACAGGAGGTAACTCAGGATCAGTAATGTAATGTATGTAGACAGTGACTGCACCAGCAGAATAGTGAGTGCAGCTCTGAGGATAATACAGGAGGTAACTCAGGATCAGTAATGTAATGTATGTACACAGTGACTGCACCAGCAGAATAGTGAGTGCAGCTCTGGAATATAATACAGGAGGTAACTCAGGATCAGTAATGTATGTACACAGTGACTGCACCAGCAGAATAGTGAGTGCAGCTCTGGAGGATAATACAGGAGGTAACTCAGGATCAGTAATGTAATGTATGTAGACAGTGACTGCACCAGCAGAATAGTGAGTGCAGCTCTGAGGATAATACAGGAGGTAACTCAGGATCAGTAATGTATGTATACAGTGACTGCACCAGCAGAATAGTGAGTGCAGCTCTGGAGTATAATACAGGAGGTACCTCAGGATCAGTAATGTAATGTATGTACACAGTGACTGCACCAGCAGAATAGTGAGTGCATCTCTGGAGTATAATACAGGAGGTAACTCAGGATCAGTAATGTAATGTATGTACACAGTGACTGCACCAGCAGAATAGTGAGTGCAGCTCTGGAGTATAATACAGGAGGTACCTCAGGATCAGTAATGTAATGTATGTACACAGTGACTGCACCAGCAGAATAGTGAGTGCAGCTCTGGAGTATAATACAGGAGGTAACTCAGGATCAGTAATGTATGTACACAGTGACTGCACCAGCAGAATAGTGAGTGCAGCTCTGGAGTATAATACAGGAGGTGACTCAGGATCAGTAATGTATGTACACAGTGACTGCACCAGCAGAATAGTGAGTGCAGCTCTGGAGTATAATACAGGAGGTAACTCAGGATCAGTAATGTATGTACACAGTGACTGCACCAGCAGAATAGTGAGTGCAGCTCTGGAATATAATACAGGAGTGAATAACAGTAAGAATAGCTCTGGGGGTACAGCTCGGTGGCATACCTGGGTGCGGATGATGGGGGGGTGACCTATATTCGCTGGCGTGTGTAGAGCGGAGCTGCGGTGCGGAGGGTCGATGCTGATCCGCGGCCGCAGCTGTGAATTTCATCTCCGTGCAATCATCTGTGCTGATAATTCACAGACGCGTCGACACCTTGTACATTAGCGCGAGCGTCACCGCGAGAACAGTCTGTGCTGTTATATCACATTATGGGGGGCAGCAGCCAGCGAGACGGGGTGGAGGCAATGTAACGCCGGGGGCTGGACGGACCCCCGATAGCTGAGAGTCATTACACAAGGACAGATGCAGCCCTGGACGTGACGCAGCTCTGGATGTGACCGGGGTACAGGACGTGACGCAGCTCTGGATCTGACTGGAGTACAGAACGTGACACGCATAGGATCAGATACACAGCATGTGTGGAGTTGGAGGAGAGCGCCCCCTCAGTAGATGGTCAGCTCTGTGGCCGGGCACTTACTTGATGATGGCCTCGTGGGAGCGGTAGTTCTCGCACAGCAGGATGCGGCAGGGGAAGTCTGGCGGGTAGTGCTCGTACAGGCGGTCTAACAGCGACACATGCAGGTTCCGCTCTCGGGCGAACTCGCTGTACACGAACGGGCTGAGCTGTAGGAGAGAAGAGGGGTGAGAGCCGACCGCGTGCACACTGACACCGCCTGGAGTGTGGAGGAGAGATCCACTCACCTGCATGTGATCCCCGGCCAGGACGATCCGCGTGCTCTTACTGGCCAGCGCCAGAGGCATGATGGTCTCACATTCCATGGCTTGTGCTGCTTCATCCAATAGGATGTGGGTAAAAAAGCCTGCAACGCAAGAATCTGCACATGAGTGCCGCGCTGCAGCCGACCCCTCCCCCCGCTATCTGCGTATGACCGGAGCACGCGGCCCGGTGCAGCTCTGCGTGTGGCTGGAGCACGCGGCCCGGTGCAGCTCTGCGTGTGGCCAGAGCACGCGGCCCGGTGCAGCTCTGCGCGTGGCCGGAGCACGCGGCCCGGTGCAGCTCTGCGCGTGGCCGGAGCACGCGGCCCGGTGCAGCTCTGCGCGTGGCCGGAGCACGCGGCCCGGTGCAGCTCTGCGTGAGGCCGGAGCACGTGGCCCGATGCAGCTCAGCGTGTGGCCGGAGCACGCGGGCCCGGTGCAGCTCTGCGCGTGGCCGGAGCACGCGGGCCCGGTGCAGCTCTGCGCGTGGCCGGAGCACGCGGGCCCGGTGCAGCTCTGCGTGAGGCCGGAGCACGCGGCCCGATGCAGCTCTGCGTGAGGCCGGAGCACGCTGCCCGATGCAGCTCTGCGTGAGGCCGGAGCACGCGGCCCGATGCAGCTCTGCGTGTGGCTGGAGCACGCGGCCCGATGCAGCTCTGCGCGCAGCCCTGTGCAGCTCTGCGCGCAGCCCTCACAAGTTCGTGTACGCAGCTCCTCCGCAGTCTCCACTCACCGGGCTCCAGATCCAGCTGGCAGAGATACTGCGATGTGCTGAGGGTCACCACCACCACGCGGTGCCGCAACACGTCCTCCCGCTGAGGCATCTGGAAGGTGGAGTGTGTGCTGGAGATCAGGCAGTACTGGTGGACCACCGGGTGCACCGTCTTCACCCAGCGGTTTCTGAAGTAGACCCTGGAAACAGAGGAGCGGCATCAGCGTCTATCACTGACGGAGATAACAGGAGGAAGCCGCCATGCTTTACACTGCAGGCTGAGGGTACCTGAGCGGCCGGGCCTGGGGGTTCCCTGTTTCCACATAGGGGTGTAAGTAATCCTTGATGTAAAGGTCGGCAGCGCTGTTAGAATGGGTGCAAATCAGGACCCTGCGGAAGAGAGAAAACGGGCGTCACTGCAGGCGGGCGACAAGAGGGGAGGGGCGTCACTGAGGGCGGGCAACAAGCGGGGAGGGGTGGGTGACGAGGGAGGAGGGGCATCACTGCGAGTGGGCGACAAGACGGTAGGAGGCGGGCGACAAGAGAGCAGCAGGGGTGAGGGGGCGAACAACAGGGGAGTCGGTGGGGCGGGCGTCGGCAGGGGAGGCGGGTGGGAGTTGGCAGGGTAGTCGGTGGGGCAGCAGTGAGGCAGGCGTCGGCGGGGGGAGTCGGCGGGGCAGGCGGGAGTTGGCAGGGTAGTCGGTGAGGCAGGCGTCAGCAGTGAAGCGGGCGGGCATCGGCAGGGGAGTCGGTGGGGCAGCAGTGAGGCGGGCGTCGGAGGTGCGGGCGGGAGTCGGCAGGGCAGCAGTGAGGCGGGCGTCGGAGGGGCGGGCGTCGGCGGGGCAGGCGGGAGTCGGCAGGGCAGTCGGTGAGGCAGGCGTCAGCAGTGAAGCGGGCGGGCATCGGCAGGGGAGTCGGTGGGGCAGCAGTGAGGCGGGCGTCGGAGGGGCGGGCGTCGGCGGGGCAGGCGGGAGTCGGCAGGGCAGTCGGTGAGGCAGGCGTCAGCAGTGAAGCGGGCGGGCATCGGCAGGGGAGTCGGTGGGGCAGCAGTGAAGCAGGCGGGCGTCGACGGGAGAGTCGGCAGGGTGGGCAGCCCCACACGTCCTGCTCTCCTTATGGGGGCGCTGTGGGAGCTCTTACCTGGTGTCCTGCTGTTTTAGGATGTGCTTGACAGCCTGGGCCAGGGTGAAGGTCTTGCCGGTGCCGTAGGGGCCGATGATTAGGATGGGGGGCAGCTGCACGGACAGTGGGGTGGTGATGGCCAGAATGGCTTCTTTCTGTTTGGCGTTCAGCCGGGGGTCTAACAGTTCGTCCCACTGTCTGTAGAGAAGGAGAAAGGTCACCATCAGCGGGGGACAGGGGAGAAGACACCACAGAGGGGACACGGGGGGGGGACGAGAAAGAGGAAGGGAAGACGGGAGGGAGGAGGGGGAAGGGAACACAGAGGGGAAGGAGGGGAGGAGGAGGGAGGGAAGTCAGGGGAGGAGGAGGGAGGGAAGTCAGGGGAGGAGGAGGGAGACAGAGGGGAGGAGGAGGGAGGGAAGTCAGGGGAGGAGGAGGGAGACAGAGGGGAGGAGGAGGGAGACAGAGGGGAGGAGGAGGGAGACAGAGGGGAGGAGGAGGGAGACAGAGGGGAGGAGGAGGGAGGGAAGTCAGGGGAGGAGGAGGGAGACAGAGGGGAGGCGGAGGGAGACAGAGGGGAGGCGGAGGGAGACAGAGGGGAGGCGGAGGGAGACAGAGGGGAGGCGGAGGGAGACAGAGGGGAGGCGGAGGGAGACAGAGGGGAGGCGGAGGGAGACAGAGGGGAGGCGGAGGGAGACAGAGGGGAGGCGGAGGGAGACAGAGGGGAGGCGGAGGGAGACAGAGGGGAGGCGGAGGGAGACAGAGGGGAGGCGGAGGGAGACAGAGGGGAGGCGGAGGGAGACAGAGGGGAGGCGGAGGGAGACAGAGGGGAGGCGGAGGGAGACAGAGGGGAGGCGGAGGGAGACAGAGGGGAGGCGGAGGGAGACAGAGGGGAGGCGGAGGGAGACAGAGGGGAGGCGGAGGGAGACAGAGGGGAGGCGGAGGGAGACAAAGGGGAGGAGGAGGGAGACAAAGGGGAGGAGGAGGGAGACAAAGGGGAGGAGGAGGGAGACAAAGGGGAGGAGGAGGGAGACAAAGGGGAGGAGGAGGGAGACAAAGGGGAGGAGGAGGGAGACAAAGGGGAGGAGGAGGGAGACAAAGGGGAGGAGGAGGGAGACAAAGGGGAGGCGGAGGGAGACAAAGGGGAGGAGGAGGGAGACAAAGGGGAGGAGGAGGGAGACAAAGGGGAGGAGGAGGGAGACAAAGGGGAGGCGGAGGGAGACAAAGGGGAGGAGGAGGGAGACAAAGGGGAGGAGGAGGGAGACAGATGGGAGGAGGAGGAGGGAGGGAAGTCAGGGGAGGAGGAGGGAGGGAAGTCAGGGGAGGAGGAGGGAGGGAAGTCAGGGGAGGAGGAGGGAGGGAAGTCAGGGGAGGAGGGAGGGAGGGAAGTCAGGGGAGGAGGAGGGAGACAAAGGGGAGGCGGAGGGAGGCAGAGGGGAGGCGGAGGGAGACAGAGGGGAGGCGGAGGGAGACAGAGGGGAGGCGGAGGGAGACAGAGGGGAGGCGGAGGGAGACAGAGGGGAGGCGGAGGGAGACAGAGGGGAGGCGGAGGGAGACAGAGGGGAGGCGGAGGGAGACAGAGGGGAGGCGGAGGGAGACAGAGGGGAGGCGGAGGGAGACAGAGGGGAGGCGGAGGGAGACAGAGGGGAGGCGGAGGGAGACAGAGGGGAGGCGGAGGGAGACAGAGGGGAGGCGGAGGGAGACAGAGGGGAGGCGGAGGGAGACAGAGGGGAGGCGGAGGGAGACAGAGGGGAGGCGGAGGGAGACAGAGGGGAGGCGGAGGGAGACAGAGGGGAGGCGGAGGGAGACAGAGGGGAGGCGGAGGGAGACAGAGGGGAGGCGGAGGGAGACAGAGGGGAGGCGGAGGGAGACAGAGGGGAGGCGGAGGGAGACAGAGGGGAGGCGGAGGGAGACAGAGGGGAGGCGGAGGGAGACAGAGGGGAGGCGGAGGGAGACAGAGGGGAGGCGGAGGGAGACAGAGGGGAGGCGGAGGGAGACAGAGGGGAGGCGGAGGGAGACAGAGGGGAGGCGGAGGGAGACAGAGGGGAGGCGGAGGGAGACAGAGGGGAGGCGGAGGGAGACAGAGGGGAGGCGGAGGGAGACAGAGGGGAGGCGGAGGGAGACAGAGGGGAGGCGGAGGGAGACAGAGGGGAGGCGGAGGGAGACAGAGGGGAGGCGGAGGGAGACAGAGGGGAGGCGGAGGGAGACAGAGGGGAGGCGGAGGGAGACAGAGGGGAGGCGGAGGGAGACAGAGGGGAGGCGGAGGGAGACAGAGGGGAGGCGGAGGGAGACAGAGGGGAGGCGGAGGGAGACAAAGGGGAGGAGGAGGGAGACAAAGGGGAGGAGGAGGGAGACAAAGGGGAGGAGGAGGGAGACAAAGGGGAGGAGGAGGGAGACAAAGGGAAGGAGGAGGGAGACAAAGGGGAGGCGGAGGGAGACAAAGGGGAGGAGGAGGGAGACAGAGGGGAGGAGGAGGGAGACAGAGGGGAGGAGGAGAGAGGGAAGTCAGGGGAGGAGGAGGGAGACAAAGGGGAGGAGGAGGGAGACAAAGGGGAGGAGGAGGGAGACAAAGGGGAGGAGGAGGGAGACAGATGGGAGGAGGAGGAGGGAGGGAAGTCAGGGGAGGAGGAGGGAGATGGAGGGGAGGAGGAGGGAGGGAAGTCAGGGGAGGAGGAGGGAGGGAAGTCAGGGGAGGAGGAGGGAGGGAAGTCAGGGGAGGAGGAGGGAGGGAAGTCAGGGGAGGAGGAGGGAGGGAAGTCAGGGGAGGAGGAGGGAGGGAAGTCAGGGGAGGAGGAGGGAGGGAAGTCAGGGGAGGAGGGAGGGAAGTCAGGGGAGGAGGGAGGGAGGGAAGTCAGGGGAGGAGGGAGGGAAGTCAGGGGAGGAGGAGGGAGACAGAGGGGAGGAGGAGGGAGGGAAGTCAGGGGAGGAGGAGGGAGACAAAGGGGAGGAGGAGGGAGACAAAGGGGAGGAGGAGGGAGACAGATGGGAGGAGGAGGAGGGAGGGAAGTCAGGGGAGGAGGAGGGAGACAGATGGGAGGAGGAGGAGGGAGGGAAGTCAGGGGAGGAGGAGGGAGACAGATGGGAGGAGGAGGAGGGAGGGAAGTCAGGGGAGGAGGAGGGAGGGAAGTCAGGGGAGGAGGAGGGAGGGAAGTCAGGGGAGGAGGAGGGAGGGAAGTCAGGGGAGGAGGAGGGAGGGAAGTCAGGGGAGGAGGAGGGAGGGAAGTCAGGGGAGGAGGAGGGAGGGAAGTCAGGGGAGGAGGAGGGAGGGAAGTCAGGGGAGGAGGAGGGAGGGAAGTCAGGGGAGGAGGAGGGAGGGAAGTCAGGGGAGGAGGAGGGAGGGAAGTCAGGGGAGGAGGAGGGAGGGAAGTCAGGGGAGGAGGAGGGAGGGAAGTCAGGGGAGGAGGAGGGAGGGAAGTCAGGGGAGGAGGAGGGAGGGAAGTCAGGGGAGGAGGAGGGAGGGAAGTCAGGGGAGGAGGAGGGAGGGAAGTCAGGGGAGGAGGAGGGAGGGAAGTCAGGGGAGGAGGAGGGAGGGAAGTCAGGGGAGGAGGAGGGAGGGAAGTCAGGGGAGGAGGAGGGAGGGAAGTCAGGGGAGGAGGAGGGAGGGAAGTCAGGGGAGGAGGAGGGAGGGAAGTCAGGGGAGGAGGAGGGAGGGAAGTCAGGGGAGGAGGAGGGAGACAGAGGGGAGGAGGAGGGAGGGAAGTCAGGGGAGGAGGAGGGAGGGAAGTCAGGGGAGGAGGAGGGAGGGAAGTCAGGGGAGGAGGAGGGAGGGAAGTCAGGGGAGGAGGAGGGAGGGAAGTCAGGGGAGGAGGAGGGAGGGAAGTCAGGGGAGGAGGGAGGGAAGTCAGGGGAGGAGGAGGGAGGGAAGTCAGGGGAGGAGGAGGTAGACAGAGGGGAGGAGGAGGGAGGGAAGTCAGGGGAGGAGGAGGCAGACAGAGGGGAGGAGGAGGGAGGGAAGTCAGGGGAGGAGGAGGCAGACAGAGGGGAGGAGGAAGGGGAGAAGGAGGAAGAAGATAAGACAGAGGGGAGGAGGAGGGGAAGATGGGGATGAGGAAGAGGAGGGGAAGACTGGGAAGGGGAAGATGGGAGGTGGGGACATTAATATGAAGGGGCAAAAGTAGGAGAACAGCCAAGTAACAACTTCACAATCGAGGAGACCTGACGGATTTCTGCCCCCACCGTTGAAAGGCCCTTCTTATTCCTGAACCCATGACCCGCTCCTGCCCCTGGATGGCCCCTAGCTCCTGAACAGCCCCTCTTATTGCGCCTGGCCCTTGATGGTCCCCTCGCCTCGCTCCTGGATGGCCCCTCACTACTTCTGGTCCATAGACAGCCCCCCATGTGGCTCCTGGCCCTTGATGGTCCCCTCGCTTCGCTCCTGGATGGCCCCTCACTACTTCTGGTCCATAGACAGCCCCCCATGTGGCTCCTGGCCCTTGATGGTCCCCCTGGATGGCCCCTCACTACTTCTGGTCCATAGACAGCCCCCCAGGCTGCTCCTGGCCCTTGATGGTCCCCTCACCCCGCTCCTGGATGGACTCGCACTACTTCTGGTCCATAGACAGCCCCCCATGCTGCTCCTGGCCGTTGATGGTCCCCTCGCCCCGCTCCTGGATGGCCCCTCACTACTTCTGGTCCATAGACAGCTCCCCATGTGGCTCCTGCCCCTTGATGGTCCCCTCGCCTCGCTCCTGGATGGCCCCTCACTACTTCTGGTCCATAGACAGCCCCCCATGTGGCTCCTGGCCCTTGATGGTCCCCTCGCCCCACTCCTGGATGGCCCCTCACTAATTCTGGTCCATAGACAGCTCCCCATGTGGCTCCTGCCCCTTGATGGTCCCCTCGCCTCGCTCCTGGATGGCCCCTCACTACTTCTGGTCCATAGACAGCCCCCCATGTGGCTCCTGGCCCTTGATGGTCCCCTCGCCCCACTCCTGGATGGCCCTTCACTAATTCTGGTTCATAGACAGCCCCCCAGGCTGCTCCTGGCCCTTGATAGTCCCCTCGCCCCGCTCCTGGATGGCCCCTCACTACTTCTGGTCCATAGACAGCCCCCCATGTGGCTCTTGGCCCTTGATGGTCCCCTCGCCTCGCTCCTGGATGGCCCCTCACTACTTCTGGTCCATAGACAGCCCCCCATGTGGCTCCTGGCCCTTGATGGTCCCCCTGGATGGCCCCTCACTACTTCTGGTCCATAGACAGACCCCCATGCTGCTCCTGGCCGTTGATGGTCCCCTCGCCTCGCTCCTGGATGGCCCCTCAGTACTTCTGGTCCATAGACAGACCCCCATGTGGCTCCTGGCCCTTGATGGTCCCCCTGGATGGCCCCTCACTACTTCTGGTCCATAGACAGCCCCCCATGTGGCTCCTGGCCCTTGATGGTCCCCCTGGATGGCTCCTCACTACTTCTGATCCATAGACAGCCCCCCATGCTGCTCCTGGCCTTCGATGGTCCCCTCGCCCCGCTCCTGGATGGCCCCTCACTACTTCTGGTCCATAGGCAGCCCCCCATGTGGCTCCTGCCCCTTGATGGTCCCCTCGCCCCGCTCCTGGATGGCCCCTCACTACTTCTGGTCCATAGACAGCCCCCCATGTGGCTCCTGGCCCTTGATGGTCCCCTCGCTTCGCTCCTGGATGGCCCCTCACTACTTCTGGTCCATAAACAGCCCCCCATGTGGCTCCTGGCCCTTGATGGTCCCCCTGGATGGCCCCTCACTACTTCTGGTCCATAGACAGACCCCCATGCTGCTCCTGGCCGTTGATGGTCCCCTCGCCTCGCTCCTGGATGGCCCCTCAGTACTTCTGGTCCATAGACAGACCCCCATGTGGCTCCTGGCCCTTGATGGTCCCCCTGGATGGCACCTCACTACTTCTGGTCCATAGACAGACCCCCATGCTGCTCCTGGCCGTTGATGGTCCCCTCGCCCTGCTCCTGGATGGACCCTCAGTACCTCTGGTCCATAGACAGCGCCTCATGTGGCTCTTGGCCCTTGATGGTCCCCCTGGATGGCCCCTCACTACTTCTGGTCCATAGACAGCCCCCCATGCTGCTCCTGGCCCTTGATGGTCCCCTCGCCCCACTCCTGGATGGCCCCTCACTACTTCTGGTCCATAGACAGCCCCCCAGGCTGCTCCTGGCCCTTGATGGTCCCCTCGCCTCACTCCTGGATGGCCCCTCACTACTTCTGGTCCCTGGACAGCCCCCCATGCTGCTCCTGGCCCTTGGACTCCTAACCCTCTGACTGCCAGGCCAGGTCCTCCTCCCTCTGCAGCCCGCGGTTGGCAGTAAGTTGTGCCCACATTGTTGTGTTTCGGAAAGTCTCGTGCCAAAGTCGCTGCCACCAAAAATAAAGACCTGACACCAATGGTGCACCCACAACCAAGACTACCCCTCCACTGATCTGGTGCCGATATCTGGTGCTCGCTGCGGGGGCAGCCGGGGCACTGTACGGGCACAATTAAAGGGCCAGATCAGCCTTCAGTAACTGAAGCTCAGCTCCTGGCTCAGTGAGAAGCTCGGTGCCTCCTCATGAACCTCCTCAGTGCAAATCTGTTACAATGTATCAGCGCAGGTAACCAGTATGGGGTCAGGCAGGACACTTCAGTGATTTACCTGTTGGGGCTCCAGGGGATCGGGGGAGTGACGCTCAGATCTGGAAAGAGAATCCCGTTATCCCGGATCCTGTCCAAGGCGAAGTGCATCTCACATAGCGGCTGCCGGTTCAGCTGGAACTGGAGCTCAACCTGGGGGAAAGGAGACGCACGGGTCAGAGGCCGCAACACGGGGGCGAGGCCGGGGTCAGAGGCCGCAACACGGGGGCGAGGCCGGGGTCAGAGGCCGGAGAACACGGGGGCGAGGCCGGGGTCAGAGGCCGCAACACGGGGGCGAGGCCGGGGTCAGAGGCCGCAACACGGGGGCGAGGCCGGGGTCAGAGGCCGGAGAACACGGGGGCGAGGCCGGGGTCAGAGGCCGGAAAACACGGGGGCGAGGCCGGGGTCAGAGGCCGGAGAACACGGGGGCGAGGCCGGGGTCAGAGGCCGGAGAACACGGGGGCGAGGCCGGGGTCAGAGGCCGGAGAACACGGGGGCGAGGCCGGGGTCAGAGGCCGGAGAACACGGGGGCGAGGCCGGGGTCAGAGGCCGGAGAACACGGGGGCGAGGCCGGGGTCAGAGGCCGGAGAACACGGGGGCGAGGCCGGGGTCAGAGGCCGGAGAACACGGGGGCGAGGCCGGGGTCAGAGGCCGGAGAACACGGGGGCGAGGCCGGGGTCAGAGGCCGGAGAACACGGGGGCGAGGCCGGGGTCAGAGGCCGGAGAACACGGGGGCGAGGCCGGGGTCAGAGGCCGGAGAACACGGGGGCGAGGCCGGGGTCAGAGGCCGGAGAACACGGGGGCGAGGCCGGGGTCAGAGGCCGGAGAACAGGGGGGCGAGGCCGGGGTCAGAGGCCGGAGAACAGGGGGGCGAGGCCGGGGTCAGAGGCCGGAGAACAGGGGGGCGAGGCCGGGGTCAGAGGCCGGAGAACAGGGGGGCGAGGCCGGGGTCAGAGGCCGGAGAACAGGGGGGCGAGGCCGGGGTCAGAGGCCGGAGAACAGGGGGGCGAGGCCGGGGTCAGAGGCCGGAGAACACGGGGGCGAGGCCGGGGTCAGAGGCCGGAGAACACGGGGGCGAGGCCGGGGTCAGAGGCCGGAGAACACGGGGGCGAGGCCGGGGTCAGAGGCCGGAGAACACGGGGGCGAGGCCGGGGTCAGAGGCCGGAGAACACGGGGGCGAGGCCGGGGTCAGAGGCCGGAGAACACGGGGGCGAGGCCGGGGTCAGAGGCCGGAGAACACGGGGGCGAGGCCGGGGTCAGAGGCCGGAGAACACGGGGGCGAGGCCGGGGTCAGAGGCCGGAGAACACGGGGGCGAGGCCGGGGTCAGAGGCCGGAGAACACGGGGGCGAGGCCGGGGTCAGAGGCCGGAGAACACGGGGGCGAGGCCGGGGTCAGAGGCCGGAGAACACGGGGGCGAGGCCGGGGTCAGAGGCCGGAGAACACGGGGGCGAGGCCGGGGTCAGAGGCCGGAGAACACGCCGGCGAGGCCGGGGTCAGAGGCCGGAACACGGGGGGCTAGGCCGGGGTCAGAGACCGGAACACGGGAGCAAGACCGGGGGTCAGAGGCCGCAACACAGGAGCAAGACCGGGGGTCAGAGGCCGCAACACAGGAGCAAGACCGGGGGTCAGAGGCCGCAACACAAGAGCAAGACCGGGGGTCAGAGGCCGCAACACAGGAGCAAGACCGAGGGTCAGAGGTCGCAACACAGGAGCAAGACCGAGGGTCAGAGGTCGCAACACAGGAGCAAGACCGAGGGTCAGAGGTCGCAACATGGAAGCGAGACACGCAAGTCAGAGGCCACAACATGGGCAACGCACAGGTCAGAGGATGCGACGCGCGGGTCAGAGGATGTGACGCGGGCGACGCATGGGTCAGAGAACGTGACACCCAAATCAGAGGACGCAACGTGGGTGACGCATGGATTAGAGGACGCGACGCAGGCGAAGCCGGGTCAGAGGACGCGACGCAGGCGAAGCCGGGTCAGAGGACGCGACGCAGGCGAGGCCGGGTCAGAGGATGTGACGCAGGCGAGGCCAGGTCAGAGGATGTGACGCAGGCGAGGCCGGGTCAGAGGATGCGACGCAGGCGAGGCCGGGTCAGAGGATGCGACGCAGGCGAGGCCGGGTCAGAGGATGCGACGCAGGCGAGGCCGGGTCAGAGGAAGCAACATGCTGTTACATCATGTCTTCTCTAGTCACTTCCAGAGCTGCAGTCACTGTTCTACTGTTACATCATCTCTTACCCTCCAGTCACCTTCAGAGCTGCGCTCCGTATTCTGCTGTTACATTGTGTCTTATTCTCCAGTGACCTCCAGGGCTGCAGTCGCTTTTCTGCTGTTACGTGTCATATTCTCTAGTCACCTGCAGAGCTGCACTCACTATTCTGCTGTTACATCATGTCTTACCCTCCAGTCACCTCCAGAGCTGCGGTCACTATTATGCTGTTACATTGTGTCTTATTCTCCAGTCACCTCCAGGGCTGCAGTCGTTTTTCTGCTGTTACATTGTCTTATCCTTCAGTCACCCCCTCACTTGCATCTCCCAGCTGGGGCACAGCTCTGGAGGTGACTGAAGCACCTGGGTGATCTCTCAGCGCCCCTCCTCGGCTCATCACCTGCATCTCCTGTTTGGGGTGCAGCTCTGGAGGCGATTTTAGCCCCTGGGCGGTTTCTCTGCCTTTCACCTGCATCTCCCGGTTGGAGCGCAGCTCTGGAGGTGACTGCTGCCCCTGGGCAGTTTCTCGTCCCCCCTCACCTGCATCTCCCGGTTGGAGCGCAGCTCTGGAGGTGACTGCAGCCCCTGGGTGGTTTCTCGGCCCCTCACCTGCATCTCCCGGTTGGAGCGCAGCTCTGGAGGTGACTGCTGCCCCTGGGCAGTTTCTCGTCCCCCCTCACCTGCATCTCCCGGTTGGAGCGCAGCTCTAGAGGTGACTGCAGCCCCTGGGTGGTTTCTCGGCCCCTCACCTGCATCTCCCGGCTGGGGCGCAGCTCTAGAGGTGACTGCAGCCCCTGGGTGGTTTCTCGGCCCCTCTCCTCGGCCCCTCACCTGCATCTCCCGGTTGGAGCGCAGCTCTGGAGGTGACTGCAGCCCCTGGGTGGTTTCTCGGCCCCTCACCTGCATCTCCCGGTTGGAGCGCAGCTCTGGAGGTGACTGCTGCCCCAGGGCAGTTTCTCGTCCCCCCTCACCTGCATCTCCCGGTCGGCCCGCAGCCGCAGCTCCTCGCAGCAGTCCTTGCATATCCTCAGGAAGATGTAGTCCTTGGTCTTCTCCTCAATCACGGCCTCGTACACCTTCTCCTTGCTTCCGTGGCTCTGTGCGGACTTCTCTTTGGAGACCGGCAGCAGGTACACGGCGTTGACTTTGGTCATCACCAGTCGGCCGGCCAGGGTGTCCTCAGACAGGGTCTCAGTGAGCTTAAAGCGTCCGAAAAGCTGCCCGTTCTGGGCGTATTTGGCTCCGCCGGAGACCCCCGTCAGCATGAAGCTCGCCACCAGCTGCAGCGGCACCTTGATGTTAAACCTGCAGGGACAGGAGGGGTTAATGGCTGACACTGGGGTCCGCTCCGTGCCGTACCCGGGAGGGGGTGTACTTACTTGCTGACTTCCTTGTACTGGGCGATCTCCTCGATGTACAGCAGGTCGTGCAGGCGGGACTGGTAGTTGGTGCGGGTCAGCGCCTTGTCCAGCACGGACTGTGTAAACAGCTGGTCGGCGGAGAGGGGGATCTGGTACCGGCCCAGGAGGCTCCGCTCCAGCTCAGTAGTCTCATTGGGCTCAAACTCTACGATGGTCTTAGACAAGGAGTCCCAGCGCTTGGCCGTGGTGAGCAGCTGCTGCCGGGCCTGCATCAAGTATTCCAGATCTGAGGGGGAAGCAGAGACCAGCGGCGTCAGCATCACCCAGAGCTGCACTCACAATTCTGCTACTCTGCTGCTGCCTGACAGATCCCCACTGCCCCCTGCTGGAGAGTGTCTAAACTGAGCAAGCTTTCCTCTACTGCATGGGAGGAGGTGAAATGCATCAGCTCCACTCACACCCAGAGCAGCACTCACAATTCTGCTACTCTGCTGCTGCCTGACAGATCCCCACTGCCTCCTGCTGGAGAGTGTCTAAACTGAGCAAGCTTTCCTGTACTGCATGGGAGGAGGTGAAATGTATCAGCTCCACTTACACCCAGAGCTGCACTCACAATTCTGCTACTCTCCTGCTGCCTGACAGATCCCCACTGCCCCCTGCTGGTGTGTTTCTAAACTGAGCAAGCTTTCCTGTACTGCATGGGAGGAGGTGAAATGCTCCACTCACACCCAGAGCTGCACTCACAATTCTGCTACTCTGCTGCTGCCTGACAGATCCCCACTGCCCCCTGCTGGAGAGTGTCTAAACTGAGCAAGCTTTCCTGTACTGCATGGGAGGAGGTGAAATGCATCAGCTCCACTCACACCCAGAGCAGCACTCACAATTCTGCTACTCTGCTGCTGCCTGACAGATCCCCACTGCCCCCTGCTGGTGTGTTTCTAAACTGAGCAAGCTTTCCTGTACTGCATGGGAGGAGGTGAAATGCTCCACTCACACCCAGAGCTGCACTCACAATTCTGCTACTCTGCTGCTGCCTGACAGATCCCCACTGCCCCCTGCTGGAGAGTGTCTAAACTGAGCAAGCTTTCCTGTACTGCATGGGAGGAGGTGAAATGCATCAGCTCCACTTAAACCCAGAGCTGCACTCACAATTCTGCTACTCTCCTGCTGCCTGACAGATCCCCACTGCCCCCTGCTGGAGAGTGTCTAAACTGAGCAAGCTTTCCTGTACTGCATGGGAGGAGGTGAAATGCATCAGCTCCACTTAAACCCAGAGCTGCACTCACAATTCTGCTACTCTCCTGCTGCCTGACAGATCCCCACTTCCCCCTGCTGGAGAGTGTCTAAACTGAGCAAGCTTTCCTGTACTGCATGGGAGGAGGTGAAATGCATCAGCTCCACTTAAACCCAGAGCTGCACTCACAATTCTGCTACTCTGCTGCTGGTTTAATGACTCTTGGACATGACATATCACCACTGCCCCCTGCTGGTGTTTGCCTAAACTGAGCAAGCTTTCCTGCACTGCATGGGAGGAGATATAACACACACACACTCCAGTCACGTCACCCAGAGCTGCACTCAGAATTCTGCTTGGTTCCTGTACATGTACAGAGCGAGCTTTGTTATAGTACGCTGTTGGAGATGCTTTTGCTGCAGAGCTGCATTCATACTTTGCTTGCCTTTATCGCACAGTGTGGTTGAGGGGTTCTTCAGTTCTGGGGATACCCGGAGATGGCACTGACAAGGCGAGACCCCAATATTACATTACAGATAATCAGAAGTCTGATTGCAGCTCTGAGGCTGATCCCCTTCAGTTCTGGGGATACCCGGAGGTGGCACTGACAAGGCGAGACCCCAATATTACATTACAGATAATCAGAAGTCTGATTGCAGCTCTGAGGCTGATCACCTTCAGTTCTGGGGATACCCGGAGATGGCACTGACAAGGCGAGACCCCAATATTACATTACAGATAATCAGAAGTCTGATTGCAGCTCTGAGGCTGATCTCCTTCAGTTCTGGGGATACCCGGAGGTGGCACTGACAAGGCGAGACCCCAATATTACATTACAGATAGGCAGAAGTCTGATTGCAGCTCTGAGGCTGATCACCTTCAGTTGAAGCAGCGTCCACCATGATCCTCTGCATCAGCACGGGCTCCACCCCGAAGTCGAACACCAGGGTCTGGCGGAAGGTGCCGAATATCTCGGTGGTGAAGGTGATGACCACCTTGTACAGGCAGTGGTCCAGGCCGTTCTGAGACATCTGCTCCCCGACCCACTCCTGGCAGCTGTCGGGCACCTCCTGTGCCGCCTGCGTCTTCCCGTCCCCGGCGGATATTGCCACGATGCTGAAGTGAGGCCGGTGCGCGTCGTACAGCAGAGCCACGCGCTGCAGCGTCCGCGCCGGCTGGGGGGGACACAGAAAGATGGCAGCTCAGAGAAGAGGCGACAGAGAAGCATTCAGCGAGCTCACACGACCGCGCTCTTACCTTACACGACAGGAGGAACGTCCACGTCTGCTGAGACTTCTTGGTGGCAACGGTCACAGACAGGTCCGGGCTGTACTCCACATGTACTCCGTCCACACACTCACTGAGCTGAGGAGGAAGCGGGAATCCTGAAATACTCTGCGCTGCTCTGCACACAAGCCCAGGAGCAGCGCTCTCCGCTCACACTCACCACTCGCTCAGGAGACAGGGAATTCATCCACTTCTCAATCAGCGACTCCATGTAGCTGCCCGAGCACTGCGTGTTCTCCTTCTGCTGCTTCAGCCGGATGAGGCGCGAGGCGTACCGCTTCTGCCACTCCTCCAGCTCCTCCTGCGAGTGCGCCGAGGTACACTGAGCGCCGTACCGGCAGATGCCCTGCTCCAAGAACCTGCAGCGGGGAGAGGCGCCAGCTCAATATATAGGTATACACCGGACCTGCTCCAGAGCTGCACTCACTATTCTGCTGGTGAGGTCACTGTGTACATACATTACTGATCCTGAGTTACCTCCTGTATTATACTCCAGAGCTGCACTCACTATTCTGCTGGTGCAGTCACTGTGTACATACATTACATTACTGATCCTGAGTTACCTCCTGTATTATACTCCAGAGCTGCACTCACTATTCTGCTGGTGAGGTCACTGTGCACATTACATTATTGATCCTGAGTTACCTCCTGTATTATCCTCCAGAGCTGCACTCACTATTCTGCTGGTGCAGTCACTGTGTACATACATTACATTACTGATCCTGGTTACCTCCTGTATTATACTCCATAGCTGCACTCACTATTCTGCTGGTGCAGTCACTGTGCACATTACATTATTGATCCTGAGTTACCTCCTGTATTATACTCCAGAGCTGCACTCACTATTCTGCTGGTGCAGTCACTGTGTACATACATTACTGATCCTGAGGTACCTCCTGTATTATACTCCAGAGCTGCACTCACTATTCTGCTGGTGCAGTCACTGTGTACATACATTACTGATCCTGAGTTACCTCCTGTATTATACTCCAGAGCTGCACTCACTATTCTGCTGGTGCAGTCACTGTGTACATACATTACTGATCCTGAGTTACCTCCTGTATTATACTCCAGAGCTGCACTCACTATTCTGCTGGTGCAGTCACTGTGTACATACATTACTGATCCTGAGTCACCTCCTGTATTATACTCCAGAGCTGCACTCACTATTCTGCTGGTGCAGTCACTGTGTACATACATTACTGATCCTGAGTCACCTCCTGTATTATACTCCAGAGCTGCACTCACAATTCTGCTGGTGCAGTCAGTGTCTATGCATTATTCTCCGGAGCTGCACTCACTACTCTGCTGGTGCAGTCACTGTGCCCATGCATTATACTCCAGAGCTGCACTCAGTATTCTGCTGGTGCAGCCACTGTGTACATACATTACTGATCCTGAGTTACCTCCTGTATTATACTCCAGAGCTGCACGCACTATTCTGCTGGTGCAGTCACTGTGCCCATGCATTATACTCCAGAGCTGCACTCACTATTCTGCTGGTGCAGTCACTGTGTACATACATTACTGATCCTGAGTTACCTCCTGTATTATACTCCAGAGCTGCACTCCCTATTCTGCTGGTGCAGTCACTGTGTACATACATTACTGATCCGGAGTTACCTCCTGTATTATACTCCAGAGCTGCACTCACTATTCTGCTGGTGCAGTCACTGTGTACATACATTACTGATCCTGAGTCACCTCCTGTATTATACTCCAGAGCTGCACTCACTATTCTGCTGGTGCAGTCACTGTGTACATACATTACTGATCCTGAGTCACCTCCTGTATTATACTCCAGAGCTGCACTCACAATTCTGCTGGTGCAGTCAGTGTCTATGCATTATTCTCCAGAGCTGCACTCACTATTCTGCTGGTGCAGTCACTGTGCCCATGCACTATACTCCGGAGCTGCACTCACTACTCTGCTGGTGCAGTCACTGTGCCCATGCATTATACTCCAGAGCTGCACTCAGTATTCTGCTGGTGCAGTCACTGTGTACATACATTACTGATCCTGAGTTACCTCCTGTATTATACTCCAGAGCTGCACGCACTATTCTGCTGGTGCAGTCACTGTGCCCATGCATTATACTCCAGAGCTGCACGCACTACTCTGCTGGTGCAGTCACTGTGCCCATGCATTATACTCCAGAGCTGCACTCACTATTCTGCTGGTGCAGTCACTGTGTACATACATTACTGATCCTGAGTTACCTCCTGTATTATACTCCAGAGCTGCACGCACTATTCTGCTGGTGCAGTCACTGTGCCCATGCATTATACTCCAGAGCTGCACGCACTACTCTGCTGGTGCAGTCACTGTGCCCATGCATTATACTCCAGAGCTGCACTCACTATTCTGCTGGTGCAGTCACTGTGTACATACATTACTGATCCTGAGTTACCTCCTGTATTATACTCCAGAGCTGCACTCACTATTCTCCTGGTGCAGTCAGTGTCCATGCATTATACTCTGGAGCTGCACTCACTATTCTGCTGGTGCAGTCACTGTGCCCATGCATTATACTCCGGAGCTGTGCTCACTGTGTCGTCAGTGTGGTTGGATTGCAGAGCAACACTCACCTCTTGCACAGTGTGTACTCCTCACTGCTGGTGACACCGCGGGGCGGGGGTCTGAACTGCCATCCATCCTGTGTACCTGGGGCAGTATAAGAGGCAGAGTCAGTGCAGTCGCATCTCATTTGCATATGATTAGAGGGGTGGCCCCGCCCCCAGCTTTTCTATCCCATCATGCTTGTTGGAGGCCACAGTGAGGTCCCCTGACCTGTAGTGACCCCTGTTCCCCTGTCCCCAGGCGTCTTCCCGGGAGGGGCTGCGCTCCCAGTACAACCACCGCCCCCTGTGGAGAGACCAGTGCAGGACGTCTTACCGTCTTCCAAATCCTCCATGTGGAAACCGGTCTGAACAGAGGCGGCGACATTCTGTGAAGAGAGGAGCAGCGTCAGCGACCAAAGAGGGCCAGGCGCGACCAAAGAGGGCCAAGGGAGGTGTTAGGGGTGGTGACTAAAGGGGGTCGGGTGCTATGGCAACTATAGGGAGCTGAGGGAGGAGTTAGGGGTGGCATCCAAAGGGGACCGGGCAAGGTATCAGGGGCTGTTACTAAAGGGGCTGGGCACGGCAGAGACTAGAGGGGGCTAGGAGGCAACTAAAAGGCACCGGGTGAGGCGTTGGGGGATGGTGACTAAAGGGGGCTGAGCGACGAGAACAAGGAGGCCAAGCGTGGCGTCAGGGGGCATCATCTGTTCCCCACTAGAACCTGTTGTGAATGTCGTCTGTGTGGGTGCTGTTCTGAAGCTCCCTCTGGTGGCCAGCAATGGTAGTGGAGCTGAATCTGAGCCTGTGACTCACACAGGTGTCTGTGTTAATTGGGGACGTCCTATTGCAGACAAGTCTGGTGTATATAGGAGAGCACTTTCTGCCTTTTTTGCGCCCATTAGAATTGTATATTCCCTGTCTCTGTTCCTGGCTTGGACTTCTGTCCTTCCCTGTATGCCTAGGAAAGTCTTCTGCAGATAAGTGTTCAGCTTTTGCCTTGCCTCCTGGTTTACACTTTCGGCAGTTGTTTTTCCTTGTTTTGCTTTGTATCTGTTTTCTTGCAGGTGAAGTTTGGTTTCTCTTGTGTCGTGAGCACGGATGTTCGCCCTGTGCTGGCTCTGCTGCAGGAAAAATGCGTTTCTCCCTGTCTAACTTGATAATCTGCATTGTGTTCTTTTTGGTATTTTGTTCTCCCATTATTTACTAGAGTACCTGATATAGTGGGGGTGAGGTCGTATGACCTCCAGGGCCATTTTTACTATCAGAGGATTGGTATTTTTCTACAGGGATTTTGCACTGACCACAATCAGTTCCTTTCCTTTGTATCTAGTTAGTTGGGCCTCACCTTTGCTTAATCTATTTTTCCTGAGTGTGAGGATTATGCTGAAATATATTGTGGGAGTTATGACAGAGGTCAGTTGGCTGTCACTGTACATAGTACATAGTTATCGTAATACCCCACTTAACCCCCTTGCAGCACAGCCAGGAGAAGACACATCCTGCTCTGCCAGAAATCAGCAACTGGAAAGGTGTCAAAATCCAATTACAACAGCTCTTGAGCCAGGAAACCCCCTGCGGAGTGAATTGCCCTACACAGGAGGTGGAAGGGGAGCTCCAGGGTTACAATCTAACTTCAATCGTCTCCTCCAGGCGATTCGGCCCCGTCAAAAGAGTTTCGATATTGGGAGCCAGACGCACGTAACACATATTTCGACAAAACTGTATGATGGGCGTAGCCCCCCATTATTAATAACTGGCCACAGGAAGCCCGCAGGACTCTCATATTTCCTATCAAAACAGAGATCAATTTACGACGACAAAAATGAGGGTCATATCGTCCATGTGAGAAGCTCAGGGGCAAAGCTAGGCTGGGAAATATAACGTTAGATTATTCTCAGCCAGCAGCAGGGGGAGGGAATTCCCAGCCAGGATGATGTCACGAGGGGGGGGGATTCCCAGCCAGGATGATGTCACGAGGGGGGGGGATTCCCAGCCAGGAAGATGTCACGAGGGGGGGGGATTCCCAGCCAGGAAGATGTCACGAGGGGGGGGGATTCCCAGCCAGGATGATGTCACGAGGGGGGGGGATTCCCAGCCAGGATGATGTCACGAGGGGGGGGGAATTCCCAGCCAGGAAGATGTCACGAGGGGGAGGGAATTCCCAGCCAGGAAGATGTCACGAGGGGGAGGGAATTCCCAGCCAGGAAGATGTCACGAGGGGGAGGGAATTCCCAGCCCAAGACAGAACAGATAAAAGTAGGTGCAGGGGTCTGCGCATTGTCTTTACTCGGGGGTCATGCGTACTATACACATGTGAGAAAATCCATGAAACCCTGGTCGAACGGCGCCCCCCTGTGGCCAGACGCATAAGGTAACTGCTTGATCTGACTCTGTTTGTGACCATGTATTATCTGACACACACACACACACACACACACACACATATATACATACACACACACACACACATACATACATATACATATATATACACACACACACACACACATATATACATACACACACACACACACACACACACACACACACACACACACATACATACATACATACATACATACATACATATACATATATATATACACACACACACACACACACACACACACACACACACACAAACATATATAGTAAATTCTGTATTGTATATATTGTAGTATCTAGTGTGCCCTTACGGCGATTAAACTTATATAATTTAATCTTGGGGCTGGTCTGTTACCTTGATCCTGAATTCCACGTCTGTGAGCTCGGCGTAATAGTTATCGTAATCGGTTGGTGGCAGCGAGTTTATGCCACGGATCATTGTGGGGCAACCAGTGAGATCTGGGGAGAATTAGATATATTCCGCTTGCGGGAGTCAGGGGAATATATACCTTACTCTCACCGGGAACCCTTCAATACTCTGCATAGTAGAATAGCGGCCTCCTGGCTTATTGTCGGGCAATTCCATAATTGGCCTGACTATAAGAGGGGCGCTAGAGAGCGCGTCACGTGCTCGGTCTGTCGGGTGGAAAGGAGGGGTGTAACTTCCTCTTCCTCCCCCCTTTTCCTGACATATTGGTGGCAGCGGTGGGATGTGTGTTCTCCTGGCTGCGCTGTAAGGGGGGGTAAGTGGGGGATATGTACAGTGACAGCTGTACTGACCTCTGTCATAACTGCCACAATATATTTCAGCATAATCCTCACACTGAGTATTTTCCTACATCACCGTAATCTCTATATGTGGGGGGCTTGCTACTCCTTTGGGGACTTCTCTGAGGCAAGGTAGATCTCCTCATTTCTATATGTGAGGTGTAGTTTCTCCGGCTGTGACGAGGTTTCTAGGTGTTTAGGAACGCTCCACAGCTACTTCTAGTGTAGTCTGATGGTCAGGGGATTGCGGTCAGCCCAGGTTGCAACTACTCCTGTTTCTTGGTGTTTTTTTCACGGTAATTTTCCACGGTTACCGGATCATAACAACAACCCCCATCATGCCCGGAACCCCGAGCGCCAGCCTTCCTTACCTCGATCTCCGCCAGCAGCGTCTTGAGCCGGGACAGGTCCTTGGTCACCATCCCGTTCTGGAGGAAGATAGAGAGGACATGAGACGGCAGCCATCAGAGGACGACCCCCAGCCCCTCCACAGATGACGGGGATCCGGTGCCCCCCCCCCCTTTTCGGTAATGTCAGACTCCGGTGGGCAGATACGGAGCTTTGGACCCCCGGCCAGGCTGCAGAGACCCCCATTAATGGGAGTACCACCATTTCCTTCTTACCAGCGGTTCTCCGATGAGGGTCTTGGATAATACACTGGACACGATCTGCAGTTTCCCCTCCAGGTGCAGACAGCACAGCACGGCGTGCACGGAGGCGTCCAACTGTGAGCGGCCCGGCCCCAGCACTGCAGGGACAGAGGAGACAGTCAGCAGGTAGGCTCTACAATAACTCCTGACCCCAGCACTGCAGGGACAGAGGAGACAGTCAGCAGGGAGCCTCTACAACAACTCCTGACCCCAGCACTGCAGGGACAGAGGAGACAGTCAGCAGGAAGCTGCTACAACGGCTCCTGACCCCAGCACTGCAGGGACAGAGGAGACAGTCAGCAGGGAGCCTCTACAACAACTCCTGACCCCAGCACTGCAGGGACAGAGGAGAAAGTCAGCAGGTAGGCTCTACAACAACTCCTGACCCCAGCACTGCAGGGACAGAGGAGACAGTCAGCAGGTAGCCTCTACAACAACTCCTGACCCCAGCACTGCAGTGACAGGGGAGACAGTCAGCAGGAACCTCTACAACAACTCCTGACCCCAGCACTGCAGGGACAGAGGAGACAGTCAGCAGGAGCCTCTACAACAACTCCTGACCCCAGCACTGCAGTGACAGGGGAGACAGTCAGCAGGGAACCTCTACAACAACTCCTGACCCCAGCACTGCAGGGACAGAGGAGACAGTCAGCAGGAACCTCTACAACAACTCCTGACCCCAGCACTGCAGGGACAGAGGAGACAGTCAGCAGGTAGGCTCTACAACAACTCCTGACCCCAGCACTGCAGTGACAGGGGAGACAGTCAGCAGGGAGCCTCTACAACAACTCCTGACCCCAGCACTGCAGGGACAGAGGAGAAAGTCAGCAGGTAGGCTCTACAACAACTCCTGGCCCCAGCACTGCAGGGACAGAGGAGACAGTCAGCAGGTAGCCTCTACAACAACTCCTGACCCCAGCACTGCAGTGACAGGGGAGACAGTCAGCAGGGAGCCTCTACAACAACTCCTGACCCCAGCACTGCAGGGACAGAGGAGAAAGTCAGCAGGTAGGCTCTACAACAACTCCTGGCCCCAGCACTGCAGGGACAGAGGAGACAGTCAGCAGGTAGCCTCTACAACAACTCCTGACCCCAGCACTGCAGTGACAGGGGAGACAGTCAGCAGGGAGCCTCTACAACAACTCCTGACCCCAGCACTGCAGTGACAGGGGAGACAGTCAGCAGGTAGCCTCTACAACAACTCCTGACCCCAGCACTGCAGGGATAGAGGAGACAGTCAGCAGGAGCCTCTACAACAGCTCCTGACCCCAGCACTGCAGGGACAGAGGAGACAGTCAGCAGGAGCCTCTACAACAGCTCCTGACCCCAGGACTGCAGGGATAGAGGAGACAGTCAGCAGGTAGGCTCTACAACAACTCCTGACCCCAGCACTGCAGGGACAGAGGAGACAGTCAGCAGGAAGCTGCTACAACAGCTCCTGACCCCAGCACTGCAGGGACAGAGGACACAGTCAGCAGGAAGCCTCTACAACAACTCCTGACCCCAGGACTGCAGGGACAGAGGAGACAGTCAGCAGGAAGCCTCTACAACAACTCCTGACCCCAGCACTGCAGGGACAGAGGAGACAGTCAGCAGGTAGGCTCTACAACAACTCCTGACCCCAGCACTGCAGGGACAGAGGAGACAGTCAGCAGGTAGGCTCTACAACAGCTCCTGACCCCAGCACTGCAGGGATAGAGGAGACAGTCAGCAGGAAGCTGCTACAACAGCTCCTGACCCCAGCACTGCAGGGACAGAGGACACAGTCAGCAGGAAGCCTCTACAACAACTCCTGACCCCAGGACTGCAGGGACAGAGGAGACAGTCAGCAGGTAGGCTCTACAACAACTCCTGACCCCAGCACTGCAGGGACAGAGGAGACAGTCAGCAGGTAGGCTCTACAACAACTCCTGACCCCAGCACTGCAGGGACAGAGGAGAAAGTCAGCAGGAACCTCTACAACAACTCCTGACCCCAGCACTGCAGGGACAGAGGAGACAGTCAGCAGGTAGGCTCTACAACAACTCCTGACCCCAGCACTGCAGGGACAGAGGAGACAGTCAGCAGGAAGCCTCTACAACAACTCCTGACCCCAGCACTGCAGGGACAGAGGAGACAGTCAGCAGAAAGCCTCTACAACAACTCCTGACCCCAGCACTGCAGGGACAGAGGAGACAGTCAGCAGGGAGGCTCTACAACAACTCCTGACCCCAGCACTGCAGGGAGAGAGGAGACAGTCAGCAGGAAGCCTCTACAACAACTCCTGACCCCAGCACTGCAGGGACAGAGGAGACAGTCAGCAGGAACCTCTACAACTCCTGACCCCAGCACTGCAGGGACAGAGGAGACAGTCAGCAGGGAGCCTCTACAACAACTACTGACCCCAGCACTGCAGGGACAGAGGAGACAGTCAGCAGGAACCTCTACAACAACTCCTGACCCCAGCACTGCAGGGACAGAGGAGACAGTCAGCAGGAAGCCTCTACAACTCCTGACCCCAGCACCGCAGGGACAGAGGACACAGTCAGCAGGAAGCCTCTACAACAACTCCTGACCCCAGCACTGCAGGGACAGAGGAGACAGTCAGCAGGAAGCCTCTACAACAACTCCTGACCCCAGCACTGCAGGGACAGAGGAGACAGTCAGCAGGTAGGCTCTACAACAACTCCTGACCCCAGCACTGCAGGGACAGAGGAGACAGTCAGCAGGGAGCCTCTACAACAACTCCTGACCCCAGCACTGCAGGGACAGAGGAGACAGTCAGCAGGAGCCTCTACAACAACTCCTGACCCCAGCACTGCAGGGACAGAGGAGACAGTCAGCAGGGAGCCTCTACAACAGCTCCTGACCCCAGCACTGCAGGGACAGAGGAGACAGTCAGCAGGGAGGCTCTACAACAACTCCTGACCCCAGCACTGCAGGGACAGAGGAGACAGTCAGTAGGTAGGCTCTACAACAACTCCTGACCCCAGCACTGCAGGGACAGAGGAGAAAGTCAGCAGGAACCTCTACAACAACTCCTGACCCCAGCACTGCAGGGACAGAGGAGACAGTCAGCAGGTAGGCTCTACAACAACTCCTGACCCCAGCACTGCAGGGACAGAGGAGACAGTCAGCAGGAAGCCTCTACAACAACTCCTGACCCCAGCACTGCAGGGACAGAGGAGACAGTCAGCAGGGAGGCTCTACAACAACTCCTGACCCCAGCACTGCAGGGACAGAGGAGACAGTCAGCAGGTAGGCTCTACAACAACTCCTAACCCCAGCACTGCAGGGACAGAGGAGACAGTCAGCAGGGAGCCTCTACAACAACTACTGACCCCAGCACTGCAGGGACAGAGGAAACAGTCAGCAGGTAGCCTCTACAACAACTCCTGACCCCAGCACTGCAGGGACAGAGGAGACAGTCAGCAGGAACCTCTACAACAACTCCTGACCCCAGCACTGCAGGGACAGAGGAGACAGTCAGCAGGTAGGCTCTACAACAACTCCTGACCCCAGCACTGCAGGGACAGAGGAGACAGTCAGCAGGAAGCCTCTACAACAACTCCTGACCCCAGCACTGCAGGGACAGAGGAGACAGTCAGCAGGGAGGCTCTACAACAACTCCTGACCCCAGCACTGCAGGGACAGAGGAGACAGTCAGCAGGTAGGCTCTACAACAACTCCTAACCCCAGCACTGCAGGGACAGAGGAGACAGTCAGCAGGGAGCCTCTACAACAACTACTGACCCCAGCACTGCAGGGACAGAGGAAACAGTCAGCAGGTAGCCTCTACAACAACTCCTGACCCCAGCACTGCAGGGACAGAGGAGACAGTCAGCAGGAACCTCTACAACAACTCCTGACCCCAGCACTGCAGGGACAGAGGAGACAGTCAGCAGGAAGCTGCTACAACAGCTCCTGACCCCAGCACTGCAGGGACAGAGGAGACAGTCAGCAGGTAGGCTCTACAACAGCTCCTGACCCCAGCACTGCAGGGATAGAGGAGACAGTCAGCAGGAAGCTGCTACAACAGCTCCTGACCCCAGCACTGCAGGGACAGAGGAGACAGTCAGCAGGTAGCCTCTACAACAGCTCCTGACCCCAGCACTGCAGGGATAGAGGAGACAGTCAGCAGGGAGCCTCTACAACAACTCCTGACCCCAGCACTGCAGGGACAGAGGAGACAGTCAGCAGGTAGCCTCTACAACAACTCCTGACCCCAGCACTGCAGGGACAGAGGAGACAGTCAGCAGGAACCTCTACAACAACTCCTGACCCCAGCACTGCAGGGACAGAGGAGACAGTCAGCAGGAGCCTCTACAACAACTCCTGACCCCAGCACTGCAGGGACAGAGGAGACAGTCAGCAGGGAGCCTCTACAACAACTCCAGACCCCAGCACTGCAGGGACAGAGGAGACAGTCAGCAGGAACCTCTACAACAACTCCTGACCCCAGCACTGCAGGGACAGAGGAGACAGTCAGCAGGAACCTCTACAACAACTCCTGACCCCAGCACTGCAGGGACAGAGGAGACAGTCAGCAGGAAGCCTCTACAACAACTCCTGACCCCAGCACTGCAAGGACAAAGGAGACAGTCAGCAGGTAGGCTCTACAACAGCTCCTGACCCCAGGACTGCAGGGACAGAGGAGACAGTCAGCAGGGAGCCTCTACAACAACTCCTGACCCCAGCACTGCAGGGACAGAGGAGACAGTCAGCAGGTAGGCTCTACAACAGCTCCTGACCCCAGCACTGCAGGGACAGAGGAGACAGTCAGCAGGGAGCCTCTACAACTCCTGACCCCAGCACTGCAGGGACAGAGGAGACAGTCAGCAGGGAGACTCTACAACAACTCCTAACCCCAGCACTGCAGGGACAGAGGAGACAGTCAGCAGGAACCTCTACAACAACTCCTGACCCCAGCACTGCAGGGACAGAGGAGACAGTCAGCAGGAGCCTCTACAACAACTCCTGACCCCAGCACTGCAGGGACAGAGGAGACAGTCAGCAGGAAGCCTCTACAACAACTCCTGACCCCAGCACTGCCGGGACAGAGGAGACAGTCAGCAGGAACCTCTACAACAACTCCTGACCCCAGCACTGCAGGGACAGAGGAGACAGTCAGCAGGTAGGCTCTACAACAACTCCTGACCCCAGCACTGCAGGGACAGGGGAGACAGTCAGCAGGGAGCCTCTACAACAACTCCTGACCCCAGCACTGCAGGGACAGAGGAGACAGTCAGCAGGTAGGCTCTACAACAACTCCTGACCCCAGCACTGCAGGGACAGGGGAGACAGTCAGCAGGGAGGCTCTACAACAACTCCTGACCCCAGCACTGCAGGGACAGGGGAGACAGTCAGCAGGGAGGCTCTACAACAACTCCTGACCCCAGCACTGCAGGGACAGAGGAGACAGTCAGCAGGGAGGCTCTACAACAACTCCTGACCCCAGCACTGCAGGGACAGAGGAGACAGTCAGCAGGGAGGCTCTACAACAGCTCCTGACCCCAGGACTGCAGGGACAGAGGAGACAGTCAGCAGGTAGGCTCTACAACAACTCCTGACCCCAGCACTGCAGGGACAAAGGAAACAGTCAGCAGGGAGCCTCTACAACAACTCCTGACCCCAGCACTGCAGGGACAGAGGAGACAGTCAGCAGGGAGCCTCTACAACAACTCCTGACCCCAGCACTGCAGGGACAAAGGAAACAGTCAGCAGGGAGCCTCTACAACAACTCCTGACCCCAGCACTGCAGGGACAGAGGAGACAGTCAGCAGGTAGGCTCTACAACAACTCCTGACCCCAGCACTGCAGGGACAGAGGAGACAGTCAGCAGGAAGCCTCTACAACAACTCCTGACCCCAGCACTGCAGGGACAGAGGAGACAGTCAGCAGGAAGCCTCTACAACACCTCCTGACCCCAGCACTGCAGGGACAGAGGAGACAGTCAGCAGGGAGGCTCTACAACAGCTCCTGACCCCAGCACTGCAGGGACAGAGGAGACAATCAGCAGGGAGGCTCTACAACAAGTCCTGACCCCAGCACTGCAGGGACAGAGGAGACAGTCAGCAGGAAGCCTCTACAACACCTCCTGACCCCAGCACTGCAGGGACAGAGGAGACAGTCAGCAGGTAGGCTCTACAACAGCTCCTGACCCCAGCACTGCAGGGACAGAGGAGACAGTCAGCAGGAAGCCTCTACAACAACTCCTGACCCCAGCACTGCCGGGACAGAGGAGACAGTCAGCAGGGAGCCTCTACAACAACTCCTGACCCCAGCACTGCAGGGACAGAGGAGACAGTCAGCAGGGAGCCTCTACAACAACTCCTGACCCCAGCACTGCAGGGACAGAGGAGACAGTCAGCAGGAACCTCTACAACAACTCCTGACCCCAGCACTGCAGGGACAGAGGAGACAGTAAGCAGGAACCTCCACAACAACTCCTGACCCCAGCACTGCAGGGACAGAGGAGACAGTCAGCAGGTAGCCTCTAAAACAGCTCCTGACCCCAGCACTGCAGGGACAGAGGAGACAGTCAGCAGGGAGGCTCTACAACAACTCCTGACCCCAGCACTGCAGGGACAGGGGAGACAGTCAGCAGGGAGGCTCTACAACAACTCCTGACCCCAGCACTGCAGGGACAGAGGAGACAGTCAGCAGGGAGGCTCTACAACAACTCCTGACCCCAGCACTGCAGGGACAGAGGAGACAGTCAGCAGGTAGGCTCTACAACAACTCCTGACCCCAGCACTGCAGGGACAGAGGAGACAGTCAGCAGGGAGCCTCTACAACAACTCCTGACCCCAGCACTGCAGGGATAGAGGAGACAGTCAGCAGGAAGCTGCTACAACAGCTCCTGACCCCAGCACTGCAGGGACAGAGGAGACAGTCAGCAGGAAGCCTCTACAACAACTCCTGACCCCAGCACTGCAGGGACAAAGGAGACAGTCAGCAGGTAGGCTCTACAACAGCTCCTGACCCCAGGACTGCAGGGACAGAGGAGACAGTCAGCAGGGAGCCTCTACAACAACTCCTGACCCCAGCACTGCAGGGACAGAGGAGACAGTCAGCAGGTAGGCTCTACAACAACTCCTGACCCCAGCACTGCAGGGACAGAGGAGACAGTCAGCAGGGAGCCTCTACAACAACTCCTGACCCCAGCACTGCAGGGACAGAGGAGACAGTCAGCAGGTAGGCTCTACAACAGCTCCTGACCCCAGCACTGCAGGGACAGAGGAGACAGTCAGCAGGGAGCCTCTACAACTCCTGACCCCAGCACTGCAGGGACAGAGGAGACAGTCAGCAGGGAGACTCTACAACAACTCCTAACCCCAGCACTGCAGGGACAGAGGAGACAGTCAGCAGGTAGGCTCTACAACAACTCCTGACCCCAGCACTGCAGGGACAGAGGAGACAGTCAGCAGGGAGGCTCTACAACAACTCCTGACCCCAGCACTGCAGGGACAGAGGAGACAGTCAGCAGGAGCCTCTACAACAACTCCTGACCCCAGCACTGCAGGGACAGAGGAGACAGTCAGCAGGTAGGCTCTACAACAACTCCTGACCCCAGCACTGCAGGGACAAAGGAAACAGTCAGCAGGAAGCCTCTACAACTCCTGACCCCAGCACTGCAGGGACAGAGGAGACAGTCAGCAGGAACCTCTACAACAACTCCTGACCCCAGCACTGCAGGGACAGAGGAGACAGTCAGCAGGAGCCTCTACAACAACTCCTGACCCCAGCACTGCAGGGACAGAGGAGACAGTCAGCAGGAAGCCTCTACAACAACTCCTGACCCCAGCACTGCCGGGACAGAGGAGACAGTCAGCAGGGAGCCTCTACAACAACTCCTGACCCCAGCACTGCAGGGACAGAGGAGACAGTCAGCAGGGAGCCTCTACAACAACTCCTGACCCCAGCACTGCAGGGACAGAGGAGACAGTCAGCAGGAAGCCTCTACAACAACTCCTGACCCCAGCACTGCAGGGACAGAGGAGACAGTCAGCAGGTAGGCTCTACAACAACTCCTGACCCCAGCACTGCAGGGACAGGGGAGACAGTCAGCAGGGAGCCTCTACAACAACTCCTGACCCCAGCACTGCAGGGACAGAGGAGACAGTCAGCAGGTAGGCTCTATAACAACTCCTGACTCCTGCACTGCAGGGACAGAGGAGACAGTCAGCAGGTAGGCTCTACAACAACTCCTGACCCCAGTACTGCAGGGACAGAGGAGACAGTCAGCAGGAGCCTCTACAACAACTCCTGACCCCAGCACTGCAGGGACAGAGGAGACAGTCAGCAGGAACCTCTACAACAACTCCTGAACCCAGCACTGCAGTGACAGAGGAGACAGTCAGCAGGAAGCCTCTACAACAACTCCTGACCCCAGCACTGCAGTGACAGAGGAGACAGTCAGCAGGGAGCCTCTACAACAACTCCTGACCCCAGCACTGCAGGGACAGAGGAGACAGTCAGCAGGAAGCCTCTACAACTCCTGACCCCAGCACTGCAGGGACAGAGGAGACAGTCAGCAGGAAGCCTCTACAACAACTCCTGACCTCAGCACTGCAGGGACAGAGGAGACAGTCAGCAGGAGCCTCTACAACAACTCCTGACCCCAGCACTGCAGGGACAGAGGAGACAGTCAGCAGGAGCCTCTACAACAACTCCTGACCCCAGCACTGCAGGGACAGAGGAGACAGTCAGCAGGAAGCCTCTACAACAACTCCTGACCCCAGCACTGCAGGGACAGAGGAGACAGTCAGCAGGAAGCCTCTACAACAACTCCTGACCCCAGCACTGCAGGGACAGAGGAGACAGTCAGCAGGAACCTCTACAACAACTCCTGACCCCAGCACTGCAGGGACAGAGGAGACAGTCAGCAGGAGCCTCTACAACAACTCCTGACCCCAGCACTGCAGGGACAGAGGAGACAGTCAGCAGGAGCCTCTACAACAACTCCTGACCCCAGCACTGCAGGGACAGAGGAGACAGTCAGCAGGGAGCCTCTACAACAACTCCTGACCCCAGCACTGCAGGGACAGAGGAGACAGTCAGCAGGGAACCTCTACAACAACTCCTGACCCCAGCACTGCAGGGACAGAGGAGACAGTCAGCAGGGAGCCTCTACAACAACTCCTGACCCCAGCACTGCAGGGACAGAGGAGACAGTCAGCAGGGAGCCTCTACAACAACTCCTGACCCCAGCACTGCAGGGACAGAGGAGACAGTCAGCAGGAACCTCTACAACAACTCCTGAACCCAGCACTGCAGTGACAGAGGAGACAGAGGAGACAGTCAGCAGGGAACCTCTACAACAACTCCTGACCCCAGCACTGCAGGGACAGAGGAGACAGTCAGCAGGGAGCCTCTACAACAACTCCTGACCCCAGCACTGCAGGGACAGAGGAGACAGTCAGCAGGGAGCCTCTACAACAACTCCTGACCCCAGCACTGCAGGGACAGAGGAGACAGTCAGCAGGGAGCCTCTACAACAACTCCTGACCCCAGCACTGCAGGGACAGAGGAGACAGTCAGCAGAAGCCTCTACAACAACTCCTGACCCCAGCACTGCAGAGACAGAGGAGACAGTCAGCAGGAACCTCTACAACAACTCCTGACCCCAGCACTGCAGGGACAGAGGAGACAGTCAGCAGGGAGCCTCTACAACAACTCCTGACCCCAGCACTGCAGGGACAGAGGAGACAGTCAGCAGGAACCTCTACAACAACTCCTGACCCCAGCACTGCAGGGACAAAGGAGACAGTCAGCAGGAAGCCTCTACAACTCCTGACCCCAGCACTGCAGGGACAGAGGAGACAGTCAGCAGGAAGCCTCTACAACTCCTGACCCCAGCACTGCAGGGACAAAGGAGACAGTCAGCAGGTAGGCTCTACAACAACTCCTGACCCCAGCACTGCAGGGAGAGAGGAGACAGTCAGCAGGGAGGCTCTACAACAGCTCCTGACCCCAGCACTGCAGGGACAGAGGAGACAGTCAGCAGGTAGGCTCTATAACAACTCCTGACTCCTGCACTGCAGGGACAGAGGAGACAGTCAGCAGGAACCTCTACAACAACTCCTGACCCCAGCACTGCAGAGACAGAGGAGACAGTCAGCAGGTAGGCTCTACAACAACTCCTGACCCCAGTACTGCAGGGACAGAGGAGACAGTCAGCAGGAACCTCTACAACAACTCCTGAACCCAGCACTGCAGTGACAGAGGAGACAGTCAGCAGGGACCTCTACAACAACTCCTGACCCCAGTACTGCAGGGACAGAGGAGACAGTCAGCAGGAACCTCTACAACAACTCCTGAACCCAGCACTGCAGTGACAGAGGAGACAGTCAGCAGGAAGCCTCTACAACAACTCCTGACCCCAGCACTGCAGGGACAGAAGAGACAGTCAGCAGGGAGCCTCTACAACAACTCCTGACCCCAGCACTGCAGGGACAGAGGAGACAGTCAGCAGGAAGCCTCTACAACAACTCCTGACCCCAGCACTGCAGGGACAGAGGAGACAGTCAGCAGGTAGGCTCTACAACAACTCCTGACCCCAGCACTGCAGGGACAGAGGAGACAGTCAGCAGGAAGCCTCTACAACAACTCCTGACCCCAGCACTGCAGGGACAGAGGAGACAGTCAGCAGGGACCTCTACAACAACTCCTGACCCCAGCACTGCAGGGACAGAGGAGACAGTCAGCAGGAACCTCTACAACAACTCCTGACCCCAGCACTGCAGTGACAGAGGAGACAGTCAGCAGGAAGCCTCTACAACTCCTGACCCCAGCACTGCAGGGACAGAGGAGACAGTCAGCAGGTAGGCTCTACAACAACTCCTGACCCCAGCACTGCAGGGACAGAGGAGACAGTCAGCAGGTAGGCTCTACAACAACTCCTGACCCCAGCACTGCAGGGACAGAGGAGACAGTCAGCAGGAACCTCTACAAACAACTCCTGACCCCAGCACTGCAGAGACAGAGGAGACAGTCAGCAGGAAGCCTGTACAACAACTCCTGACCCCAGCACTGCAGGGACAGAGGAGACAGTCAGCAGGAAGCCTCTACAACAACTCCTGACCCCAGCACTGCAGGGACAGAGGAGACAGTCAGCAGGAACCTCTACAACAACTCCTGACCCCAGCACTGCAGGGACAGAGGAGACAGTCAGCAGGGAGCCTCTACAACAACTCCTGACCCCAGCACTGCAGGAAGCCTCTACAACTCCTGACCCCAGCACTGCAGGGACAGAGGAGACAGTCAGCAGGTAGGCTCTACAACAACTCCTGACCCCAGCACTGCAGTGACAGAGGAGACAGTCAGCAGGTAGGCTCTACAACAACTCCTGACCCCAGCACTGCAGGGACAGAGGAGACAGTCAGCAGGAACCTCTACAAACAACTCCTGACCCCAGCACTGCAGAGACAGAGGAGACAGTCAGCAGGAAGCCTGTACAACAACTCCTGACCCCAGCACTGCAGGGACAGAGGAGACAGTCAGCAGGAAGCCTCTACAACAACTCCTGACCCCAGCACTGCAGGGACAGAGGAGACAGTCAGCAGGAACCTCTACAACAACTCCTGACCCCAGCACTGCAGGGACAGAGGAGACAGTCAGCAGGGAGCCTCTACAACAACTCCTGACCCCAGCACTGCAGAGACAGAGGAGACAGTCAGCAGGGAGCCTCTACAACAACTCCTGACCCCAGCACTGCAGGGACAGAGGAGACAGTCAGCAGGAACCTCTACAACAACTCCTGACCCCAGCACTGCAGTGACAGAGGAGACAGTCAGCAGGAACCTCTACAACAACTCCTGACCCCAGCACTGCAGGGAGAGAGGAGACAGTCAGCAGGTAGGCTCTACAACAACTCCTGACCCCAGCACTGCAGGGACAGAGGAGACAGTCAGCAGGAAGCCTCTACAACAACTCCTGACCCCAGCACTGCAGGGACAGAGGAGACAGTCAGCAGGGACCTCTACAACAACTCCTGACCCCAGCACTGCAGGGACAGAGGAGACAGTCAGCAGGAACCTCTACAACAACTCCTGACCCCAGCACTGCAGGGACAGAGGAGACAGTCAGCAGGGACCTCTACAACAACTCCTGACCCCAGCACTGCAGTGACAGAGGAGACAGTCAGCAGGAAGCCTCTACAACAACTCCTGACCCCAGCACTGCAGGGACAGAGGAGACAGTCAGCAGGAACCTCTACAACAACTCCTGACCCCAGCACTGCAGGGACAGAGGAGACAGTCAGCAGGAACCTCTACAACAACTCCTGACCCCAGCACTGCAGGGACAGAGGAGACAGTCAGCAGGAACCTCTACAACAACTCCTGACCCCAGCACTGCAGGGACAGAGGAGACAGTCAGCAGGAACCTCTACAACAACTCCTGACCCCAGCACTGCAGGGACAGAGGAGACAGTCAGCAGGAGCCTATACAACAACTCCTGACCCCAGCACTGCAGGGACAGAGGAGACAGTCAGCAGGTAGGCTCTACAACAACTCCTGACCCCAGCACTGCAGGGACAGAGGAGACAGTCAGCAGGAGCCTCTACAACAACTCCTGACCCCAGCACTGCAGTGACAGAGGAGACAGTCAGCAGGGAGCCTCTACAACAGCTCCTGACCCAAGCACTGCAGGGACAGAGGAGACAGTCAGCAGGGAGCCTCAACAACAACTCCTGACCCCAGCACTGCAGGGATAGAGGAGACAGTCAGCAGGGAGCCTCTACAACAACTCCTGACCCCAGCACTGCAGGGACAGAGGAGACAGTCAGCAGGAACCTCTACAACAACTCCTGACCCCAGCACTGCAGGGACAGAGGAGACAGTCAGCAGGAAGCCTCTACAACAACTCCTGACCCCAGCACTGCAGGGACAGAGGAGACAGTCAGCAGGAACCTCTACAACAACTCCTGACCCCAGCACTGCAGGGACAGAGGAGACAGTCAGCAGGAGCCTCTACAACAACTCCTGACCCCAGCACTGCAGGGACAGAGGAGACAGTCAGCAGGAACCTCTACAACAACTCCTGACCCCAGCACTGCAGGGACAGAGGAGACAGTCAGCAGGAACCTCTACAACAACTCCTGACCCCAGCACTGCAGGGACAGAGGAGACAGTCAGCAGGAACCTCTACAACAACTCCTGACCCCAGCACTGCAGGGACAGAGGAGACAGTCAGCAGGAGCCTCTACAACAACTCCTGACCCCAGCATTGCAGGGACAGAGGAGACAGTCAGCAGGAGCCTCTACAACAACTCCTGACCCCAGCACTGCAGGGACAGAGGAGACAGTCAGCAGGAACCTCTACAACAACTCCTGACCCCAGCACTGCAGGGACAGAGGAGACAGTCAGCAGGTAGCCTCTACAACAACTCCTGACCCCAGCACTGCAGGGAGAGAGGAGACAGTCAGCAGGAACCTCTACAACAACTCCTGACCCCAGCACTGCAGTGACAGAGGAGACAGTCAGCAGGAACCTCTACAACAACTCCTGACCCCAGCACTGCAGTGACAGAGGAGACAGTCAGCAGGAACCTCTACAACAACTCCTGACCCCAGCACTGCAGGTACAGAGGAGACAGTCAGCAGGAAGCCTCTACAACAACTCCTGACCCCAGCACTGCAGTGACAGAGGAGACAGTCAGCAGGAACCTCTACAACAACTCCTGACCCCAGCACTGCAGTGACAGAGGAGACAGTCAGCAGGTAGGCTCTACAACTCCTGACCCCAGCACTGCAGGGACAGAGGAGACAGTCAGCAGGAACCTCTACAACAACTCCTGACCCCAGCACTGCAGGGACAGACGAGACAGTCAGCAGGTAGCCTCTACAACAACTCCTGACCCCAGCACTGCAGGGACAGAGGAGACAGTCAGCAGGAAGCCTCTACAACAGCTCCTGACCCCAGCACTGCAGGGACAGAGGAGACAGTCAGCAGGAGCCTCTACAACAACTCCTGACTCCAGCACTGCAGGGACAGGGGAGACAGTCAGCAGGAACCTCTACAACAACTCCTGACCCCAGCACTGCAGGGACAGAGGAGACAGTCAGCAGGGAGCCTCTACAACAACTCCTGACCCCATCACTGCAGGGACAGAGGAGACAGTCAGCAGGAACCTCTACAACAACTCCTGACCCCAGCACTGCAGGGACAGAGGAGACAGTCAGCAGGAGCCTCTACAACAGCTCCTGACCCCAGCACTGCAGGGATAGAGGAGACAGTCAGCAGGTAGGCTCTACAACAACTCCTGACCCCAGCACTGCAGGGACAGAGGAGACAGTCAGCAGGAAGCCTCTACAACAACTCCTGACCCCAGCACTGCAGGGACAGAGGAGACAGTCAGCAGGTAGCCTCTACAACAACTCCTGACCCCAGCACTGCAGGGACAGAGGAGACAGTCAGCAGGAAGCCTCTACAACAACTCCTGACCCCAGCACTGCAGGGACAGAGGAGACAGTCAGCAGGAACCTCTACAACAACTCCTGACCCCAGCACTGCAGGGACAGAGGAGACAGTCAGCAGGAAGCCTCTACAACAACTCCTGACCCCAGCACTGCAGGGACAGAGGAGACAGTCAGCAGGAAGCCTCTACAACAACTCCTGACCCCAGCACTGCAGGGACAGAGGAGACAGTCAGCAGGAACCTCTACAACAACTCCTGACCCCAGCACTGCAGCGACAGAGGAGACAGTCAGCAGGAACCTCTACAACAGCTCCTGACCCCAGCACTGCAGGGACAGAGGAGACAGTCAGCAGGAAGCCTCTACAACAACTCCTGACCCCAGCACTGCAGGGACAGAGGAGACAGTCAGCAGGTAGCCTCTACAACAACTCCTGACCCCAGCACTGCAGGGACAGAGGAGACAGTCAGCAGGAAGCCTCTACAACAACTCCTGACCCCAGCACTGCAGGGACAGAGGAGACAGTCAGCAGGGACCTCTACAACAACTCCTGACCCCAGCACTGCAGGGACAGAGGAGACAGTCAGCAGGAAGCCTCTACAACAACTCCTGACCCCAGCACTGCAGGGACAGAGGAGACAGTCAGCAGGGAGCCTCAACAACAACTCCTGACCCCAGCACTGCAGGGACAGAGGAGACAGTCAGCAGGAACCTCTACAACAACTCCTGACCCCAGCACTGCAGGGACAGAGGAGACAGTCAGCAGGAAGCCTCTACAACAACTCCTGACCCCAGCACTGCAGGGACAGAGGAGACAGTCAGCAGGAACCTCTACAACAACTCCTGACCCCAGCACTGCAGGGACAGAGGAGACAGTCAGCAGGAGCCTCTACAACAACTCCTGACCCCAGCACTGCAGGGACAGAGGAGACAGTCAGCAGGAACCTCTACAACAACTCCTGACCCCAGCACTGCAGGGACAGAGGAGACAGTCAGCAGGAACCTCTACAACAACTCCTGACCCCAGCACTGCAGGGACAGAGGAGACAGTCAGCAGGAACCTCTACAACAACTCCTGACCCCAGCACTGCAGGGACAGAGGAGACAGTCAGCAGGAGCCTCTACAACAACTCCTGACCCCAGCATTGCAGGGACAGAGGAGACAGTCAGCAGGGAGCCTCTACAACAACTCCTGACCCCAGCACTGCAGGGACAGAGGAGACAGTCAGCAGGAACCTCTACAACAACTCCTGACCCCAGCACTGCAGGGACAGAGGAGACAGTCAGCAGGTAGCCTCTACAACAACTCCTGACCCCAGCACTGCAGGGAGAGAGGAGACAGTCAGCAGGAACCTCTACAACAACTCCTAACCCCAGCACTGCAGTGACAGAGGAGACAGTCAGCAGGAACCTCTACAACAACTCCTGACCCCAGCACTGCAGGGACAGAGGAGACAGTCAGCAGGAACCTCTACAACAACTCCTGACCCCAGCACTGCAGGGACAGAGGAGACAGTCAGCAGGAACCTCTACAACAACTCCTGACCCCAGCACTGCAGGGACAGAGGAGACAGTCAGCAGGAACCTCTACAACAACTCCTGACCCCAGCACTGCAGGGACAGAGGAGACAGTCAGCAGGAGCCTCTACAACAACTCCTGACCCCAGCACTGCAGGGACAGAGGAGACAGTCAGCAGGAACCTCTACAACAACTCCTGACCCCAGCACTGCAGTGACAGAGGAGACAGTCAGCAGGTAGGCTCTACAACTCCTGACCCCAGCACTGCAGGGACAGAGGAGACAGTCAGCAGGAAGCCTCTACAACAGCTCCTGACCCCAGCACTGCAGGGACAGAGGAGACAGTCAGCAGGGAGCCTCTACAACAACTCCTGACCAAGCACTGCAGGGACAGAGGAGACAGTCAGCAGGGAGCCTCTACAACAACTCCTGACCCCAGCACTGCAGGGACAGAGGAGACAGTCAGCAGGGAGCCTCTACAACAACTCCTGACCCCAGCACTGCAGGGACAGAGGAGACAGTCAGCAGGAGCCTCTACAACAACTCCTGACCCCAGCACTGCAGGGACAGAGGAGACAGTCAGCAGGAAGCCTCTACAACAGCTCCTGACCCCAGCACTGCAGGGACAGAGGAGACAGTCAGCAGGAGCCTCTACAACAACTCCTGACCCCAGCACTGCAGGGACAGAGGAGACAGTCAGCAGGAGCCTCTACAACAACTCCTGACTCCAGCACTGCAGGGACAGGGGAGACAGTCAGCAGGAACCTCTACAACAACTCCTGACCCCAGCACTGCAGGGACAGAGGAGACAGTCAGCAGGGAGCCTCTACAACAACTCCTGACCCCATCACTGCAGGGACAGAGGAGACAGTCAGCAGGAACCTCTACAACAACTCCTGACCCCAGCACTGCAGGGACAGAGGAGACAGTCAGCAGGAGCCTCTACAACAACTCCTGACCCCAGCACTGCAGGGACAGAGGAGACAGTCAGCAGGAACCTCTACAACAACTCCTGACCCCAGCACTGCAGGGACAGAGGAGACAGTCAGCAGGGAGCCTCTACAACAACTACTGACCCCAGCACTGCAGGGACAGAGGAGACAGTCAGCAGGGAGCCTCTACAACAACTCCTGACCCCAGCACTGCAGAGACAGAGGAGACAGTCAGCAGGAACCTCTACAACAACTCCTGACCCCAGCACTGCAGGGACAGAGGAGACAGTCAGCAGGAGCCTCTACAACAACTCCTGACCCCAGCACTGCAGGGACAGAGGAGACAGTCAGCAGGAACCTCTACAACAACTCCTGACCCCAGGACTGCAGGGACAGAGGAGACAGTCAGCAGGTAGGCTCTACAACAACTCCTGACCCCAGCACTGCAGAGACAGAGGAGACAGTCAGCAGGGAGCCTCTACAACAACTCCTGACCCCAGCACTGCAGGGACAGAGGAGACAGTCAGCAGGAACCTCTACAACAACTCCTGACCCCAGCACTGCAGGGACAGAGGAGACAGTCAGCAGGAACCTCTACAACAACTCCTGACCCCAGCACTGCAGGGACAGAGGAGACAGTCAGCAGGAGCCTCTACAACAACTCCTGACCCCAGCACTGCAGGGACAGAGGAGACAGTCAGCAGGAGCCTCTACAACAACTCCTGACTCCAGCACTGCAGGGACAGAGGAGACAGTCAGCAGGAACCTCTACAACAACTCCTGACCCCATCACTGCAGAGACAGAGGAGACAGTCAGCAGGAGCCTCTACAACAACTCCTGACCCCAGCACTGCAGAGACAGAGGAGACAGTCAGCAGGAGCCTCTACAACAACTCCTGACCCCAGCACTGCAGGGACAGAGGAGACAGTCAGCAGGAAGCCTCTACAACAACTCCTGACCCCAGCACTGCAGGGACAGAGGAGACAGTCAGCAGGAAGCCTCTACAACAACTCCTGACCCCAGCACTGCAGGGACAGAGGAGACAGTCAGCAGGAGCCTCTACAACAACTCCTGACCCCAGCACTGCAGGGACAGAGGAGACAGTCAGCAGGAGCCTCTACAACAACTCCTGACCCCAGCACTGCAGGGACAGAGGAGACAGTCAGCAGGAACCTCTACAACAACTCCTGACCCCATCACTGCAGGGACAGAGGAGACAGTCAGCAGGAACCGCTACAACTCCTGACCCCAGCACTGCAGGGACAGAGGAGACAGTCAGCAGGAAGCCTCTACAACAGCTCCTGACCCCAGCACTGCAGGGACAGAGGAGACAGTCAGCAGGTAGGCTCTACAACAACTCCTGACCCCAGCACTGCAGGGACAGAGGAGACAGTCAGCAGGAACCTCTACAACAACTCCTGACCCCAGCACTGCAGGGACAGAGGAGACAGTCAGCAGGAGCCTCTACAACAACTCCTGACCCCAACACTGCAGGGACAGAGGAGACAGTCAGCAGGAGCCTCTACAACAACTCCTGAACCCAGCACTGCAGGGAGAGAGGAGACAGTCAGCAGGAACCTCTACAACAACTCCTGACCCCAGCACTGCAGGGACAGAGGAGACAGTCAGCAGGTAGGCTCTACAACAACTCCTGACCCCAGGACTGCAGGGACAGAGGAGACAGTCAGCGGGAACCTCTACAACAACTCCTGACCCCAGCACTGCAGGGACAGAGGAGACAGTCAGCAGGAAGCCTCTACAACAACTCCTGACCCCAGCACTGCAGGGACAGAGGAGACAGTCAGCAGAAACCTCTACAACAACTCCTGACCCCAGCACTGCAGGGACAGAGGAGACAGTCAGCAGGAACCTCTACAACAACTCCTGACCCCAGCACTGCAGGGACAGAGAAGACAGTCAGCAGGAATCCTCTACAACAACTCCTGACCCCAGCACTGCAGGGACAGAGGAGACAGTCAGCAGGAAGCCTCTACAACAACTCCTGACCCCAGCACTGCAGGGACAGAGGAGACAGTCAGCAGGTAGGCTCTACAACAACTCCTGACCCCAGGACTGCAGGGACAGAGGAGACAGTCAGCGGGAACCTCTACAACAACTCCTGACCCCAGCACTGCAGGGACAGAGGAGACAGTCAGCAGGAGCCTCTACAACAACTCCTGACCCCAGCACTGCAGGGACAGAGGAGACAGTCAGCAGGGAGCCTCTACAACAACTCCTGACCCCAGCACTGCAGGGACAGAGGAGACAGTCAGCAGGAGCCTCTACAACAACTCCTGACCCCAGCACTGCAGGGAAAGAGGAGACAGTCAGCAGGAACCTCTACAACAACTCCTGGCCCCAGCACTGCAGGGACAGAGGAGACAGTCAGCAGGAAGCCTCTACAACAACTCCTGACCCCAGCACTGCAGGGACAGAGGAGACAGTCAGCAGGAAGCCTCTACAACAACTCCTGACCCCAGCACTGCAGGGACAGAGGAGACAGTCAGCAGGAACCTTTACAATAACTCCTGACCCCAGCACTGCAGGGACAGAGGAGACAGTCAGCAGGAACCTCTACAACAACTACTGACCCCAGCACTGCAGGGACAGAGGAGACAGTCAGCAGGAAGCCTCTACAACAACTCCTGACCCCAGCACTGCAGGGACAGAGGAGACAGTCAGCAGGGAGCCTCTACAACAACTCCTGACCCCAGCACTGCAGGGACAGAGGAGACAGTCAGCAGGAGCCTCTACAACAACTCCTGACCCCAGCACTGCAGGGACAGAGGAGACAGTCAGCAGGAAGCCTCTACAACAACTCCTGACCCCAGCACTGCAGGGACAGAGGAGACAGTCAGCAGGAGCCTCTACAACAACTCCTGACCCCAGCACTGCAGGGACAGAGGAGACAGTCAGCAGGAACCTCTACAACAACTCCTGACCCCAGCACTGCAGGGACAGAGGAGACAGTCAGCAGGAAGCCTCTACAACAACTTCTGACCCCAGGACTTCAGGGACAGAGGAGACAGTCAGCAGGAAGCCTCTACAACAACTCCTGACCCCAGCACCGCAGGGACAGAGGAGACAGTCAGCAGGAAGCCTCTACAACAGCTCCTGACCCCAGCACCGCAGGGACAGAGGAGACAGTCAGCAGGAACCTCTACAACAACTCCTGACCCCAGCACTGCAGGGACAGAGGAGACAGTCAGCAGGGAGGCTCTACAACAACTCCTGACCCCAGCACTGCAGGGACAGAGGAGACAGTCAGCAGGTAGGCTCTACAACAACTCCTGACCCCAGGACTGCAGGGACAGAGGAGACAGTCAGCGGGAACCTCTACAACAACTCCTGACCCCAGCACTGCAGGGACAGAGGAGACAGTCAGCGGGAACCTCTACAACAACTCCTGACCCCAGCACTGCAGGGACAGAGGAGACAGTCAGCAGGAGCCTCTACAACAACTCCTGACCCCAGCACTGCAGGGACAGAGGAGACAGTCAGCAGGGAGCCTCTACAACAACTCCTGACCCCAGCACTGCAGGGACAGAGGAGACAGTCAGCAGGAGCCTCTACAACAACTCCTGACCCCAGCACTGCAGGGAAAGAGGAGACAGTCAGCAGGAACCTCTACAACAACTCCTGGCCCCAGCACTGCAGGGACAGAGGAGACAGTCAGCAGGAACCTCTACAACAACTCCTGGCCCCAGCACTGCAGGGACAGAGGAGACAGTCAGCAGGAGCCTCTACAACAACTCCTGACCCCAGCACTGCAGGGACAGAGGAGACAGTCAGCAGGAACCTCTACAACAACTCCTGACCCCATCACTGCAGGGACAGAGGAGACAGTCAGCAGGAACCGCTACAACTCCTGACCCCAGCACTGCAGGGACAGAGGAGACAGTCAGCAGGAAGCCTCTACAACAGCTCCTGACCCCAGCACTGCAGGGACAGAGGAGACAGTCAGCAGGTAGGCTCTACAACAACTCCTGACCCCAGCACTGCAGGGACAGAGGAGACAGTCAGCAGGAACCTCTACAACAACTCCTGACCCCAGCACTGCAGGGACAGAGGAGACAGTCAGCAGGAGCCTCTACAACAACTCCTGACCCCAACACTGCAGGGACAGAGGAGACAGTCAGCAGGAGCCTCTACAACAACTCCTGAACCCAGCACTGCAGGGAGAGAGGAGACAGTCAGCAGGAACCTCTACAACAACTCCTGACCCCAGCACTGCAGGGACAGAGGAGACAGTCAGCAGGTAGGCTCTACAACAACTCCTGACCCCAGGACTGCAGGGACAGAGGAGACAGTCAGCGGGAACCTCTACAACAACTCCTGACCCCAGCACTGCAGGGACAGAGGAGACAGTCAGCAGGAAGCCTCTACAACAACTCCTGACCCCAGCACTGCAGGGACAGAGGAGACAGTCAGCAGAAACCTCTACAACAACTCCTGACCCCAGCACTGCAGGGACAGAGGAGACAGTCAGCAGGAACCTCTACAACAACTCCTGACCCCAGCACTGCAGGGACAGAGAAGACAGTCAGCAGGAATCCTCTACAACAACTCCTGACCCCAGCACTGCAGGGACAGAGGAGACAGTCAGCAGGAAGCCTCTACAACAACTCCTGACCCCAGCACTGCAGGGACAGAGGAGACAGTCAGCAGGTAGGCTCTACAACAACTCCTGACCCCAGGACTGCAGGGACAGAGGAGACAGTCAGCGGGAACCTCTACAACAACTCCTGACCCCAGCACTGCAGGGACAGAGGAGACAGTCAGCAGGAGCCTCTACAACAACTCCTGACCCCAGCACTGCAGGGACAGAGGAGACAGTCAGCAGGGAGCCTCTACAACAACTCCTGACCCCAGCACTGCAGGGACAGAGGAGACAGTCAGCAGGAGCCTCTACAACAACTCCTGACCCCAGCACTGCAGGGAAAGAGGAGACAGTCAGCAGGAACCTCTACAACAACTCCTGGCCCCAGCACTGCAGGGACAGAGGAGACAGTCAGCAGGAAGCCTCTACAACAACTCCTGACCCCAGCACTGCAGGGACAGAGGAGACAGTCAGCAGGAAGCCTCTACAACAACTCCTGACCCCAGCACTGCAGGGACAGAGGAGACAGTCAGCAGGAACCTTTACAATAACTCCTGACCCCAGCACTGCAGGGACAGAGGAGACAGTCAGCAGGAACCTCTACAACAACTACTGACCCCAGCACTGCAGGGACAGAGGAGACAGTCAGCAGGAAGCCTCTACAACAACTCCTGACCCCAGCACTGCAGGGACAGAGGAGACAGTCAGCAGGGAGCCTCTACAACAACTCCTGACCCCAGCACTGCAGGGACAGAGGAGACAGTCAGCAGGAGCCTCTACAACAACTCCTGACCCCAGCACTGCAGGGACAGAGGAGACAGTCAGCAGGAAGCCTCTACAACAACTCCTGACCCCAGCACTGCAGGGACAGAGGAGACAGTCAGCAGGAGCCTCTACAACAACTCCTGACCCCAGCACTGCAGGGACAGAGGAGACAGTCAGCAGGAACCTCTACAACAACTCCTGACCCCAGCACTGCAGGGACAGAGGAGACAGTCAGCAGGAAGCCTCTACAACAACTTCTGACCCCAGGACTTCAGGGACAGAGGAGACAGTCAGCAGGAAGCCTCTACAACAACTCCTGACCCCAGCACCGCAGGGACAGAGGAGACAGTCAGCAGGAAGCCTCTACAACAGCTCCTGACCCCAGCACCGCAGGGACAGAGGAGACAGTCAGCAGGAACCTCTACAACAACTCCTGACCCCAGCACTGCAGGGACAGAGGAGACAGTCAGCAGGGAGGCTCTACAACAACTCCTGACCCCAGCACTGCAGGGACAGAGGAGACAGTCAGCAGGTAGGCTCTACAACAACTCCTGACCCCAGGACTGCAGGGACAGAGGAGACAGTCAGCGGGAACCTCTACAACAACTCCTGACCCCAGCACTGCAGGGACAGAGGAGACAGTCAGCGGGAACCTCTACAACAACTCCTGACCCCAGCACTGCAGGGACAGAGGAGACAGTCAGCAGGAGCCTCTACAACAACTCCTGACCCCAGCACTGCAGGGACAGAGGAGACAGTCAGCAGGGAGCCTCTACAACAACTCCTGACCCCAGCACTGCAGGGACAGAGGAGACAGTCAGCAGGAGCCTCTACAACAACTCCTGACCCCAGCACTGCAGGGAAAGAGGAGACAGTCAGCAGGAACCTCTACAACAACTCCTGGCCCCAGCACTGCAGGGACAGAGGAGACAGTCAGCAGGAACCTCTACAACAACTCCTGGCCCCAGCACTGCAGGGACAGAGGAGACAGTCAGCAGGAGCCTCTACAACAACTCCTGACCCCAGCACTGCAGGGACAGAGGAGACAGTCAGCAGGAAGCCTCTACAACAACTCCTGACCCCAGCACTGCAGGGACAGAGGAGACAGTCAGCAGGTAGGCTCTACAACAACTCCTGACCCCAGCACTGCAGTAACAGAGGAGACAGTCAGCAGGAACCTCTACAACAACTCCTGACCCCAGCACTGCAGGGACAGAGGAGACAGTCAGCAGGAACCTCTACAACAACTCCTGACCCCAGCACTGCAGGGACAGAGGAGACAGTCAGCAGGAAGCCTCTACAACAACTCCTGACCCCAGCACTGCAGAGACAGAGGAGACAGTCAGCAGGGAGCCTCTACAACAACTCCTGACCCCAGCACTGCAGGGACAGAGGAGACAGTCAGCAGGGAGGCTCTACAACAACTCCTGACCCCAGCACTGCAGGGACAGAGGAGACAGTCAGCAGGGAACCTCTACAACAACTCCTGACCCCAGCACTGCAGGGACAGAGGAGACAGTCAGCAGGAACCTCTACAACAACTCCTGACCCCAGCACTGCAGGGACAGAGGAGACAGTCAGCAGGAAGCCTCTACAACAACTCCTGACCCCAGCACTGCAGGGACAGAGGAGACAGTCAGCAGAAACCTCTACAACAACTCCTGACCCCAGCACTGCAGGGACAGAGGAGACAGTCAGCAGGAACCTCTACAACAACTCCTGACCCCAGCACTGCAGGGACAGAGGAGACAGTCAGCGGGAACCTCTACAACAACTCCTGACCCCAGCACTGCAGGGACAGAGGAGACAGTCAGCAGGAACCTTTACAACAACTCCTGACCCCAGCACTGCAGGGACAGAGGAGACAGTCAGCAGGGAGCCTCTACAACAACTCCTGACCCCAGCACTGCAGGGACAGAGGAGACAGTCAGCAGGGAGCCTCTACAACAACTCCTGACCCCAGCACTGCAGGGACAGAGGAGACAGTCAGCAGGGAGCCTCTACAACAACTCCTGACCCCAGCACTGCAGGGACAGAGGAAACAGTCAGCAGGGAGCCTCTACAACAACTCCTGACCCCAGCACTGCAGGGGCAGAGGAGACAATCAGCAGGAAGCCTCTACAACAACTCCTGACCCCAGCACTGCAGGGACAGAGGAGACAGTCAGCAGGGAGCCTCTACAACAACTCCTGACCCCAGCACTGCAGGGACAGAGGAGACAGTCAGCAGGAAGCCTCTACAACAACTCCTGACCCCAGCACTGCAGGGACAGAGGAGACAGTCAGCAGGGAGGCTCTACAACAACTCCTGACCCCAGCACTGCAGGGACAGAGGAGACAGTCAGCAGGAACCTCTACAACAACTCCTGACCCCAGCACTGCAGAGACAGAGGAGACAGTCAGCAGGTAGGCTCTACAACAACTCCTGACCCCAGCACTGCAGGGACAGAGGAGACAGTCAGCAGGAAGCCTCTACAACAACTCCTGACCCCAGCACTGCAGGGGCAGAGGAGACAATCAGCAGGAAGCCTCTACAACAACTCCTGACCCCAGCACTGCAGGGACAGAGGAGACAGTCAGCAGGAACCTCTACAACAACTCCTGACCTCAGGACTGCAGGGACAGAGGAGACAGTCAGCAGGGAGCCTTTACAACAACTCCTGACCCCAGCACTGCAGGGACAGAGGAGACAGTCAGCAGGAGCCTCTACAACAACTCCTGACCCCAGCACTGCAGGGACAGAGGAGACAGTCAGCAGGAACCTCTACAACAACTCCTGACCCCAGCACTGCAGGGACAGAGGAGACAGTCAGCAGGGAGCCTCTACAACAACTCCTGACCCCAGCACTGCAGGGACAGAGGAGACAGTCAACAGGAACCTGTACAACAACTCCTGACCCCAGCACTGCAGGGACAGAGGAGACAGTCAGCAGGAGCCTCTACAACAACTCCTGACCCCAGCACTGCAGGGACAGAGGAGACAGTCAGCAGGAACCTCTACAACAACTCCTGACCCCAGCACTGCAGGGACAGAGGAGACAGTCAGCAGGAGCCTCTACAACAACTCCTGACCCCAGCACTGCAGGGACAGAGGAGACAGTCAGCAGGTAGGCTCTACAACTCCTGACCCCAGCACAGCAGTGACAGAGGAGACAGTCAGCAGGAACCTCTACAACAACTCCTGACCCCAGCACTGCAGGGACAGAGGAGACAGTCAGCAGGAAGCCTCTACAACAACTCCTGACCCCAGCACTGCAGGGACAGAGGAGACAGTCAACAGGAACCTGTACAACAACTCCTGACCCCAGCACTGCAGGGACAGAGGAGACAGTCAGCAGGAGCCTCTACAACAACTCCTGACCCCAGCACTGCAGGGACAGAGGAGACAGTCAGCAGGAACCTCTACAACAACTCCTGACCCCAGCACTGCAGGGACAGAGGAGACAGTCAGCAGGAACCTCTACAACAACTCCTGACCCCAGCACTGCAGGGACAGAGGAGACAGTCAGCAGGAGCCTCTACAACAACTCCTGACCCCAGCACTGCAGGGACAGAGGAGACAGTCAGCAGGTAGGCTCTACAACTCCTGACCCCAGCACAGCAGTGACAGAGGAGACAGTCAGCAGGAACCTCTACAACAACTCCTGACCCCAGCACTGCAGGGACAGAGGAGACAGTCAGCAGGAGCCTCTACAACAACTCCTGACCCCAGCACTGCAGGGAAAGAGGAGACAGTCAGCAGGAACCTCTACAACAACTCCTGGCCCCAGCACTGCAGGGACAGAGGAGACAGTCAGCAGGAACCTCTACAACAACTCCTGGCCCCAGCACTGCAGGGACAGAGGAGACAGTCAGCAGGAGCCTCTACAACAACTCCTGACCCCAGCACTGCAGGGACAGAGGAGACAGTCAGCAGGAAGCCTCTACAACAACTCCTGACCCCAGCACTGCAGGGACAGAGGAGACAGTCAGCAGGTAGGCTCTACAACAACTCCTGACCCCAGCACTGCAGTAACAGAGGAGACAGTCAGCAGGAACCTCTACAACAACTCCTGACCCCAGCACTGCAGGGACAGAGGAGACAGTCAGCAGGAACCTCTACAACAACTCCTGACCCCAGCACTGCAGGGACAGAGGAGACAGTCAGCAGGAAGCCTCTACAACAACTCCTGACCCCAGCACTGCAGAGACAGAGGAGACAGTCAGCAGGGAGCCTCTACAACAACTCCTGACCCCAGCACTGCAGGGACAGAGGAGACAGTCAGCAGGGAGGCTCTACAACAACTCCTGACCCCAGCACTGCAGGGACAGAGGAGACAGTCAGCAGGGAACCTCTACAACAACTCCTGACCCCAGCACTGCAGGGACAGAGGAGACAGTCAGCAGGAACCTCTACAACAACTCCTGACCCCAGCACTGCAGGGACAGAGGAGACAGTCAGCAGGAAGCCTCTACAACAACTCCTGACCCCAGCACTGCAGGGACAGAGGAGACAGTCAGCAGAAACCTCTACAACAACTCCTGACCCCAGCACTGCAGGGACAGAGGAGACAGTCAGCAGGAACCTCTACAACAACTCCTGACCCCAGCACTGCAGGGACAGAGGAGACAGTCAGCGGGAACCTCTACAACAACTCCTGACCCCAGCACTGCAGGGACAGAGGAGACAGTCAGCAGGAACCTTTACAACAACTCCTGACCCCAGCACTGCAGGGACAGAGGAGACAGTCAGCAGGGAGCCTCTACAACAACTCCTGACCCCAGCACTGCAGGGACAGAGGAGACAGTCAGCAGGGAGCCTCTACAACAACTCCTGACCCCAGCACTGCAGGGACAGAGGAGACAGTCAGCAGGGAGCCTCTACAACAACTCCTGACCCCAGCACTGCAGGGACAGAGGAAACAGTCAGCAGGGAGCCTCTACAACAACTCCTGACCCCAGCACTGCAGGGGCAGAGGAGACAATCAGCAGGAAGCCTCTACAACAACTCCTGACCCCAGCACTGCAGGGACAGAGGAGACAGTCAGCAGGAACCTCTACAACAACTCCTGACCCCAGCACTGCAGAGACAGAGGAGACAGTCAGCAGGTAGGCTCTACAACAACTCCTGACCCCAGCACTGCAGGGACAGAGGAGACAGTCAGCAGGAAGCCTCTACAACAACTCCTGACCCCAGCACTGCAGGGGCAGAGGAGACAATCAGCAGGAAGCCTCTACAACAACTCCTGACCCCAGCACTGCAGGGACAGAGGAGACAGTCAGCAGGAACCTCTACAACAACTCCTGACCTCAGGACTGCAGGGACAGAGGAGACAGTCAGCAGGGAGCCTTTACAACAACTCCTGACCCCAGCACTGCAGGGACAGAGGAGACAGTCAGCAGGAGCCTCTACAACAACTCCTGACCCCAGCACTGCAGGGACAGAGGAGACAGTCAGCAGGAACCTCTACAACAACTCCTGACCCCAGCACTGCAGGGACAGAGGAGACAGTCAGCAGGGAGCCTCTACAACAACTCCTGACCCCAGCACTGCAGGGACAGAGGAGACAGTCAACAGGAACCTGTACAACAACTCCTGACCCCAGCACTGCAGGGACAGAGGAGACAGTCAGCAGGAGCCTCTACAACAACTCCTGACCCCAGCACTGCAGGGACAGAGGAGACAGTCAGCAGGAACCTCTACAACAACTCCTGACCCCAGCACTGCAGGGACAGAGGAGACAGTCAGCAGGAGCCTCTACAACAACTCCTGACCCCAGCACTGCAGGGACAGAGGAGACAGTCAGCAGGTAGGCTCTACAACTCCTGACCCCAGCACAGCAGTGACAGAGGAGACAGTCAGCAGGAACCTCTACAACAACTCCTGACCCCAGCACTGCAGGGACAGAGGAGACAGTCAGCAGGAAGCCTCTACAACAACTCCTGACCCCAGCACTGCAGGGACAGAGGAGACAGTCAACAGGAACCTGTACAACAACTCCTGACCCCAGCACTGCAGGGACAGAGGAGACAGTCAGCAGGAGCCTCTACAACAACTCCTGACCCCAGCACTGCAGGGACAGAGGAGACAGTCAGCAGGAACCTCTACAACAACTCCTGACCCCAGCACTGCAGGGACAGAGGAGACAGTCAGCAGGAGCCTCTACAACAACTCCTGACCCCAGCACTGCAGGGACAGAGGAGACAGTCAGCAGGTAGGCTCTACAACTCCTGACCCCAGCACAGCAGTGACAGAGGAGACAGTCAGCAGGAACCTCTACAACAACTCCTGACCCCAGCACTGCAGGGACAGAGGAGACAGTCAGCAGGAAGCCTCTACAACAACTCCTGACCCCAGCACTGCAGTGACAGAGGAGACAGTCAGCAGGAAGCCTCTACAACAACTCCTGACCCCAGCACTGCAGGGACAGAGGAGACAGTCAGCAGGGAGCCTCTACAACAACTCCTGACCCCAGCACTGCAGGGACAGAGGAGACAGTCAGCAGAAACCTCTACAACAACTCCTGACCCCAGCACTGCAGGGACAGAGGAGACAGTCAGCAGGAACCTCTACAACAACTCCTGACCCCAGCACTGCAGGGACAGAGAAGACAGTCAGCAGGAATCCTCTACAACAACTCCTGACCCCAGCACTGCAGGGACAGAGGAGACAGTCAGCAGGAAGCCTCTACAACAACTCCTGACCCCAGCACTGCAGGGACAGAGGAGACAGTCAGCAGGTAGGCTCTACAACAACTCCTGACCCCAGGACTGCAGGGACAGAGGAGACAGTCAGCGGGAACCTCTACAACAACTCCTGACCCCAGCACTGCAGGGACAGAGGAGACAGTCAGCAGGAGCCTCTACAACAACTCCTGACCCCAGCACTGCAGGGACAGAGGAGACAGTCAGCAGGGAGCCTCTACAACAACTCCTGACCCCAGCACTGCAGGGACAGAGGAGACAGTCAGCAGGAGCCTCTACAACAACTCCTGACCCCAGCACTGCAGGGAAAGAGGAGACAGTCAGCAGAAACCTCTACAACAACTCCTGGCCCCAGCACTGCAGGGACAGAGGAGACAGTCAGCAGGAACCTCTACAACAACTCCTGACCCCAGCACTGCAGGGACAGAGAAGACAGTCAGCAGGAATCCTCTACAACAACTCCTGACCCCAGCACTGCAGGGACAGAGGAGACAGTCAGCAGGAAGCCTCTACAACAACTCCTGACCCCAGCACTGCAGGGACAGAGGAGACAGTCAGCAGGTAGGCTCTACAACAACTCCTGACCCCAGGACTGCAGGGACAGAGGAGACAGTCAGCGGGAACCTCTACAACAACTCCTGACCCCAGCACTGCAGGGACAGAAGAGACAGTCAGCAGGAGCCTCTACAACAACTCCTGACCCCAGCACTGCAGGGACAGAGGAGACAGTCAGCAGGGAGCCTCTACAACAACTCCTGACCCCAGCACTGCAGGGACAGAGGAGACAGTCAGCAGGAGCCTCTACAACAACTCCTGACCCCAGCACTGCAGGGAAAGAGGAGACAGTCAGCAGGAACCTCTACAACAACTCCTGGCCCCAGCACTGCAGGGACAGAGGAGACAGTCAGCAGGAAGCCTCTACAACAACTCCTGACCCCAGCACTGCAGGGACAGAGGAGACAGTCAGCAGGAAGCCTCTACAACAACTCCTGACCCCAGCACTGCAGGGACAGAGGAGACAGTCAGCAGGAACCTTTACAATAACTCCTGACCCCAGCACTGCAGGGACAGAGGAGACAGTCAGCAGGAACCTCTACAACAACTACTGACCCCAGCACTGCAGGGACAGAGGAGACAGTCAGCAGGAAGCCTCTACAACAACTCCTGACCCCAGCACTGCAGGGACAGAGGAGACAGTCAGCAGGGAGCCTCTACAACAACTCCTGACCCCAGCACTGCAGGGACAGAGGAGACAGTCAGCAGGAGCCTCTACAACAACTCCTGACCCCAGCACTGCAGGGACAGAGGAGACAGTCAGCAGGAAGCCTCTACAACAACTCCTGACCCCAGCACTGCAGGGACAGAGGAGACAGTCAGCAGGAGCCTCTACAACAACTCCTGACCCCAGCACTGCAGGGACAGAGGAGACAGTCAGCAGGAACCTCTACAACAACTCCTGACCCCAGCACTGCAGGGACAGAGGAGACAGTCAGCAGGAAGCCTCTACAACAACTTCTGACCCCAGGACTTCAGGGACAGAGGAGACAGTCAGCAGGAAGCCTCTACAACAACTCCTGACCCCAGCACCGCAGGGACAGAGGAGACAGTCAGCAGGAAGCCTCTACAACAGCTCCTGACCCCAGCACCGCAGGGACAGAGGAGACAGTCAGCAGGAACCTCTACAACAACTCCTGACCCCAGCACTGCAGGGACAGAGGAGACAGTCAGCAGGGAGGCTCTACAACAACTCCTGACCCCAGCACTGCAGGGACAGAGGAGACAGTCAGCAGGTAGGCTCTACAACAACTCCTGACCCCAGGACTGCAGGGACAGAGGAGACAGTCAGCAGGAACCTCTACAACAACTCCTGACCCCAGCACTGCAGGGACAGAGGAGACAGTCAGCAGGAGCCTCTACAACAACTCCTGACCCCAGCACTGCAGGGACAGAGGAGACAGTCAGCAGGAACCTCTACAACAACTCCTGACCCCAGCACTGCAGGGACAGAGGAGACAGTCAGCAGGAGCCTCTACAACAACTCCTGACCCCAGCACTGCAGGGACAGAGGAGACAGTCAGCAGGTAGGCTCTACAACTCCTGACCCCAGCACAGCAGTGACAGAGGAGACAGTCAGCAGGAACCTCTACAACAACTCCTGACCCCAGCACTGCAGGGACAGAGGAGACAGTCAGCAGGAAGCCTCTACAACAACTCCTGACCCCAGCACTGCAGTGACAGAGGAGACAGTCAGCAGGAAGCCTCTACAACAACTCCTGACCCCAGCACTGCAGTGACAGAGGAGACAGTCAGCAGGAAGCCTCTACAACAACTCCTGACCCCAGCACTGCAGTGACAGAGGAGACAGTCAGCAGGAAGCCTCTACAACAACTCCTGACCCCAGCACTGCAGTGACAGAGGAGACAGTCAGCAGGAAGCCTCTACAACAACTCCTGACCCCAGCACTGCAGTGATAGAGGAGACAGTCAGCAGGTAGCCTCTACAACAACTCCTGACCCCAGCACTGCAGGGAGAGAGGAGACAGTCAGCAGGTAGGCTCTACAACTCCTGACCCCAGCACTGCAGGGACAGAGGAGACAGTCAGCAGGAAGCCTCTACAACAACTCCTGACCCCAGCACTGCAGGGACAGAGGAGACAGTCAGCAGGGAGCCTCTACAACAACTCCTGACCCCAGCACTGCAGGGACAGAGGAGACAGTCAGCAGGAAGCCTCTACAACAACTCCTGACCCCAGCACTGCAGGGACAGAGGAGACAGTCAGCAGGTAGCCTCTACAACAACTCCTGACCCCAGCACTGCAGGGACAGAGGAGACAGTCAGCAGGAACCTCTACAACTCCTGACCCCAGCACTGCAGGGACAGAGGAGACAGTCAGCAGGAAGCCTCTACAACAACTCCTGACCCCAGCACTGCAGGGACAGAGGAGACAGTCAGCAGGAACCTCTACAACAACTCCTGACCCCCAGGACTGCAGGGACAGAGGAGACAGTCAGCAGGAAGCCTCTACAACAACTACTGACCCCAGCACTGCAGGGACAGAGGAGACAGTCAGCAGGAGCCTCTACAACAACTCCTGACCCCAGCACTGCAGGGACAGAGGAGACAGTCAGCAGGAACCTCTACAACAACTCCTGACCCCAGCACTGCAGGGACAGAGGAGACAGTCAGCAGGAGCCTCTACAACAACTCCTGACCCCAGCACTGCAGGGACAGAGGAGACAGTCAGCAGGGAGCCTCTACAACAACTCCTGACCCCAGCACTGCAGAGACAGAGGAGACAGTCAGCAGGAGCCTCTACAACAACTCCTGACCCCAGCACTGCAGGGACAGAGGAGACAGTCAGCAGGAGCCTCTACAACAACTCCTGACCCCAGCACTGCAGGGAGAGAGGAGACAGTCAGCAGGAAGCCTCTACAACAACTCCTGACCCCAGCACTGCAGGGACAGAGGAGACAGTCAGCAGGAACCTCTACAACAACTCCTGACCCCAGCACTGCAGGGACAGAGGAGACAGTCAGCAGGAAGCCTCTACAACAACTCCTGACCCCAGCATTGCAGGGACAGAGGAGACAGTCAGCAGGAACCTCTACAACAACTACTGACCCCAGCACTGCAGGGAGAGAGGAGACAGTCAGCAGGAACCTCTACAACAACTCCTGACCCCAGCACTGCAGGGACAGAGGAGACAGTCAGCAGGAAGCCTCTACAACAACTCCTGACCCCAGCACTGCCGGGACAGAGGAGACAGTCAGCAGGAAGCCTCTACAACAACTACTGACCCCAGCACTGCAGGGACAGAGGAGACAGTCAGCAGGAAGCCTCTACAACAACTCCTGACCCCAGCACTGCAGGGACAGAGGAGACAGTCAGCAGGAACCTCTACAACTCCTGACCCCAGCACTGCAGGGAAAGAGGAGACAGTCAGCAGGAAGCCTCTACAACAACTCCTGACCCCAGCATTGCAGGGACAGAGGAGACAGTCAGCAGGAACCTCTACAACAACTACTGACCCCAGCACTGCAGGGAGAGAGGAGACAGTCAGCAGGAACCTCTACAACAACTCCTGACCCCAGCACTGCAGGGACAGAGGAGACAGTCAGCAGGAACCTCTACAACAACTCCTGACCCCAGCACTGCAGGGACAGAGGAGACAGTCAGCAGGAGCCTCTACAACAACTCCTGACCCCAGCATTGCAGGGACAGAGGAGACAGTCAGCAGGGAGCCTCTACAACAACTCCTGACCCCAGCACTGCAGGGACAGAGGAGACAGTCAGCAGGAACCTCTACAACAACTACTGACCCCAGCACTGCAGGGAGAGAGGAGACAGTCAGCAGGAACCTCTACAACAACTCCTGACCCCAGCACTGCAGGGACAGAGGAGACAGTCAGCAGGAAGCCTCTACAACAACTCCTGACCCCAGCACTGCAGGGACAGAGGAGACAGTCAGCAGGAAGCCTCTACAACAACTACTGACCCCAGCACTGCAGGGACAGAGGAGACAGTCAGCAGGAACCTCTACAACAACTACTGACCCCAGCACTGCAGGGAGAGAGGAGACAGTCAGCAGGAACCTCTACAACAACTCCTGACCCCAGCACTGCAGGGACAGAGGAGACAGTCAGCAGGGACCTCTACAACAACTCCTGACCCCAGCACTGCCGGGACAGAGGAGACAGTCAGCAGGAAGCCTCTACAACAACTCCTGACCCCAGCACTGCAGAGACAGAGGAGACAGTCAGCAGGAAGCCTCTACAACAACTCCTGACCCCAGCACTGCAGGGACAGAGGAGACAGTCAGCAGGAACCTCTACAACAACTCCTGACCCCAGCACTGCAGGGACAGAGGAGACAGTCAGCAGGGAGGCTCTACAACAACTCCTGACCCCAGCACTGCAGGGACAGAGGAGACAGTCAGCAGGAAGCCTCTACAACAACTCCTGACCCCAGCACTGCAGGGACAGAGGAGACAGTCAGCAGGGAACCTCTACAACAACTCCTGACCCCAGCACTGCAGGGACAGAGGAGACAGTCAGCAGGAAGCCTATACAACTCCTGACCCCAGGACTGCAGGGACAGAGGAGACAGTCAGCAGGAGCCTCTACAACAACTCCTGACCCCAGCACTGCAGGGACAGAGGAGACAGTCAGCAGGGAGGCTCTACAACAACTCCTGACCCCAGCACTGCAGGGACAGAGGAGACAGTCAGCAGGAACCTCTACAACAACTCCTGGCCCCAGCACTGCAGGGACAGAGGAGACAGTCAGCAGGAAGCCTATACAACTCCTGACCCCAGGACTGCAGGGACAGAGGAGACAGTCAGCAGGAACCTCTACAACAACTCCTGACCCCAGCACTGCAGGGACAGAGGAGACAGTCAGCAGGGAGGCTCTACAACAACTCCTGACCCCAGCACTGCAGGGACAGAGGAGACAGTCAGCAGGTAGCCTCTACAACAACTCCTGACCCCAGGACTGCAGGGACAGAGGAGACAGTCAGCAGGTAGCCACTACAACAACTCCTGACCCCAGCACTGCAGGGACAGAGGAGACAGTCAGCAGGGAGGCTCTACAACAACTCCTGACCCCAGCACTGCAGGGACAGAGGAGACAGTCAGCAGGTAGCCTCTACAACAACTCCTGACCCCAGCACTGCAGGGACAGAGGAGACAGTCAGCAGGAAGCCTCTACAACAACTCCTGACCCCAGCACTGCAGGGACAGAGGAGACAGTCAGCAGGAACCTCTACAACAACTCCTGACCCCAGCACTGCAGGGACAGAGGAGACAGTCAGCAGGAACCTCTACAACAACTCCTGACCCCAGCACTGCAGGGACAGAGGAGACAGTCAGCAGGTAGGCTCTACAACAACTCCTGACCCCAGCACTGCAGGGACAGAGGAGACAGTCAGCAGGAGCCTCTACAACAACTCCTGACCCCAGCACTGCAGGGACAGAGGAGACAGTCAGCAGGTAGCCTCTAAAACAGCTCCTGACCCCAGCACTGCAGGGACAGAGGAGACAGTCAGCAGGTAGGCTCTACAACAACTCCTGACCCCAGCACTGCAGGGACAGAGGAGACAGTCAGCAGGTAGGCTCTACAACAACTCCTGACCCCAGCACTGCAGGGACAGAGGAGACAGTCAGCAGGAGCCTCTACAACAACTCCTGACCCCAGCACTGCAGGGACAGAGGAGACAGTCAGCAGGAAGCCTCTACAACAACTCCTGACCCCAGCACCGCAGGGACAGAGGAGACAGTCAGCAGGGAGGCTCTACAACAACTCCTGACCCCAGCACTGCAGGGACAGAGGAGACAGTCAGCAGGTAGGCTCTACAACAATTCCTGACCCCAGCACTGCAGGGACAGAGGAGACAGTCAGCAGGAAGCCTCTACAACAACTCCTGACCCCAGCACTGCAGGGACAGAGGAGACAGTCAGCAGGGAACCTCTACAACAACTCCTGACCCCAGCACTGCAGGGACAGAGGAGACAGTCAGCAGGAACCTCTACAACAACTCCTGACCCCAGCACTGCAGGGACAGAGGAGACAGTCAGCAGGAAGCCTCTACAACAACTCCTGACCCCAGCACTGCAGGGACAGAGGAGACAGTCAGCAGGGAGCCTCTACAACAACTCCTGACCCCAGCACTGCAGGGACAGAGGAGACAGTCAGCAGGTAGGCTCTACAACAGCTCCTGACCCCAGCACTGCAGGGACAGAGGAGACAGTCAGCAGGGAGCCTCTACAACACCTCCTGACCCCAGCACTGCAGGGACAGAGGAGAAAGTCAGCAGGTAGGCTCTACAACAACTCCTGGCCCCAGCACTGCAGGGACAGAGGAGACAGTCAGCAGGTAGCCTCTACAACAACTCCTGACCCCAGCACTGCAGTGACAGGGGAGACAGTCAGCAGGGAGCCTCTACAACAACTCCTGACCCCAGCACTGCAGGGACAGAGGAGACAGTCAGCAGGTAGCCTCTACAACAACTCCTGACCCCAGCACTGCAGTGACAGGGGAGACACTCAGCAGGGAGGCTCTACAACAACTCCTGACCCCAGCATTGCAGGGACAGAGGAGACAGTCAGCAGGGAGCCTCTACAACAACTCCTGACCCCAGCACTGCAGGGACAGAGGAGACAGTCAGCAGGGAGGCTCTACTACTCCTGACCCCAGCACCGCAGGGACAGAGGAGACAGTCAGCAGGTAGGCTCTACAACAACTCCTGACCCCAGCACTGCAGGAACAGAGGAGACAGTCAGCAGGTAGGCTCTACAACAACTCCTGACCCCAGCACTGCAGGGACAGAGGAGACAGTCAGCAGGGACCTCTACAACAACTCCTGACCCCAGCACTGCAGGGACAGAGGAGACAGTCAGCAGGAACCTCTACAACAACTCCTGACCCGAGCACTGCAGGGACAGAAGAGACAGTCAGCAGGAACCTCTACAACAACTCCTGACCCCAGCACTGCAGAGACAGAGGAGACAGTCAGCAGGAAGCCTCTACAACAACTCCTGACCCCATCACTGCAGGGACAGAGGAAACAGTCAGCAGGAAGCCTCTACAACAACTCCTGACCCCATCACTGCAGGGACAGAGGAGACAGTCAGCAGGAACCTCTACAACAACTCCTGACCCCAGCACTGCAGGGACAGAGGAGACAGTCAGCAGGAAGCCTCTACAACAACTCCTGACCCCAGCACTGCAGGGACAGAGGAGACAGTCAGCAGGGAGCCTCTACAACAACTCCTGACCCCAGCACTGCAGGGACAGAGGAGACAGTCAGCAGGTAGGCTCTACAACAGCTCCTGACCCCAGCACTGCAGGGACAGAGGAGACAGTCAGCAGGGAGCCTCTACAACACCTCCTGACCCCAGCACTGCAGGGACAGAGGAGAAAGTCAGCAGGTAGGCTCTACAACAACTCCTGGCCCCAGCACTGCAGGGACAGAGGAGACAGTCAGCAGGTAGCCTCTACAACAACTCCTGACCCCAGCACTGCAGTGACAGGGGAGACAGTCAGCAGGGAGCCTCTACAACAACTCCTGACCCCAGCACTGCAGGGACAGAGGAGACAGTCAGCAGGTAGCCTCTACAACAACTCCTGACCCCAGCACTGCAGTGACAGGGGAGACAGTCAGCAGGGAGGCTCTACAACAACTCCTGACCCCAGCACTGCAGGGACAGAGGAGACAGTCAGCAGGGAGCCTCTACAACAACTCCTGACCCCAGCACTGCAGGGACAGAGGAGACAGTCAGCAGGTAAGCTCTACAACAGCTCCTGACCCCAGCACTGCAGGGACAGAGGAGACAGTCAGCAGGGAGCCTCTACAACACCTCCTGACCCCAGCACTGCAGGGACAGAGGAGAAAGTCAGCAGGTAGGCTCTACAACAACTCCTGACCCCAGCACTGCAGGGATAGAGGAGACAGTCAGCAGGAAGCTGCTACAACAGCTCCTGACCCCAGCACTGCAGGGACAGAGGAGACAGTCAGCAGGTAGGCTCTACAACAACTCCTGACCCCAGCACTGCAGGGATAGAGGAGACAGTCAGCAGGGAGCCTCTACAACAACTCCTGACCCCAGCACTGCAGGGACAGAGGAGACAGTCAGCAGGGAGCCTCTACAACAACTCCTGACCCCAGCACTGCAGTGACAGGGGAGACAGTCAGCAGGGAGCCTCTACAACAACTCCTGACGCCAGCACTGCAGGGACAGAGGAGACAGTCAGCAGGTAGCCTCTACAACAACTCCTGACCCCAGCACTGCAGTGACAGGGGAGACAGTCAGCAGGGAGCCTCTACAACAACTCCTGACCCCAGCACTGCAGGGACAGAGGAGACAGTCAGCAGGTAGGCTCTACAACAGCTCCTGACCCCAGCACTGCAGGGACAGAGGAGACAGTCAGCAGGGAGCCTCTACAACACCTCCTGACCCCAGCACTGCAGGGACAGAGGAGAAAGTCAGCAGGTAGGCTCTACAACAACTCCTGGCCCCAGCACTGCAGGGACAGAGGAGACAGTCAGCAGGTAGCCTCTACAACAACTCCTGACCCCAGCACTGCAGTGACAGGGGAGACAGTCAGCAGGGAGCCTCTACAACAACTCCTGACCCCAGCACTGCAGTGACAAGGGAGACAGTCAGCAGGAAGCCTTTACAACAACTCCTGACCCCAGCACTGCAGGGACAGAGGAGACAGTCAGCAGGTAGCCTCTACAACAACTCCTGACCCCAGCACTGCAGTGACAGGGGAGACAGTCAGCAGGGAGCCTCTACAACAACTCCTGACCCCAGCACTGCAGGGACAGAGGAGACAGTCAGCAGGGAGCCTCTACAACAACTCCTGACCCCAGCACTGCAGGGACAGAGGAGACAGTCAGCAGGTAGGCTCTACAACAGCTCCTGACCCCAGCACTGCAGGGACAGAGGAGACAGTCAGCAGGGAGCCTCTACAACACCTCCTGACCCCAGCACTGCAGGGACCGAGGAGAAAGTCAGCAGGTAGGCTCTACAACAACTCCTGACCCCAGCACTGCAGGGATAGAGGAGACAGTCAGCAGGAAGCTGCTACAACAGCTCCTGACCCCAGCACTGCAGGGACAGAGGAGACAGTCAGCAGGTAGGCTCTACAACAACTCCTGACCCCAGCACTGCAGGGATAGAGGAGACAGTCAGCAGGGAGCCTCTACAACAACTCCTGACCCCAGCACTGCAGGGACAGAGGAGACAGTCAGCAGGGAGCCTCTACAACAACTCCTGACCCCAGCACTGCAGGGACAGAGGAGACAGTCAGCAGGTAGCCTCTACAACAACTCCTGACCCCAGCACTGCAGGGACAGAGGAGACAGTCAGCAGGGAGCCTCTACAACAACTCCTGACCCCAGCACTGCAGGGACAGAGGAGACAGTCAGCAGGGAGCCTCTACAACAACTCCTGACCCCAGCACTGCAGGGACAGAGGAGACAGTCAGCAGGTAGGCTCTACAACAACTCCTGACCCCAGCACTGCAGGGATAGAGGAGACAGTCAGCAGGGAGCCTCTACAACAACTCCTGACCCCAGCACTGCAGGGACACAGGTGACAGTCAGCAGGGAGGCTCTACAACAGCTCCTGACCCCAGCACTGCAGGGATAGAGGAGACAGTCAGCAGGGAGCCTCTACAACAACTCCTGACCCCAGCACTGCAGGGACAGAGGAGACAGTCAGCAGGTAGGCTCTACAACAACTCCTGACCCCAGCACTGCAGGGACAGAGGAGACAGTCAGCAGGGAGCCTCTACAACTCCTGACCCCAGCACTGCAGGGACAGAGGAGACAGTCAGCAGGTAGGCTCTACAACAACTCCTGACCCCAGCACTGCAGGGAGAGAGGAGACAGTCAGCAGGAACCTCTACAACAACTCCTGACCCCAGCACTGCAGGGACAGAGGAGACAGTCAGCAGGGAGACTCTACAACAGCTCCTGACCCCAGCACTGCAGGGACAGAGGAGACAGTCAGCAGGTAGCCTCTACAACAACTCCTGACCCCAGCACTGCAGGGACAGAGGAGACAGTCAGCAGGGAGCCTCTACAACAACTCCTGACCCCAGCACTGCAGGGACAGAGGAGACAGTCAGCAGGGAGCCTCTACAACACCTCCTGACCCCAGCACTGCAGGGACAGAGGAGACAGTCAGCAAGAAGCCTCTACAACAACTCCTGACCCCAGCACTGCAGGGACAGAGGAGACAGTCAGCAGGTAGGCTCTACAACAGCTCCTGACCCCAGGACTGCAGGGACAGAGGAGACAGTCAGCAGGTAGGCTCTACAACAGCTCCTGACCCCAGGACTGCAGGGACAGAGGAGACAGTCAGCAGGGAGCCTCTACAACAACTCCTGACCCCAGCACTGCAGGGACAGAGGAGACAGTCAGCAGGGAGCCTCTACAACAACTCCTGACCCCAGCACTGCAGGGACAGAGGAGACAGTCAGCAGGTAGGCTCTACAACAACTCCTGACCCCAGCACTGCAGGGACAGAGGAGACAGTCAGCAGGAACCTCTACAACACCTCCTGACCCCAGCACTGCAGGGACAGAGGAGACAGTCAGCAGGGAGCCTCTACAACACCTCCTGACCCCAGCACTGCAGGGACAGAGGAGACAGTCAGCAGGTAGGCTCTACAACAACTCCTGACTCCAGCACTGCAGGGACAGAGGAGACAGTCAGCAGGGAGGCTCTACAACTCCTGACCCCAGCACTGCAGGGACAGAGGAGACCGTCAGCAGGAACCTCTACAACAACTCCTGACCCCATCACTGCAGGGACAGAGGAGACAGTCAGCAGGTAGGCTCTACAACAACTCCTGACCCCAGCACTGCAGGGACAGAGGAGACAGTCAGCAGGTAGGCTCTACAACAACTCCTGACCCCAGCACTGCAGGGACAGAGGAGACAGTCAGCAGGTAGGCTCTACAACAGCTCCTGACCCCAGCACTGCAGGGACAGAGGAGACAGTCAGCAGGGAGGCTCTACAACAACTCCTGACCCCAGCACTGCAGGGACAGGGGAGACAGTCAGCAGGGAGGCTCTACAACAACTCCTGACCCCAGCACTGCAGGGACAGAGGAGACAGTCAGCAGGGAGGCTCTACAACAACTCCTGACCCCAGCACTGCAGGGACAGAGGAGACAGTCAGCAGGTAGCCTCTACAACAACTCCTGACCCCAGGACTGCAGGGACAGAGGAGACAGTCAGCAGGTAGCCTCTACAACAACTCCTGACCCAAGCACTGCAGGGACAGAGGAGACAGTCAGCAGGGAGGCTCTACAACAACTCCTGACCCCAGCACTGCAGGGACAGAGGAGACAGTCAGCAGGTAGCCTCTACAACAACTCCTGACCCCAGCACTGCAGGGACAGAGGAGACAGTCAGCAGGAAGCCTCTACAACAACTCCTGACCCCAGCACTGCAGGGACAGAGGAGACAGTCAGCAGGTAGGCTCTACAACAACTCCTGACCCCAGCACTGCAGGGACAGAGGAGACAGTCAGCAGGAGCCTCTACAACAACTCCTGACCCCAGCACTGCAGGGACAGAGGAGACAGTCAGCAGGTAGCCTCTAAAACAGCTCCTGACCCCAGCACTGCAGGGACAGAGGAGACAGTCAGCAGGTAGGCTCTACAACAACTCCTGACCCCAGCACTGCAGGGACAGAGGAGACAGTCAGCAGGTAGGCTCTACAACAACTCCTGACCCCAGCACTGCAGGGACAGAGGAGACAGTCAGCAGGGAGGCTCTACAACAACTCCTGACCCCAGCACTGCAGGGACAGAGGAGACAGTCAGCAGGTAGGCTCTACAACAATTCCTGACCCCAGCACATGAGGGACAGAGGAGACAGTCATCAGGAAGCCTCTACAACAACTCCTGACCCCAGCACTGCAGGGACAGAGGAGACAGTCAGCAGGAGCCTCTACAACAACTCCTGACCCCAGCACTGCAGGGACAGAGGAGACAGTCAGCAGGAGCCTCTACAACAACTCCTGACCCCAGCACTGCAGGGACAGAGGAGACAGTCAGCAGGTAGGCTCTACAACAACTCCTGACCCCAGCACTGCAGGAACAGAGGAGACAGTCAGCAGGTAGGCTCTACAACAACTCCTGACCCCAGCACTGCAGGGACAGAGGAGACAGTCAGCAGGGACCTCTACAACAACTCCTGACCCCAGCACTGCAGGGACAGAGGAGACAGTCAGCAGGAACCTCTACAACAACTCCTGACCCGAGCACTGCAGGGACAGAAGAGACAGTCAGCAGGAACCTCTACAACAACTCCTGACCCCAGCACTGCAGAGACAGAGGAGACAGTCAGCAGGAAGCCTCTACAACAACTCCTGACCCCATCACTGCAGGGACAGAGGAAACAGTCAGCAGGAAGCCTATACAACAACTCCTGACCCCATCACTGCAGGGACAGAGGAGACAGTCAGCAGGAACCTCTACAACAACTCCTGACCCCAGCACTGCAGGGACAGAGGAGACAGTCAGCAGGAAGCCTCTACAACAACTCCTGACCCCAGCACTGCAGGGACAGAGGAGACAGTCAGCAGGAACCTCTACAACAACTCCTGACCCCAGCACTGCAGGGACAGAGGAGACAGTCAGCAGGAACCTCTACAACAACTCCTGACCCCAGCACTGCAGGGACAGAGGAGACAGTCAGCAGGTAGGCTCTACAACAACTCCTGACCCCAGCACTGCAGGGACAGAGGAGACAGTCATCAGGTAGGCTCTACAACAACTCCTGACCCCAGCACTGCAGGGACAGAGGAGACAGTCAGCAGGGAGCCTCTACAACAGCTCCTGACCCCAGCACTGCAGGGACAGAGGAGACAGTCAGCAGGAAGCTGCTACAACAGCTCCTGACCCCAGCACTGCAGGGACAGAGGAGACAGTCAGCAGGTAGGCTCTACAACAGCTCCTGACCCCAGCACTGCAGGGACAGAGGAGACAATCAGCAGGAAGCCTCTACAACAACTCCTGACCCCATCACTGCAGGGACAGAGGAGACAGTCAGCAGGAGCCTCTACAACACCTCCTGACCCCAGGACTGCAGGGACAGAGGAGACAGTCAGCAGGTAGGCTCTACAACAACTCCTGACCCCAGCACTGCAGGGACAGAGGAGACAGTCAGCAGGGAACCTCTACAACAACTCCTGACCCCAGCACTGCAGGGACAGAGGAGACAGTCAGCAGGGAGCCTCTACAACAACTCCTGACCCCAGCACTGCAGGGACAGAGGAGACAGTCAGCAGGGAGCCTCAACAACAACTCCTGACCCCAGCACTGCAGGGACAGAGGAGACAGTCAGCAGGGAGGCTCTACAACAGCTCCTGACCCCAGAACTGCAGGGACAGAGGAGACAGTCAGCAGGTAGGCTCTACAACAACTCCTGACCCCAGCACTGCAGGGACAGAGGAGACAGTCAGCAGGAAGCCTCTACAACAACTCCTGACCCCAGCACTGCAGGGACAGAGGAGACAGTCAGCAGGTAGGCTCTACAACAACTCCTGACCCCAGAACTGCAGGGACAGAGGAGACAGTCAGCAGATAGGCTCTACAACAGCTCCTGACCCCAGGAATGCAAGGACAGAGGAGACAGTCAGCAGGAGCCTCTACAACAACTCCTGACCCCAGGACTGCAGGGACAGAGGAGACAGTCAGCAGGGAGCCTCTACAACAACTCCTGACCCCAGCACTGCAGGGACAGAGGAGACAGTCAGCAGGGAGCCTCTACAACAACTCCTGACCCCAGCACTGCAGGGACAGAGGAGACAGTCAGCAGGTAGGCTCTACAACAGCTCCTGACCCCAGCACTGCAGGGACAGAGGAGACAGTCAGCAGGGAGCCTCTACAACACCTCCTGACCCCAGCACTGCAGGGACAGAGGAGAAAGTCAGCAGGTAGGCTCTACAACAACTCCTGACTCCAGCACTGCAGGGACAGAGGAGACAGTCAGCAGGTAGGCTCTACAACAACTCCTGACCCCAGCACTGCAGGGACAGAGGAGACAGTCAGCAGGTAGGCTCTACAACAACTCCTGACTCCAGCACTGCAGGGACAGAGGAGACAGTCAGCAGGTAGGCTCTACAACAACTCCTGACCCCAGCACTGCAGGGATAGAGGAGACAGTCAGCAGGAAGCTGCTACAACAGCTCCTGACCCCAGCACTGCAGGGACAGAGGAGACAGTCAGCAGGTAGGCTCTACAACAGCTCCTGACCCCAGCACTGCAGGGACAGAGGAGACAGTCAGCAGGGAGCCTCTACAACACCTCCTGACCCCAGGACTGCAGGGACAGGGGAGACAGTCAGCAGGGAGGCTCTACAACAACTCCTGACCCCAGCACTGCAGGGACAGGGGAGACAGTCAGCAGGTAGGCTCTACAACAACTCCTGACCCCAGCACTGCAGGGACAGAGGAGACAGTCAGCAGGGAGGCTCTACAACAACTCCTGACCCCAGCACTGCAGGGACAGAGGAGACAGTCAGAAGGGAGGCTCTACAACTCCTGACTCCAGCACTGCAGGGACAGAGGAGACAGTCAGCAGGGAGCCTCTACAACAACTCCTGACCCCAGCACTGCAGGGACAGAGGAGACAGTCAGCAGGAAGCCTCTACAACAGCTCCTGACCCCAGCACTGCAGGGACAGAGGAGACAGTCAGCAGGTAGGCTCTACAACAACTCCTGACCCCAGCACTGCAGGGACAGAGGAGACAGTCAGCAGGGAGCCTCTACAACTCCTGACCCCAGCACTGCAGGGACAGAGGAGACAGTCAGCAGGGAGCCTCTACAACAACTCCTGACCCCAGCACTGCAGGGACAGAGGAGACAGTCAGCAGGGAGCCTCTACAACAACTCCTGACCCCAGCACTGCAGGGACAGAGGAGACAGTCAGCAGGAAGCCTCTACAAAAACTCCTGACCCCAGCACTGCAGGGACAGAGGAGACAGTCAGCAGGTAGGCTCTACAACAACTCCTGACCCCAGCACTGCAGGGACAGAGGAGACAGTCAGCAGGAGCCTCTACAACAACTCCTGACCCCAGCACTGCAGGGACAGAGGAGACAGTCAGCAGGGAGGCTCTACAACAACTCCTGACCCCAGCACTGCAAGGACAGAGGAGACAGTCAGCAGGGAGCCTCTACAACAACTCCTGACCCCAGCACTGCAGGGACAGAGGAGACAGTCAGCAGGTAGGCTCTACAACAGCTCCTGACCCCAGCACTGCAGGGATAGAGGAGACAGTCAGCAGGGAGCCTCTACAACAACTCCTGACCCCAGCACTGCAGGGACAGAGGAGACAGTCAGCAGGTAGGCTCTACAACAACTCCTGACCCCAGCACTGCAGGGACAGAGGAGACAGTCAGCAGGTAGGCTCTACAACAACTCCTGACCCCAGCACTGCAGGGACAGAGGAGACAGTCAGCAGGGAGGCTCTACAACAACTCCTGACCCCAGCACTGCAGGGACAGAGGAGACAGTCAGCAGGGAGGCTCTACAACTCCTGACCCCAGCACCGCAGGGACAGAGGAGACAGTCAGCAGGTAGGCTCTACAACAACTCCTGACCCCAGCACTGCAGGAACAGAGGAGACAGTCAGCAGGTAGGCTCTACAACAACTCCTGACCCCAGCACTGCAGGGACAGAGGAGACAGTCAGCAGGTAGGCTCTACAACAACTCCTGACCCCAGCACTGCAGGAACAGAGGAGACAGTCAGCAGGTAGGCTCTACAACAACTCCTGACCCCAGCACTGCAGGGACAGAGGAGACAGTCAGCAGGTAGGCTCTACAACAACTCCTGACCCCAGCACTGCAGGGACAGAGGAGACAGTCAGCAGGTAGGCTCTACAACAACTCCTGACCCCAGCACTCTACAACAGCTCCTGACCCCAGCACTGCAGGGACAGAGGAGACAGTCAGCAGGTAGGCTCTACAACAACTCCTGACCCCAGTACTGCAGGAACAGAGGAGACAGTCAGCAGGGAGGCTCTACAACAACTCCTGACCCCAGCACTGCAGGAACAGAGGAGACAGTCAGCAGGGAGCCTCTACAACAACTCCTGACCCCAGCACTGCAGGGACAGAGGAGACAGTCAGCAGGTAGGCTCTACAACAACTCCTGACCCCAGCACTGCAGGGACAGAGGAGACAGTCAGCAGGGAGCCTCTACAACAACTCCTGACCCCAGCACTGCAGGGACAGAGGAGACAGTCAGCAGGTAGGCTCTACAACAACTCCTGACCCCAGCACTGCAGGGACAGAGGAGACAGTCAGCAGGTAGGCTCTACAACAACTCCTGACCCCAGCACTGCAGGGACAGAGGAGACAGTCAGCAGGTAGCCTCTACAACAACTCCTGACCCCAGCACTGCAGGGACAGAGGAGACAGTCAGCAGGGAGACTCTACAACAGCTCCTGACCCCAGGACTGCAGGGACAGAGGAGACAGTCAGCAGGTAGGCTCTACAACAACTCCTGACCCCAGCACTGCAGGGACAAAGGAAACAGTCAGCAGGGAGCCTCTACAACAACTCCTGACCCCAGCACTGCAGGGACAGAGGAGACAGTCAGCAGGAAGCCTCTACAACAACTCCTGACCCCAGCACTGCAGGGACAGAGGAGACAGTCAGCAGGGAGCCTCTACAACAACTCCTGACCCCAGGACTGCAGGGACAGAGGAGACAGTCAGCAGGGAGCCTCTACAACTCCTGACCCCAGCACTGCAGGGACAGAGGAGACAGTCAGCAGGGAGCCTCTACAACAACTCCTGACCCCAGCACTGCAGGGACAGAGGAGACAGTCAGCAGGTAGGCTCTACAACAACTCCTGACCCCAGCACTGCAGGGACAGAGGAGACAGTCAGCAGGAAGCCTCTACAACAACTCCTGACCCCAGCACTGCAGGGACAGAGGAGACAGTCAGCAGGAAGCCTCTACAACACCTCCTGACCCCAGCACTGCAGGGACAGAGGAGACAGTCAGCAGGGAGCCTCTACAACAACTCCTGACCCCAGCACTGCAGGGACAAAGGAAACAGTCAGCAGGGAGCCTCTACAACAACTCCTGACCCCAGCACTGCAGGGACAGAGGAGACAGTCAGCAGGGAGCCTCTACAACTCCTGACCCCAGCACTGCAGGGACAGAGGAGACAGTCAGCAGGGAGCCTCTACAACAACTCCTGACCCCAGCACTGCAGGGACAGAGGAGACAGTCAGCAGGTAGGCTCTACAACAACTCCTGACCCCAGCACTGCAGGGACAAAGGAAACAGTCAGCAGGGAGCCTCTACAACAACTCCTGACCCCAGCACTGCAGGGACAGAGGAGACAGTCAGCAGGGAGCCTCTACAACTCCTGACCCCAGCACTGCAGGGACAGAGGAGACAGTCAGCAGGGAGCCTCTACAACAACTCCTGACCCCAGCACTGCAGGGACAGAGGAGACAGTCAGCAGGTAGGCTCTACAACAACTCCTGACCCCAGCACTGCAGGGACAGAGGAGACAGTCAGCAGGAAGCCTCTACAACAACTCCTGACCCCAGCACTGCAGGGACAGAGGAGACAGTCAGCAGGGAGCCTCTACAACACCTCCTGACCCCAGCACTGCAGGGACAGAGGAGACAGTCAGCAGGTAGGCTCTACAACAACTCCTGACCCCAGCACTGCAGGGACAGAGGAGACAGTCAGCAGGTAGGCTCTACAACAACTCCTGACCCCAGCACTGCAGGGACAGAGGAGACAGTCAGCAGGTAGGCTCTACAACAACTCCTGACCCCAGCACTGCAGGGACAGAGGAGACAGTCAGCAGGGAGGCTCTACAACAACTCCTGACCCCAGCACTGCAGGGACAGAGGAGACAGTCAGCAGGGAGGCTCTACAACTCCTGACCCCAGCACCGCAGGGACAGAGGAGACAGTCAGCAGGTAGGCTCTACAACAACTCCTGACCCCAGCACTGCAGGAACAGAGGAGACAGTCAGCAGGTAGGCTCTACAACAACTCCTGACCCCAGCACTGCAGGGACAGAGGAGACAGTCAGCAGGTAGGCTCTACAACAACTCCTGACCCCAGCACTGCAGGAACAGAGGAGACAGTCAGCAGGTAGGCTCTACAACAACTCCTGACCCCAGCACTGCAGGGACAGAGGAGACAGTCAGCAGGTAGGCTCTACAACAACTCCTGACCCCAGCACTCTACAACAGCTCCTGACCCCAGCACTGCAGGGACAGAGGAGACAGTCAGCAGGTAGGCTCTACAACAACTCCTGACCCCAGCACTGCAGGAACAGAGGAGACAGTCAGCAGGGAGGCTCTACAACAACTCCTGACCCCAGCACTGCAGGAACAGAGGAGACAGTCAGCAGGTAGGCTCTACAACAACTCCTGACCCCAGCACTGCAGGGACAGAGGAGACAGTCAGCAGGGAGCCTCTACAACAACTCCTGACCCCAGCACTGCAGGGACAGAGGAGACAGTCAGCAGGTAGGCTCTACAACAACTCCTGACCCCAGCACTGCAGGGACAGAGTAGACAGTCAGCAGGTAGGCTCTACAACAACTCCTGACCCCAGCACTGCAGGGACAGAGGAGACAGTCAGCAGGAAGCTGCTACAACAGCTCCTGACCCCAGCACTGCAGGGACAGAGGAGACAGTCAGCAGGGAGGCTCTACAACAACTCCTGACCCCAGCACTGCAGGGACAGAGGAGACAGTCAGCAGGTAGCCTCTATAACAACTCCTGACCCCAGCACTGCAGGGACAGAGGAGACAGTCAGCAGGTAGGCTCTACAACAACTCCTGACCCCAGCACTGCAGGGACAAAGGAAACAGTCAGCAGGGAGCCTCTACAACAACTCCTGACCCCAGCACTGCAGGGACAGAGGAGACAGTCAGCAGGGAGCCTCTACAACTCCTGACCCCAGCACTGCAGGGACAGAGGAGACAGTCAGCAGGGAGCCTCTACAACAACTCCTGACCCCAGCACTGCAGGGACAGAGGAGACAGTCAGCAGGTAGGCTCTACAACAACTCCTGACCCCAGCACTGCAGGGACAGAGGAGACAGTCAGCAGGAAGCCTCTACAACAACTCCTGACCCCAGCACTGCAGGGACAGAGGAGACAGTCAGCAGGAAGCCTCTACAACACCTCCTGACCCCAGCACTGCAGGGACAGAGGAGACAGTCAGCAGGTAGCCTCTACAACAACTCCTGACCCCAGGACTGCAGGGACAGAGGAGACAGTCAGCAGGTAGGCTCTACAACAACTCCTGACCCCAGCACTGCAGGGACAAAGGAAACAGTCAGCAGGGAGCCTCTACAACAACTCCTGACCCCAGCACTGCAGGGACAGAGGAGACAGTCAGCAGGGAGCCTCTACAACTCCTGACCCCAGCACTGCAGGGACAGAGGAGACAGTCAGCAGGGAGCCTCTACAACAACTCCTGACCCCAGCACTGCAGGGACAGAGGAGACAGTCAGCAGGTAGGCTCTACAACAACTCCTGACCCCAGCACTGCAGGGACAGAGGAGACAGTCAGCAGGAAGCCTCTACAACAACTCCTGACCCCAGCACTGCAGGGACAGAGGAGACAGTCAGCAGGGAGCCTCTACAACACCTCCTGACCCCAGCACTGCAGGGACAGAGGAGACAGTCAGCAGGTAGGCTCTACAACAACTCCTGACCCCAGCACTGCAGGGACAGAGGAGACAGTCAGCAGGTAGGCTCTACAACAACTCCTGACCCCAGCACTGCAGGGACAGAGGAGACAGTCACCAGGTAGGCTCTACAACAACTCCTGACCCCAGCACTGCAGGGACAGAGGAGACAGTCAGCAGGGAGGCTCTACAACAACTCCTGACCCCAGCACTGCAGGGACAGAGGAGACAGTCAGCAGGGAGGCTCTACAACTCCTGACCCCAGCACCGCAGGGACAGAGGAGACAGTCAGCAGGTAGGCTCTACAACAACTCCTGACCCCAGCACTGCAGGAACAGAGGAGACAGTCAGCAGGTAGGCTCTACAACAACTCCTGACCCCAGCACTGCAGGGACAGAGGAGACAGTCAGCAGGTAGGCTCTACAACAACTCCTGACCCCAGCACTGCAGGAACAGAGGAGACAGTCAGCAGGTAGGCTCTACAACAACTCCTGACCCCAGCACTGCAGGGACAGAGGAGACAGTCAGCAGGAACCTCTACAACTCCTGACCCCAGCACTGCAGGAACAGAGGAGACAGTCAGCAGGTAGGCTCTACAACAACTCCTGACCCCAGCACTGCAGGGACAGAGGAAACAGTCAGCAGGTAGGCTCTACAACAACTCCTGACCCCAGCACTGCAGGGACAGAGGAGACAGTCAGCAGGTAGGCTCTACAACAACTCCTGACCCCAGCACTGCAGGGACAGAGGAGACAGTCAGCAGGTAGGCTCTACAACAACTCCTGACCCCAGCACTGCAGGAACAGAGGAGACAGTCAGCAGGGAGGCTCTACAACAACTCCTGACCCCAGCACTGCAGGGACAGAGGAGACAGTCAGCAGGAGCCTCTACAACAACTCCTGACCCCAGCACTGAAGGGACAGAGGAGACAGTCAGCAGGGAGCCTCTACAACAACTCCTGACCCCAGCACTGCAGGGACAGAGGAGACAGTCAGCAGGGAGCCTCTACAACAACTCCTGACCCCAGCACTGCAGGGACAGAGGAGACAGTCAGCAGGAACCTCTACAACAGCTCCTGACCCCAGCACTGCAGGGACAGAGGAGACAGTCAGCAGGAGACTCTACAACAACTCCTGACCCCAGCACTGCAGGGACAGAGGAGACAGTCAGCAGGTAGCCTCTACAACACCTCCTGACCCCAGCACTGCAGGGACAGAGGAGACAGTCAGCAGGAACCTCTACAACAACTCCTGACCCCAGCACTGCAGAGACAGAGGAGACAGTCAGCAGGGAGGCTCTACAACAACTCCTGACCCCAGCACCGCAGGGACAGAGGACACAGTCAGCAGGTAGCCTCTACAACAACTCCTGACCCCAGCACTGCAGGGACAGAGGAGACAGTCAGCAGGGAGGCTCTACAACAACTCCTGACCCCAGCACTGCAGGAACAGAGGAAACAGTCAGCAGGGAGGCTCTACAACAACTCCTGATTCCAGCACTGCAGGAACAGAGGAGACAGTCAGCAGGGAGCCTCTACAACAGCTCCTGACCCCAGCACTGCAGGGACAGAGGAGACAGTCAGCAGGAAGCCTCTACAACAACTCCTGACCCCAGCACTGCAGGGACAGAGGAGACAGTCAGCAGGTAGGCTCTACAACAACTCCTGACCCCAGCACTGCAGGGACAGAGGAGACAGTCAGCAGGTAGGCTCTACAACTCCTGACCCCAGCACTGCAGGGACAGAGGAGACAGTCAGCAGGAAGCCTCTACAACAACTCCTGACCCCAGCACTGCAGGGACAGAGGAAACAGTCAGCAGGAAGCCTCTACAACAGCTCCTGACCCCAGCACTGCAGGGACAGAGGAGACAGTCAGCAGGAAGCCTCTACAACAACTCCTGACCCCAGCACTGCAGGGACAGAGGAGACAGTCAGCAGGTAGGCTCTACAACAACTCCTGACCCCAGCACTGCAGGGACAGAGGAGACAGTCAGCAGGTAGGCTCTACAACAACTCCTGACCCCAGCACTGCAGGGACAGAGGAGACAGTCAGCAGGTAGGCTCTACAACAACTCCTGACCCCAGCACTGCAGGGACAGAGGAGACAGTCAGCAGGTAGGCTCTACAACAACTCCTGACCCCAGCACTGCAGGGACAGAGGAGACAGTCAGCAGGTAGGCTCTACAACAACTCCTGACCCCAGCACTGCAGGGACAGAGGAGACAGTCAGCAGGTAGGCTCTACAACTCCTGACCCCAGCACTGCAGGGACAGAGGAAACAGTCAGCAGGAAGCCTCTACAACAGCTCCTGACCCCAGCACTGCAGGGACAGAGGAGACAGTCAGCAGGAAGCCTCTACAACAACTCCTGACCCCAGCACTGCAGGGACAGAGGAGACAGTCAGCAGGTAGGCTCTACAACAACTCCTGACCCCAGCACTGCAGGGACAGAGGAGACAGTCAGCAGGTAGGCTCTACAACAACTCCTGACCCCAGCACTGCAGGGACAGAGGAGACAGTCAGCAGGTAGGCTCTACAACAACTCCTGACCCCAGCACTGCAGGGACAGAGGAGACAGTCAGCAGGTAGGCTCTACAACTCCTGACCCCAGCACTGCAGGAACAGAGGAGACAGTCAGCAGGAAGCCTCTACAACAGCTCCTGACCCCAGCACTGCAGGGACAGAGGAGACAGTCAGCAGGAAGCCTCTACAACAACTCCTGACCCCAGCACTGCAGGGACAGAGGAGACAGTCAGCAGGTAGGCTCTACAACAACTCCTGACCCCAGCACTGCAGGGACAGAGGAGACAGTCAGCAGGTAGGCTCTACAACTCCTGACCCCAGCACTGCAGGGACAGAGGAGACAGTCAGCAGGAACCTCTACAACAACTCCTGACCCCAGCACTGCAGGGACAGAGGAGACAGTCAGCAGGTAGCCTCTACAACAACTCCTGACCCCAGCACTGCAGGGACAGAGGAGACAGTCAGCAGGAAGCCTCTACAACACCTCCTGACCCCAGCACTGCAGGGACAGAGGAGACAGTCAGCAGGTAGCCTCTACAACAACTCCTGACCCCAGGACTGCAGGGACAGAGGAGACAGTCAGCAGGTAGGCTCTACAACAACTCCTGACCCCAGCACTGCAGGGACAAAGGAAACAGTCAGCAGGGAGCCTCTACAACAACTCCTGACCCCAGCACTGCAGGGACAGAGGAGACAGTCAGCAGGGAGCCTCTACAACTCCTGACCCCAGCACTGCAGGGACAGAGGAGACAGTCAGCAGGGAGCCTCTACAACAACTCCTGACCCCAGCACTGCAGGGACAGAGGAGACAGTCAGCAGGTAGGCTCTACAACAACTCCTGACCCCAGCACTGCAGGGACAGAGGAGACAGTCAGCAGGAAGCCTCTACAACAACTCCTGACCCCAGCACTGCAGGGACAGAGGAGACAGTCAGCAGGGAGCCTCTACAACACCTCCTGACCCCAGCACTGCAGGGACAGAGGAGACAGTCAGCAGGTAGGCTCTACAACAACTCCTGACCCCAGCACTGCAGGGACAGAGGAGACAGTCAGCAGGTAGGCTCTACAACAACTCCTGACCCCAGCACTGCAGGGACAGAGGAGACAGTCACCAGGTAGGCTCTACAACAACTCCTGACCCCAGCACTGCAGGGACAGAGGAGACAGTCAGCAGGGAGGCTCTACAACAACTCCTGACCCCAGCACTGCAGGGACAGAGGAGACAGTCAGCAGGGAGGCTCTACAACTCCTGACCCCAGCACCGCAGGGACAGAGGAGACAGTCAGCAGGTAGGCTCTACAACAACTCCTGACCCCAGCACTGCAGGAACAGAGGAGACAGTCAGCAGGTAGGCTCTACAACAACTCCTGACCCCAGCACTGCAGGGACAGAGGAGACAGTCAGCAGGTAGGCTCTACAACAACTCCTGACCCCAGCACTGCAGGAACAGAGGAGACAGTCAGCAGGTAGGCTCTACAACAACTCCTGACCCCAGCACTGCAGGGACAGAGGAGACAGTCAGCAGGAACCTCTACAACTCCTGACCCCAGCACTGCAGGAACAGAGGAGACAGTCAGCAGGTAGGCTCTACAACAACTCCTGACCCCAGCACTGCAGGGACAGAGGAAACAGTCAGCAGGTAGGCTCTACAACAACTCCTGACCCCAGCACTGCAGGGACAGAGGAGACAGTCAGCAGGTAGGCTCTACAACAACTCCTGACCCCAGCACTGCAGGGACAGAGGAGACAGTCAGCAGGTAGGCTCTACAACAACTCCTGACCCCAGCACTGCAGGAACAGAGGAGACAGTCAGCAGGGAGGCTCTACAACAACTCCTGACCCCAGCACTGCAGGGACAGAGGAGACAGTCAGCAGGAGCCTCTACAACAACTCCTGACCCCAGCACTGAAGGGACAGAGGAGACAGTCAGCAGGGAGCCTCTACAACAACTCCTGACCCCAGCACTGCAGGGACAGAGGAGACAGTCAGCAGGGAGCCTCTACAACAACTCCTGACCCCAGCACTGCAGGGACAGAGGAGACAGTCAGCAGGAACCTCTACAACAGCTCCTGACCCCAGCACTGCAGGGACAGAGGAGACAGTCAGCAGGAGACTCTACAACAACTCCTGACCCCAGCACTGCAGGGACAGAGGAGACAGTCAGCAGGTAGCCTCTACAACACCTCCTGACCCCAGCACTGCAGGGACAGAGGAGACAGTCAGCAGGAACCTCTACAACAACTCCTGACCCCAGCACTGCAGAGACAGAGGAGACAGTCAGCAGGGAGGCTCTACAACAACTCCTGACCCCAGCACCGCAGGGACAGAGGACACAGTCAGCAGGTAGCCTCTACAACAACTCCTGACCCCAGCACTGCAGGGACAGAGGAGACAGTCAGCAGGGAGGCTCTACAACAACTCCTGACCCCAGCACTGCAGGAACAGAGGAAACAGTCAGCAGGGAGGCTCTACAACAACTCCTGATTCCAGCACTGCAGGAACAGAGGAGACAGTCAGCAGGGAGCCTCTACAACAGCTCCTGACCCCAGCACTGCAGGGACAGAGGAGACAGTCAGCAGGAAGCCTCTACAACAACTCCTGACCCCAGCACTGCAGGGACAGAGGAGACAGTCAGCAGGTAGGCTCTACAACAACTCCTGACCCCAGCACTGCAGGGACAGAGGAGACAGTCAGCAGGTAGGCTCTACAACTCCTGACCCCAGCACTGCAGGGACAGAGGAGACAGTCAGCAGGAAGCCTCTACAACAACTCCTGACCCCAGCACTGCAGGGACAGAGGAAACAGTCAGCAGGAAGCCTCTACAACAGCTCCTGACCCCAGCACTGCAGGGACAGAGGAGACAGTCAGCAGGAAGCCTCTACAACAACTCCTGACCCCAGCACTGCAGGGACAGAGGAGACAGTCAGCAGGTAGGCTCTACAACAACTCCTGACCCCAGCACTGCAGGGACAGAGGAGACAGTCAGCAGGTAGGCTCTACAACAACTCCTGACCCCAGCACTGCAGGGACAGAGGAGACAGTCAGCAGGTAGGCTCTACAACAACTCCTGACCCCAGCACTGCAGGGACAGAGGAGACAGTCAGCAGGTAGGCTCTACAACAACTCCTGACCCCAGCACTGCAGGGACAGAGGAGACAGTCAGCAGGTAGGCTCTACAACAACTCCTGACCCCAGCACTGCAGGGACAGAGGAGACAGTCAGCAGGTAGGCTCTACAACTCCTGACCCCAGCACTGCAGGGACAGAGGAAACAGTCAGCAGGAAGCCTCTACAACAGCTCCTGACCCCAGCACTGCAGGGACAGAGGAGACAGTCAGCAGGAAGCCTCTACAACAACTCCTGACCCCAGCACTGCAGGGACAGAGGAGACAGTCAGCAGGTAGGCTCTACAACAACTCCTGACCCCAGCACTGCAGGGACAGAGGAGACAGTCAGCAGGTAGGCTCTACAACAACTCCTGACCCCAGCACTGCAGGGACAGAGGAGACAGTCAGCAGGTAGGCTCTACAACAACTCCTGACCCCAGCACTGCAGGGACAGAGGAGACAGTCAGCAGGTAGGCTCTACAACTCCTGACCCCAGCACTGCAGGAACAGAGGAGACAGTCAGCAGGAAGCCTCTACAACAGCTCCTGACCCCAGCACTGCAGGGACAGAGGAGACAGTCAGCAGGAAGCCTCTACAACAACTCCTGACCCCAGCACTGCAGGGACAGAGGAGACAGTCAGCAGGTAGGCTCTACAACAACTCCTGACCCCAGCACTGCAGGGACAGAGGAGACAGTCAGCAGGTAGGCTCTACAACTCCTGACCCCAGCACTGCAGGGACAGAGGAGACAGTCAGCAGGAACCTCTACAACAACTCCTGACCCCAGCACTGCAGGGACAGAGGAGACAGTCAGCAGGTAGCCTCTACAACAGCTCCTGACCCCAGCACTGCAGGGACAGAGGAGACAGTCAGCAGGGAGCCTCTACAACAGCTCCTGACCCCAGCACTGCAGGGACAGAGGAGACAGTCAGCAGGTAGGCTCTACAACAACTCCTGACCCCAGCACTGCAGGGACAGAGGAGACAGTCAGCAGGTAGGCTCTACAACAACTCCTGACCCCAGCACTGCAGGGACAGAGGAGACAGTCAGCAGGTAGGCTCTACAACAACTCCTGATTCCAGCACTGCAGGGACAGAGGAGACAGTCAGCAGGTAGCCTCTACAACAGCTCCTGACCCCAGCACTGCAGGGACAGAGGAGACAGTCAGCAGGGAGCCTCTACAACAACTCCTGACCGCAGCACTGCAGGGACAGAGGAGACAGTCAGCAGGTAGGCTCTACAACAACTCCTGACCCCAGCACTGCAGGGACAGAGGAGACAGTCAGCAGGAGCCTCTACAACTCCTGACCCCAGCACTGCAGCGACAGAGGAGACAGTCAGCAGGTAGGCTCTACAACAAGTCCTGACCCCAGCACTGCAGGGACAGAGGAGACAGTCATCAGGTAGGCTCTACAACAACTCCTGACCCCAGCACTGCAGGGACAGAGGAGACAGTCAGCAGGGAGGCTCTACAACTCCTGACCCCAGCACTGCAGGGACAGAGGAGACAGTCAGCAGGGAGCCTCTACAACAGCTCCTGACCCCAGCACTGCAGGGACAGAGGAGACAGTCAGCAGGAAGCTGCTACAACAGCTCCTGACCCCAGCACTGCAGGGACAGAGGAGACAGTCAGCAGGAACCTCTACAACAACTCCTGACCCCAGCACTGCAGGGACAGAGGAGACAGTCAGCAGGGAGGCTCTACAACAACTCCTGACCCCAGCACTGCAGGGACAGAGGAGACAGTCAGCAGGGAGCCTCTACAACAACTCCTATCCCAAGCACTGCAGGGACAGAGGAGACAGTCAGCAGGGAGCCTCTACAACAACTCCTGACCGCAGCACTGCAGGGACAGAGGAGACAGTCAGCAGGTAGGCTCTACAACAACTCCTGACCCCAGCACTGCAGGGACAGAGGAGACAGTCAGCAGGAGCCTCTACAACTCCTGACCCCAGCACTGCAGCGACAGAGGAGACAGTCAGCAGGTAGGCTCTACAACAAGTCCTGACCCCAGCACTGCAGGGACAGAGGAGACAGTCATCAGGTAGGCTCTACAACAACTCCTGACCCCAGCACTGCAGGGACAGAGGAGACAGTCAGCAGGGAGGCTCTACAACTCCTGACCCCAGCACTGCAGGGACAGAGGAGACAGTCAGCAGGGAGCCTCTACAACAGCTCCTGACCCCAGCACTGCAGGGACAGAGGAGACAGTCAGCAGGAAGCTGCTACAACAGCTCCTGACCCCAGCACTGCAGGGACAGAGGAGACAGTCAGCAGGAACCTCTACAACAACTCCTGACCCCAGCACTGCAGGGACAGAGGAGACAGTCAGCAGGGAGGCTCTACAACAACTCCTGACCCCAGCACTGCAGGGACAGAGGAGACAGTCAGCAGGGAGCCTCTACAACAACTCCTGACCCCAGCACTGCAGGGACAGAGGAGACAGTCAGCAGGGAGCCTCTACAACAACTCCTGACCCCAGCACTGCAGGGACAGAGGAGACAGTCAGCAGGGAGCCTCTACAACAACTCCTGACCCCAGCACTGCAGGGACAGAGGAGACAGTCAGCAGGGAGCCTCTACAACAACTCCTGACCCCAGCACTGCAGGGACAGAGGAGACAGTCAGCAGGTAGGCTCTACAACAGCTCCTGACCCCAGCACTGCAGGGACAGGGGAGACAGTCAGCAGGGAGGCTCTACAACAACTCCTGACCCCAGCACTGCAGGGACAGAGGAGACAGTCAGCAGGGAGGCTCTACAACAACTCCTGACCCCAGCACTGCAGGGACAGAGGAGACAGTCAGCAGGGAGGCTCTACAACTCCTGACTCCAGCACTGCAGTGACAGGGGAGAAAGTCAGCAGGAAGCCTCTACAACAACTCCTGACCCCAGCACTCTACAACAGCTCCTGACCCCAGCACTGCAGGGACAGAGGAGACAGTCAGCAGGGAGGCTCTACAACAACTCCTGACCCCAGCACTGCAGGGACAGAGGAGACAGTCAGCAGGGAGGCTCTACAACAACTCCTGACCCCAGCACTGCAGGGACAGAGGAGACAGTCAGCAGGAAGCCTCTACAACAACTCCTGACCCCAGCACTCTACAACAGCTCCTGACCCCAGCACTGCAGGGACAGAGGAGACAGTCAGCAGGGAGGCTCTACAACAACTCCTGACCCCAGCACTGCAGGGACAGGGGAGACAGTCAGCAGGGAGGCTCTACAACAGCTCCTGACCCCAGCACTGCAGGGACAGAGGCGACAGTCAGCAGGGAGGCTCTACAACAACTCCTGACCCCAGCACTGCAGGGACAGAGGAGACAGTCAGCAGGTAGGCTCTACAACTCCTGACCCCAGCACTGCAGGGACAGAGGAGACAGTCAGCAGGTAGGCTCTACAACAACTCCTGACCCCAGCACTGCAGGGACAGAGGCGACAGTCAGCAGGGAGGCTCTACAACAACTCCTGACCCCAGCACTGCAGGGACAGAGGAGACAGTCAGCAGGTAGGCTCTACAACAACTCCTGACCCCAGCACTGCAGGGACAGAGGAGACAGTCAGCAGGTAGGCTCTACAACAGCTCCTGATCCCAGCTCTGCAGGGACAGAGGAGACAGTCAGCAGGTAGCCTCTACAACAACTCCTGACCCCAGCACTGCAGGGACAGAGGAGACAGTCAGCAGGTAGGCTCTACAACTCCTGACCCCAGCACTGCAGGGACAGAGGAGACAGTCAGCAGGTAGGCTCTACAACAGCTCCTGACATGTACAGAAAGCAGAGTCTCCCCCGTGCTGGGGAGCAGTGGAGACAGTCAGCAGGCAGCGCACACTTACCCAGCTTACAGTCTTCATCAGCCTGATCATAGTTTTTCTACAAAATAGAAGAGAGAGAATTAGTGAGAGCCGATGTCGCCCCCTGTATCTACACCCCCCGGCAGAGAGGACGGCCTCCCCCCCCGGCAGAGAGGACGGCCTCCCCCCCCCGGCAGAGAGGACGGCCTCCCCCCCCGGCAGAGAGGACGGCCTCCCCCCCCGGCAGAGAGGACGGCCTCCCCCCCCGGCAGAGAGGACGGCCTCCCCCCCCGGCAGAGAGGACGGCCTCCCCCCCCGGCAGAGAGGACGGCCTCCCCCCCCGGCAGAGAGGACGGCCTCCCCCCCCCCGGCAGAGAGGACGGCCTCCCCCCCCGGCAGAGAGGACGGCCTCCCCCCCCGGCAGAGAGGACGGCCTCCCCCCCCCGGCAGAGAGGACGGCCTCCCCCCCCGGCAGAGAGGACGGCCTCCCCCCCCCGGCAGAGAGGACGGCCTCCCCCCCCGGCAGAGAGGACGGCCTCCCCCCCCGGCAGAGAGGACGGCCTCCCCCCCCGGCAGAGAGGACGGCCTCCCCCCCCGGCAGAGAGGACGGCCTCCCCCCCCCGGCAGAGAGGACGGGCTCCCCCCCCCCGGCAGAGAGGACGGCCTCCCCCCCCCGGCAGAGAGGACGGCCTCCCCCCCCCCCGGCAGAGAGGACGGCCTCCCCCCCCCCGGCAGAGAGGACGGCCTCCCCCCCCGGCAGAGAGGACGGCCTCCCCCCCCCCCGGCAGAGAGGACGGCCTCCCCCCCCCGGCAGAGAGGACGGCCTCCCCCCCGGCAGAGAGGACGGCCTCCCCCCCCCGGCAGAGAGGACGGCCTCCCCCCGCCGGCAGAGAGGACGGCCTCCCCCCGCCGGCAGAGAGGACGGCCTCCCCCCCGGCAGAGAGGACGGCCTCCCCCGGCAGAGAGGACGGCCTCCCCCGGCAGAGAGGACGGCCTCCCCCGGCAGAGAGGACGGCCTCCCCCGGCAGAGAGGACGGCCTCCCCCGGCAGAGAGGACGGCCTCCCCCGGCAGAGAGGACGGCCTCCCCCGGCAGAGAGGACGGCCTCCCCCGGCAGAGAGGACGGCCTCCCCCGGCTCTGAGGATGCTTATTTACTTCTTTACTTTTGTGTAGAAAAAGCAGGTCACAGAAGGCAGAAAACTAAAGTCATTTCAATTGTCAACTTTCTGGCTTCAAGAAACACTAAAAAAATGATGAAAACATAATGTGCAGCCGGTAATGGGGGAAAATATGGAATCATGAAAAACAAACAGAAGAACCCTCCTATAGTCCATGAGTAGTATGTTGTGGCACCACCTCTGGCTTTTATAACAGCTGTAGTCTCTGAGGCATGGATATAATGAGTGACAGACAGACTTTTCATCAGTCTGGCTCCAGCGTTCTCTGATTGCTGTTGCAGATCAGCTTTGCAGGTTGGATCTTGTCATGGACCATTTTCTTCAACTTCCACCAAAGATTTTCAATTGGATTGAGATCCGGACTATTTGCAGCCATGACATTGACCTTATGTGTTTTCTTTCAAGAAATGTTTTCACAGTTTTTGCTCTGTGGCAGGATGCATTATCATCTTGATAAATGATTTCATCCCCAAACATCCTTTCAATTGATGGGATAAAAAAATTCTCCAATATGTCCATGTAAACTTGGGTATTTATTGAAGATGTAATGACAGCCATCTCCCCAGTGCCTTTATCTGACATGCATCCCCATATCATCAATGACTGTGGAAATTTATATGTTCTCTTCAGGCAGTCATCTTTTTATTGTTTAGCTTTTCTGTATGTAAATCCCATTTCCTTTAGGCGGTTTCTTACAGTTCGGTCAAAGACATTGACTCCAGTTTCCTCCCATTCATTCCTCATTTGTTTTGTTGTGCATTTTCTGTTTTGGAGACATATTGCTCTAAGTTTCTTGTCTTGACGCTTTGCTGTCTTTCTTGGTCTACCAGTATGTTTTCCTTTAACAACCTTCCCATGTTGTTTGTATTTGGTCCAGATTTTAGACAGCTGACTGAACAACCAACATCTTTTGCAACATTGCGTGATGATTTACCCTCTCCTTTGTTTCAATTGACATCTCTCGTGTTCGAGCCATGATACATGACAGTCCACTTTGTGCAGCAGCTCTCCGAGGTGTGATCACTCCTTTTTAGATGCAGACTAACGAGCAGATCTTATTTGATGTAGGTGTTAGTTTTGGGAATGAAAATGTACAGGGTGATTCCATAATTTTTTCCTCATAATTGAGTGATTCCATAATTTTCCCCCGTTTGGTCTTGAAGAGTCACCGTTACTGGCTGCACATTAAGTTTTCAGGATATATTTGTTAGTGTTTCTTAAAGCCAGAAAGTCGCCGTTTGCACTCACTTTAGATTTGTGCCGTCTGTGATCGGCTTTTTATACAAAAGTAAACAACTGAATGAACATCGTCAGAGGCAGGGGAGGCTGCACTCTCCCGTCACTCACACAGCCCCTCCCCCGATGCATGCACTCACCCACTCACACAACCCCCCGAATTCTGCACTCACCCACACAGCCCCTCCCCCGATGCATGCACTCACCCACTCACACAACCCCCCGAATTCTGCACTCACCCAGTCACTCACACAGCCCCTCCCCCGATGCATGCACTCACCTACTCACACAACCCCCCGAATCGTGCACTCTCCCGTCACTCACACAGCCCCTCCCCCGATGCATGCACTCACCCACTCACACAACCCCCCGAATTCTGCACTCACCCAGTCACTCACACAGCCCCTCCCCCGATGCATGCACTCACCCACTCACACAACCCCCCGAATCGTGCACTCTCCCGTCACTCACACAGCCCCTCCCCTGATGCATGCACTCACCCACTCACACAGCCCCTACCGAAGCGTGCACTCACCCCATCACTCACACAGCCCCTGCCGAAGCGTGCACTCACCCCATCACTCACACAGCCCCTCTCCTGTAAGGTGCACTCACAGAGCCCCTCCCCGCAGCGTGCACTCACAGAGCCCCTCCCCGCAGCGTGCACTCACAGAGCCCCTCCCCGCAGCCTGCACTCACAGAGCCCCTCCCCGCAGCCTGCACTCACAGAGCCCCTCCCCGCAGCCTGCACTCACAGAGCCCCTCCCCGCAGCGTGCACTCACAGAGCCCCTCCCCGCAGCGTGCACTCACCAGTTGCAGGAATGAGGCGATGCGGTAGAGCAGGCTCTCGATCTTGATGCGGGTGATGGGGGTGATCTGGGAGGGGTGGGCCGCAGGGGTCTTGTAGTGGCCGATGGTCAGCAGACATTCTGTGCAGTGCTTCACGGCCGCCTCGTAGTCCAGTCTCCGGAAGGAGTCACATGCTTGTTCACACGGATGAGCCAATCTTCTGTCTGCCATGACTCAGGACAGAGCGCCTGCCAGGAGGAACCGCAGGGTCACATGTACACACAATGACATCATCACAGGGTATGAGTGAGGTCATCAACAGGGCGGGGCTGTATATAAGGAGGAGTGAACCCCGGCAGGGAAACTCCCATAGAGACGCCTCCCACAGGGCAGGGCCGCTCGCATGGAGACGAACCCCCCAGGACAGGACCGTTCACACAGGGACAAATCCCATAGGACAGCACCGCTCGCATGGGAATGACCCCCCCCAGGGCAAGACCGCTCGCACGAAGACGAACCCTGCAGGACAGGAAAGCTCACACGCAGACAACCCCCCCACCCCGAGGACAGGAGGGCTCGCACGGGGACGGACTTTGCAGGACAGGACCGCTTCCACGGGGACGAATCCCGCAGGAGAGGATCGCTCACACAGGGACGCGCCCCCCCCCCCCGCCCCTCCGAGGACAGGACCGCTCTCACGGGAACGGACCCCACAGGACAGGAGGGCTCACACGTGGATGAACCCCGCAGGACAGGACCGCTCACACGAGGACGAACCCCACAGGACAGGACCGCTCGCACGGAGACGAAACCCGCAGAACAGGACCACTCACATGAGGACGAATCCTGCAGGGCCGAGCCCCTCGCACAGAGACGAAACCCGCAGGGCAGGAGCACTCGCACGGGGACAAACCCCGCAGGGCAGGAGCGCTCGCACGGGGACAAACCCCGCAGGGCAGGAGCGCTCGCACGGGGACAAACCCCGCAGGGCAGGAGCGCTCGCACGGGGACAAACCCCGCAGGGCAGGAGCGCTCGCACGGGGACAAACCCCGCAGGGCAGGAGCACTCGCACGGGGACAAACCCCGAAGGGCAGGAGCGCTCGCACGGGGACAAACCCCGCAGGACAGGAGCGCTCGCACGGGGACAAACCCCGCAGGACAGGAGCGCTCGCACGGGGACAAACCCCGCAGGACAGGAGCGCTCGCACGGGGACAAACCCCCCAGGGCAGGAGCGCTCGCACGGGGACAAACCCCGCAGGGCAGGACCGCTCGCACGGGGACAAACCCCGCAGGGCAGGAGCGCTCGCACGGGGACAAACCCCGCAGGGCAGGACCGCTCGCACGGGGACAAACCCCGAAAAGGCAGAACTGATCACACAGGGTCGCCCCCCCCCCCCCCCAACACCCTCCCCCCGAGGACAGGACCGCTTGCACGGGGACGAACCCCGCAGGACAGGACCGCTCGCACGGGGGGACGAATCCCCCAGGGCAAGACCGCTCGCATGAAGACGAACCCTGCAAAACAGGAAAGCTCACACGCAGACAACCCCCCCACCCCGCAGGACAGGAGCGCTCGCACTGGGACGAAGCCCGCAGGACAGGAGCGCTCGCACTGGGACGAAGCCCGCAGGACAGGAGCGCTCGCACTGGGACGAAGCCCGCAGGACAGGAGCGCTCGCACTGGGACGAAGCCCGCAGGACAGGAGCGCTCGCACTGGGACGAAGCCCGCAGGACAGGAGCGCTCGCACTGGGACGAAGCCCGCAGGACAGGAGCGCTCGCACGGGGACAAACCTCGCAGGGCAGGACCGCTCGCACGGGGACAAACCCCGCAGGGCAGGACCGCTCGCACGGGGACAAACCCCACAGGGCAGGACCGCTCGCACGGGGACAAACCCCGCAGGGCAGGACCGCTCGCACGGGGACAAACCCCGCAGGGCAGGACCGCTCGCACGGGGACAAACCCCGAAAAGGCAGAACTGATCGCACAGGGTCGTCCCCCCCCCCAACACCCTCCCCCCGAGGACAGGACCGCTTGCACGGGGACGAACCCCGCAGGACAGGACCGCTCGCACGGGGAAAAATCCTGAAGGACAGGACCACTCAAACAGGGACAAATCCCGTATAACAGGACCGCTTGCACGGAGACGAACCTCGCAGGACAGGATCGCTTGAACGGGGGGACGAATCCCCCAGGGCAAGACCGCTCGCATGAAGACGAACCCTGCAGGACAGGAAAGCTCACACGCAAACAAGCCTCCCCACCCCCATCCCGAGGACAGGAGGGCTCGCACGGGGACGAAGCCCGCAGGACAGGATCGCTCGCACAGGGACGAAGGCCCGCAGGACAGGATCGCTCGCACAGGGACGAAGCCCGCAGGACAGGATCGCTCCCACTGGGACAAAGCCCGCAGGACAGGAGCGCTCGCACTGGGACGAAGCCCGCAGGACAGGAGCGCTCGCACTGGGACGAAGCCCGCAGGACAGGAGCGCTCGCACTGGGACGAAGCCCGCAGGACAGGAGCGCTCGCACTGGGACGAAGCCCGCAGGACAGGAGCGCTCGCACTGGGACGAAGCCCGCAGGACAGGAGCGCTCGCACTGGGACGAAGCCCGCAGGACAGGAGCGCTCGCACTGGGACGAAGCCCGCAGGACAGGAGCGCTCGCACTGGGACGAAGCCCGCAGGACAGGAGCGCTCGCACTGGGACGAAGCCCGCAGGACAGGAGCGCTCGCACTGGGACGAAGCCCGCAGGACAGGAGCGCTCGCACTGGGACGAAGCCCGCAGGACAGGAGCGCTCGCACTGGGACGAAGCCCGCAGGACAGGAGCGCTCGCACTGGGACGAAGCCCGCAGGACAGGAGCGCTCGCACTGGGACGAAGCCCGCAGGACAGGAGCGCTCGCACTGGGACGAAGCCCGCAGGACAGGAGCGCTCGCACTGGGACAAACCCCGCAGGGCAGGACCGCTCGCACTGGGACGAAGCCCGCAGGACAGGACCGCTCGCACGGGGACAAACCCCGCAGGACAGGACCGCTCGCACGGGGACAAACCCCGCAGGGCAGTTCCGCTGGCACGGGGACAAACCCCGCAGGGCAGGACCGCTGGCACGGGGACAAACCCCGCAGGACAGGAGCGCTCGCACTGGGACGAAGCCCGCAGGACAGGAGCGCTCGCACACGCGCCCCCACCCTCCGAGGACAGGACCGCTCGCACGGGGGGACGAACCCCCCCAGGACAGGAGCGCTCGCACAGGGACGAATCCCCCAGGGCAAGACAGCTCGCATGAAGACAAACCCTGCAGGAGAGGAAAGCTCATACGCAGACAAGCCTCCCCACCCCCATCCCGAGGACAGGAGCGCTCGCATGGGGACGGCCCTTGCAGGATAGGACCGCTCGCACAGGGACGAAGCCCCCAGGGCAGAATCGCTCGCATGGGGACAAACCCCACAGGACAGGAAAGCCCACACGAGGATGAACCCTGCAAGACAGGAGCGCTCACACGAGGACGAATCCCATAGGACAGGACCGCTCGCACGATGACGAATCCCACAGGGCTGACCCGCTCCCACGCAGACGCCCCCGCAGGGCAGGACCGCCTGCACGGAGACGCAACCCGCAGGACAGGACCGCCCGCACGGAGACGCACCCCGCAGGGCAGAGCCGCTCGCACAGAGACACACAGCGCAGGGCAGGACCGCCCGCATGGAGACGCACCCCGCAGGACAGAGCCGCTCGCACAGAGACGCACCCCGCAGGACAGAGCCGCTCGCACGTAGACGCCCCCCGCAGGGAAGAGCCGCTTGCACGGAGACGCACCCGGCAGGGCCGCACGAACGGAGATGCCACCCTCAGGGCAGGAGCGCTTGCACGGGGACGCACCCCCGCAGGACTAGACCGCTCGCACAGAGACGAACCCCGCAGAACAGAGGCGCCCACATGGGGACGAACCCCCCCACCCCGGGCAGGACCGCTCACACCGGGAAGAATCCCACAGGACAGGACCGCTCACACGGGGACAAATCCCATAGGACCGGACCACTCACAGGTACGACCCCCAAAGGGCAAGACCGCTCGCACGAGGACGAACCCTGCAGGACAGGAAAGCTCACACGCAGACAACCCCCCCACCCCGAGGACAGGAGGGCTCGCACGGTGACGGAGCTTGCAGGACAGGACCGATCGCACCTGGACGAACCCCGCAGGACAGGATCGCTCACACAGGGACAAAGCCCGCAGGACAGGACCGCTCACACAGGGACGCGCCCCCCCCCCTCCCCGAGGACAGGACCGCTCACACGGGAACGGACCCCGCAGGACAGGATCGCTCACACAGGGACAAAGCCCGCAGGACAGGACCGCTCACACAGGGACGCGCCCCCCCCCCTCCCCGAGGACACGACCGCTCACACGAGGACGAATCCCACAGGACAGGACCGCTCACACAGGGACAAAGCCCGCAGGACAGGACCGCTCACACAGGGACGCGCCCCCCCCCCCCTCCCCAAGGACTAGACCGCTCGCACAGAGACGAACCCCGCAGAACAGAGGCGCCCACATGGGGACGACAGGATCGCTCACACGGGGACAAATCCCATAGGACAGGACCACTCACTGGGACGACCCCCCAAGGGCAAGACCGCTCGCACGAAGACGAACCCTGCAGGACAGGAAAGCTCACACGCAGACAACCCCCCCACCCCGAGGACAGGAGGGCTCGCACGGTGACGGAGCTTGCAGGACAGGACCGATCGCACCGGGACGAACCCCGCAGGACAGGATCGCTCACACAGGGATAAAGCCCGCAAAACAGGACCGCTCACACAGGGACGCGCCCCCCCCTCCCCGAAGACAGGACCGCTCACACGGGAACGGTCCCTGCAGGACAGGAGCGCTCACACAGGGACAAAGACCGCAGGACAGGACCGCTCACACAGGGACGCGCCTCCCCCTCCCCGAGGACAGGACCGCTCACACAGGGACGCGCCCCCCCCCTCCCCGAGGACAGGACCGCTCACACGAGGACGAACCCCGCAGGGCAGGACCGCTCACACAGGGACGCGCCCCCCCCTCCCCGAGGACAGGGGCGCTCGCACGGGGACGAAGCCCGCAGGACAGGGGCGCTCGCACTGGGACGAAGCCCGCAGGACAGGGGCGCTCGCACTGGGACGAAGCCCGCAGGACAGGGGCGCTCGCACTGGGACGAAGCCCGCAGGACAGGGGCGCTCGCACTGGGACGAAGCCCGCAGGACAGGGGCGCTCGCACTGGGACGAAGCCCGCAGGACAGGGGCGCTCGCACTGGGACGAAGCCCGCAGGACAGGGGCGCTCGCACTGGGACGAAGCCCGCAGGACAGGGGCGCTCGCACTGGGACGAAGCCCGCAGGACAGGGGCGCTCGCACTGGGACGAAGCCCGCAGGACAGGGGCGCTCGCACTGGGACGAAGCCCGCAGGACAGGGGCGCTCGCACTGGGACGAAGCCCGCAGGACAGGGGCGCTCGCACTGGGACGAAGCCCGCAGGACAGGGGCGCTCGCACTGGGACGAAGCCCGCAGGACAGGGGCGCTCGCACTGGGACGAAGCCCGCAGGACAGGGGCGCTCGCACTGGGACGAAGCCCGCAGGACAGGGGCGCTCGCACTGGGACGAAGCCCGCAGGACAGGGGCGCTCGCACTGGGACGAAGCCCGCAGGACAGGGGCGCTCGCACTGGGACGAAGCCCGCAGGACAGGGGCGCTCGCACTGGGACGAAGCCCGCAGGACAGGGGCGCTCGCACTGGGACGAAGCCCGCAGGACAGGGGCGCTCGCACTGGGACGAAGCCCGCAGGACAGGGGCGCTCGCACTGGGACGAAGCCCGCAGGACAGGGGCGCTCGCACTGGGACGAAGCCCGCAGGACAGGGGCGCTCGCACTGGGACGAAGCCCGCAGGACAGGGGCGCTCGCACTGGGACGAAGCCCGCAGGACAGGGGCGCTCGCACTGGGACGAAGCCCGCAGGACAGGGGCGCTCGCACTGGGACGAAGCCCGCAGGACAGGGGCGCTCGCACTGGGACGAAGCCCGCAGGACAGGGGCGCTCGCACTGGGACGAAGCCCGCAGGACAGGGGCGCTCGCACTGGGACGAAGCCCGCAGGACAGGGGCGCTCGCACTGGGACGAAGCCCGCAGGACAGGGGCGCTCGCACTGGGACGAAGCCCGCAGGACAGGGGCGCTCGCACTGGGACGAAGCCCGCAGGACAGGGGCGCTCGCACTGGGACGAAGCCCGCAGGACAGGGGCGCTCGCACTGGGACGAAGCCCGCAGGACAGGGGCGCTCGCACTGGGACGAAGCCCGCAGGACAGGGGCGCTCGCACTGGGACGAAGCCCGCAGGACAGGGGCGCTCGCACTGGGACGAAGCCCGCAGGACAGGGGCGCTCGCACTGGGACGAAGCCCGCAGGACAGGGGCGCTCGCACTGGGACGAAGCCCGCAGGACAGGGGCGCTCGCACTGGGACGAAGCCCGCAGGACAGGGGCGCTCGCACTGGGACGAAGCCCGCAGGACAGGGGCGCTCGCACTGGGACGAAGCCCGCAGGACAGGGGCGCTCGCACTGGGACGAAGCCCGCAGGACAGGGGCGCTCGCACTGGGACGAAGCCCGCAGGACAGGGGCGCTCGCACTGGGACGAAGCCCGCAGGACAGGGGCGCTCGCACTGGGACGAAGCCCGCAGGACAGGGGCGCTCGCACTGGGACGAAGCCCGCAGGACAGGGGCGCTCGCACTGGGACGAAGCCCGCAGGACAGGGGCGCTCGCACTGGGACGAAGCCCGCAGGACAGGGGCGCTCGCACTGGGACGAAGCCCGCAGGACAGGGGCGCTCGCACTGGGACGAAGCCCGCAGGACAGGGGCGCTCGCACTGGGACGAAGCCCGCAGGACAGGGGCGCTCGCACTGGGACGAAGCCCGCAGGACAGGGGCGCTCGCACTGGGACGAAGCCCGCAGGACAGGGGCGCTCGCACTGGGACGAAGCCCGCAGGACAGGGGCGCTCGCACTGGGACGAAGCCCGCAGGACAGGGGCGCTCGCACTGGGACGAAGCCCGCAGGACAGGGGCGCTCGCACTGGGACGAAGCCCGCAGGACAGGGGCGCTCGCACTGGGACGAAGCCCGCAGGACAGGGGCGCTCGCACTGGGACGAAGCCCGCAGGACAGGGGCGCTCGCACTGGGACGAAGCCCGCAGGACAGGGGCGCTCGCACTGGGACGAAGCCCGCAGGACAGGGGCGCTCGCACTGGGACGAAGCCCGCAGGACAGGGGCGCTCGCACTGGGACGAAGCCCGCAGGACAGGGGCGCTCGCACTGGGACGAAGCCCGCAGGACAGGGGCGCTCGCACTGGGACGAAGCCCGCAGGACAGGGGCGCTCGCACTGGGACGAAGCCCGCAGGACAGGGGCGCTCGCACTGGGACGAAGCCCGCAGGACAGGGGCGCTCGCACTGGGACGAAGCCCGCAGGACAGGGGCGCTCGCACTGGGACGAAGCCCGCAGGACAGGGGCGCTCGCACTGGGACGAAGCCCGCAGGACAGGGGCGCTCGCACTGGGACGAAGCCCGCAGGACAGGGGCGCTCGCACTGGGACGAAGCCCGCAGGACAGGGGCGCTCGCACTGGGACGAAGCCCGCAGGACAGGGGCGCTCGCACTGGGACGAAGCCCGCAGGACAGGGGCGCTCGCACTGGGACGAAGCCCGCAGGACAGGGGCGCTCGCACTGGGACGAAGCCCGCAGGACAGGGGCGCTCGCACTGGGACGAAGCCCGCAGGACAGGGGCGCTCGCACTGGGACGAAGCCCGCAGGACAGGGGCGCTCGCACTGGGACGAAGCCCGCAGGACAGGGGCGCTCGCACTGGGACGAAGCCCGCAGGACAGGGGCGCTCGCACTGGGACGAAGCCCGCAGGACAGGGGCGCTCGCACTGGGACGAAGCCCGCAGGACAGGGGCGCTCGCACTGGGACGAAGCCCGCAGGACAGGGGCGCTCGCACTGGGACGAAGCCCGCAGGACAGGGGCGCTCGCACTGGGACGAAGCCCGCAGGACAGGGGCGCTCGCACTGGGACGAAGCCCGCAGGACAGGGGCGCTCGCACTGGGACGAAGCCCGCAGGACAGGGGCGCTCGCACTGGGACGAAGCCCGCAGGACAGGGGCGCTCGCACTGGGACGAAGCCCGCAGGACAGGGGCGCTCGCACTGGGACGAAGCCCGCAGGACAGGGGCGCTCGCACTGGGACGAAGCCCGCAGGACAGGGGCGCTCGCACTGGGACGAAGCCCGCAGGACAGGGGCGCTCGCACTGGGACGAAGCCCGCAGGACAGGGGCGCTCGCACTGGGACGAAGCCCGCAGGACAGGGGCGCTCGCACTGGGACGAAGCCCGCAGGACAGGGGCGCTCGCACTGGGACGAAGCCCGCAGGACAGGGGCGCTCGCACTGGGACGAAGCCCGCAGGACAGGGGCGCTCGCACTGGGACGAAGCCCGCAGGACAGGGGCGCTCGCACTGGGACGAAGCCCGCAGGACAGGGGCGCTCGCACTGGGACGAAGCCCGCAGGACAGGGGCGCTCGCACTGGGACGAAGCCCGCAGGACAGGGGCGCTCGCACTGGGACGAAGCCCGCAGGACAGGGGCGCTCGCACTGGGACGAAGCCCGCAGGACAGGGGCGCTCGCACTGGGACGAAGCCCGCAGGACAGGGGCGCTCGCACTGGGACGAAGCCCGCAGGACAGGGGCGCTCGCACTGGGACGAAGCCCGCAGGACAGGGGCGCTCGCACTGGGACGAAGCCCGCAGGACAGGGGCGCTCGCACTGGGACGAAGCCCGCAGGACAGGGGCGCTCGCACTGGGACGAAGCCCGCAGGACAGGGGCGCTCGCACTGGGACGAAGCCCGCAGGACAGGGGCGCTCGCACTGGGACGAAGCCCGCAGGACAGGGGCGCTCGCACTGGGACGAAGCCCGCAGGACAGGGGCGCTCGCACTGGGACGAAGCCCGCAGGACAGGGGCGCTCGCACTGGGACGAAGCCCGCAGGACAGGGGCGCTCGCACTGGGACGAAGCCCGCAGGACAGGGGCGCTCGCACTGGGACGAAGCCCGCAGGACAGGGGCGCTCGCACTGGGACGAAGCCCGCAGGACAGGGGCGCTCGCACTGGGACGAAGCCCGCAGGACAGGGGCGCTCGCACTGGGACGAAGCCCGCAGGACAGGGGCGCTCGCACTGGGACGAAGCCCGCAGGACAGGGGCGCTCGCACTGGGACGAAGCCCGCAGGACAGGGGCGCTCGCACTGGGACGAAGCCCGCAGGACAGGGGCGCTCGCACTGGGACGAAGCCCGCAGGACAGGGGCGCTCGCACTGGGACGAAGCCCGCAGGACAGGGGCGCTCGCACTGGGACGAAGCCCGCAGGACAGGGGCGCTCGCACTGGGACGAAGCCCGCAGGACAGGGGCGCTCGCACTGGGACGAAGCCCGCAGGACAGGGGCGCTCGCACTGGGACGAAGCCCGCAGGACAGGGGCGCTCGCACTGGGACGAAGCCCGCAGGACAGGGGCGCTCGCACTGGGACGAAGCCCGCAGGACAGGGGCGCTCGCACTGGGACGAAGCCCGCAGGACAGGGGCGCTCGCACTGGGACGAAGCCCGCAGGACAGGGGCGCTCGCACTGGGACGAAGCCCGCAGGACAGGGGCGCTCGCACTGGGACGAAGCCCGCAGGACAGGGGCGCTCGCACTGGGACGAAGCCCGCAGGACAGGGGCGCTCGCACTGGGACGAAGCCCGCAGGACAGGGGCGCTCGCACTGGGACGAAGCCCGCAGGACAGGGGCGCTCGCACTGGGACGAAGCCCGCAGGACAGGGGCGCTCGCACTGGGACGAAGCCCGCAGGACAGGGGCGCTCGCACTGGGACGAAGCCCGCAGGACAGGGGCGCTCGCACTGGGACGAAGCCCGCAGGACAGGGGCGCTCGCACTGGGACGAAGCCCGCAGGACAGGGGCGCTCGCACTGGACGAAGCCCGCAGGACAGGGGCGCTCGCACTGGGACGAAGCCCGCAGGACAGGGGCGCTCGCACTGGGACGAAGCCCGCAGGACAGGGGCGCTCGCACTGGGACGAAGCCCGCAGGACAGGGGCGCTCGCACTGGGACGAAGCCCGCAGGACAGGGGCGCTCGCACTGGGACGAAGCCCGCAGGACAGGGGCGCTCGCACTGGGACGAAGCCCGCAGGACAGGGGCGCTCGCACTGGGACGAAGCCCGCAGGACAGGGGCGCTCGCACTGGGACGAAGCCCGCAGGACAGGGGCGCTCGCACTGGGACGAAGCCCGCAGGACAGGGGCGCTCGCACTGGGACGAAGCCCGCAGGACAGGGGCGCTCGCACTGGGACGAAGCCCGCAGGACAGGGCGCTCGCACTGGGACGAAGCCCGCAGGACAGGGGCGCTCGCACTGGGACGAAGCCCGCAGGACAGGGGCGCTCGCACTGGGACGAAGCCCGCAGGACAGGGGCGCTCGCACTGGGACGAAGCCCGCAGGACAGGGGCGCTCGCACTGGACGAAGCCCGCAGGACAGGGGCGCTCGCACTGGACGAAGCCCGCAGGACAGGGCGCTCGCACTGGGACGAAGCCCGCAGGACAGGGGCGCTCGCACTGGACGAAGCCCGCAGGACAGGGGCGCTCGCACTGGGACGAAGCCCGCAGGACAGGGGCGCTCGCACTGGGACGAAGCCCGCAGGACAGGGCGCTCGCACTGGGACGAAGCCCGCAGGACAGGGGCGCTCGCACTGGGACGAAGCCCGCAGGACAGGGGCGCTCGCACTGGGACGAAGCCCGCAGGACAGGGGCGCTCGCACTGGGACGAAGCCCGCAGGACAGGGGCGCTCGCACTGGGACGAAGCCCGCAGGACAGGGGCGCTCGCACTGGGACGAAGCCCGCAGGACAGGGGCGCTCGCACTGGACGAACCCCAGGACAGGAGCGCTCGCACTGGGACGAACCCCCCAGGACAGGAGCGCTCGCACTGGGACGAACCCCCCAGGACAGGAGCGCTCGCACTGGGACGAACCCCCCAGGACAGGAGCGCTCGCACTGGGACGAACCCCCCAGGACAGGAGCGCTCGCACTGGGACGAACCCCCCAGGACAGGAGCGCTCGCACTGGGACGAACCCCCCAGGACAGGAGCGCTCGCACTGGGACGAACCCCCCAGGACAGGAGCGCTCGCACTGGGACGAACCCCCCAGGACAGGAGCGCTCGCACTGGGACGAACCCCCCAGGACAGGAGCGCTCGCACTGGACGAACCCCCACAGGACAGGAGCGCTCGACTGGACGAACCCCCCAGGACAGGAGCGCTCGCACTGGGACGAACCCCCCAGGACAGGAGCGCTCGCACTGGGACGAACCCCCCAGGACAGGAGCGCTCGCACTGGGACGAACCCCCCAGGACAGGAGCGCTCGCACTGGGACGAACCCCCCAGGACAGGAGCGCTCGCACTGGGACGAACCCCCCAGGACAGGAGCGCCTCGCACTGGGACGAACCCCCCAGGACAGGAGCGCTCGCACTGGGACGAACCCCCCAGGACAGGAGCGCTCGCACTGGGACGAACCCCCCAGGACAGGAGCGCTCGCACTGGGACGAACCCCCCAGGACAGGAGCGCTCGCACTGGGACGAACCCCCCAGGACAGGAGCGCTCGCACTGGGACGAACCCCCCAGGACAGGAGCGCTCGCACTGGGACGAACCCCCCAGGACAGGAGCGCTCGCACTGGGACGAACCCCCCAGGACAGGAGCGCTCGCACTGGGACGAACCCCCCAGGACAGGAGCGCTCGCACTGGGACGAACCCCCAGGACAGGAGCGCTCGCACTGGGACGAACCCCCCAGGACAGGAGCGCTCGCACTGGGACGAACCCCCCAGGACAGGAGCGCTCGCACTGGGACGAACCCCCCAGGACAGGAGCGCTCGCACTGGGACGAACCCCCCAGGACAGGAGCGCTCGCACTGGGACGAACCCCCCAGGACAGGAGCGCTCGCACTGGGACGAACCCCCCAGGACAGGAGCGCTCGCACTGGGACGAAACCCCCCAGGACAGGAGCGCTCGCACTGGGACGAACCCCCCAGGACAGGAGCGCTCGCACTGGGACGAACCCCCCAGGACAGGAGCGCTCGCACTGGACGAACCCCCAGGACAGGAGCGCTCGCACTGGGACGAACCCCCCAGGACAGGAGCGCTCGCACTGGGACGAACCCCCCAGGACAGGAGCGCTCGCACTGGGACGAACCCCCCAGGACAGGACCGCTCACACAGGGACGAAGCCCCCAGGGCAGAATCGCTCGCATGGGGACAAACCTCACAGGACAGGAGCGCTCGCACTGGGACGAACCCCCCAGGACAGGAGCGCTCGCACTGGGACGAACCCCCCAGGACAGGAGCGCTCACACAGGGACGAAGCCCCCAGGGCAGAATCGCTCGCATGGGGACAAACCTCACAGGACAGGAGCGCTCGCACTGGGACGAACCCCCCAGGACAGGAGCGCTCGCACTGGGACGAACCCCCAGGACAGGACCGCTCACACAGGGACGAAGCCCCCAGGGCAGAATCGCTCGCACTGGGACGAACCCCCAGGACAGGAGCGCTCGCACTGGGACGAACCCCCAGGACAGGAGCGCTCGCACTGGGACGAACCCCCCAGGACAGGAGCGCTCGCACTGGGACGAACCCCCAGGACAGGAGCGCTCGCACTGGGACGAACCCCCCAGGACAGGAGCGCTCGCACTGGGACGAACCCCCCAGGACAGGAGCGCTCGCACTGGGACGAACCCCCCAGGACAGGAGCGCTCGCACTGGGACGAACCCCCCAGGACAGGAGCGCTCGCACTGGGACGAACCCCCCAGGACAGGAGCGCTCGCACTGGGACGAACCCCCCAGGACAGGAGCGCTCGCACTGGGACGAACCCCCCAGGACAGGAGCGCTCGCACTGGGACGAACCCCCCAGGACAGGACCGCTCACACAGGGACGAAGCCCCCAGGGCAGAATCGCTCGCATGGGGACAAACCTCACAGGACAGGAGCGCTCGCACTGGGACGAACCCCCAGGACAGGAGCGCTCGCACTGGACGAACCCCCCAGGACAGGAGCGCTCACACAGGGACGAAGCCCCCAGGGCAGAATCGCTCGCATGGGGACAAACCTCACAGGACAGGAGCGCTCGCACTGGGACGAACCCCCCCAGGACAGGAGCGCTCGCACTGGGACGAACCCCCCAGGACAGGACCGCTCACACAGGGACGAAGCCCCCAGGGCAGAATCGCTCGCATGGGGACAAACCTCACAGGACAGGAAAGCCCACACGAGGATGAACCCTGCAAGACAGGAGCGCTCACACGAGGACGAATCCCACAGGGCCGAGCCGCTTGCACGCAGACGCCCCCCGCAGGGTAGGACCGCCCGCACGCAGACGCCCCCCCAGGGCAGGACCGCCTGCACGGAGACGCATCCCGCAGGGCAGGACCATCCGCACGGAGACGGCACCCCGCAGGGCAGGACCGCCCGCACGGAGACGCACCCCGCAGGACAGAGCCGCTCGCACAGAGACACACAGCGCAGGGCAGAGCCGCTCATACAGAGACGCCCCCCGCAGGGAAGAGCCGCTTGCACGGAGACGCACCCCGCAGGGCAGGACCGCCCGCACGGAGACGCACCCCCGCAGGGCAGGACCGCCCGCACGGAGACGCACCCCGCAGGGCAGGACCGCCCGCACGGAGACGCACCCCGCAGGGCAGGACCGCTCGCACAGAGACACACAGCGCAGGGCAGAGCCGCTCATACAGAGACGCCCCCCGCAGGGAAGAGCCGCTTACACGGAGACGCACCCGGCAGGGCCGCACGAACGGAGATGCCACCCTCAGGGCAGGAGCGCTTGCACGGGGACGCACCCCCGCAGGACTAGACCGCTCGCACAGAGACGAACCCCGCAGAACAGAGGCGCCCACATGGGGACGAACCCCCCCACCCCGGGCAGGACCGCTCACACCGGGAAGAATCCCACAGGACAGGACCGCTCACACGAGGACAAACCCTGCAGGGCAGGACCGCTCACTGGGACGACCCCCCAAGGGCAAGACCGCTCGCACGAAGACGAACCCTGCAGGACAGGAAAGCTCACACGCAGACAACCCCCCCACCCCGAGGACAGGAGGGCTCGCACGGTGACGGAGCTTGCAGGACAGGACCGATCGCACCTGGACGAACCCCGCAGGACAGGACCGCCTGCACAGGGACGACCGCGCAGGGCAGGACCGCTCACACGAGGACGAACCCCGCAGGGCAGGACCGCTCACACGAGGACGAACCCCGCAGAGCAGGACCGCTCACACGAGGACGAACCCCGCAGGGCAGGACCGCTCACACGAGGACGAACCCCACAGGGCAGGACCGCTCACACGAGGACGAATTCCGCAGGGCCGAGCTGCTCGCACGGAGACAAAACCCGCAGGAGAAGAGCGCTCGCACGGGGACGAACCCCGCAGGGCAGGAGCGCTCGCACGGGGACGAACCCCGCAGGACAAGAGCGCTCACACGAGGATGAACCCCGCAAGACAGGACCGCTCACACGAGGACAAATCCCACAGGACAGGACCGCTCGCACGTTGACGAACCCCGCAGAACAGAGGCGCCCACATGGGAACGAACCCCCCCACCCCGGGCAGGACCGCTCACACCGGGAAGAATCCCACAGGACAGGACCGCTCACACGGGGACAAATCCCATAGGACAGGACCACTCACTGGGACGACCCCCCACGGGCAAGACCGCTCGCACGAAGACGAACCCTGCAGGACAGGAAAGCTCACACGCAGACAACCCCCCGCCCCGAGGACAGGAGGGCTCGCACGGTGACGGAGCTTGCAGGACAGGACCGATCGCACCAGGACGAACCCCGCAGGACAGGATCGCTCACACAGGGATAAAGCCCGCAAAACAGAACCGCTCACACAGGGACGCGCCCCCCCCTCCCCGAGGACAGGACCGCTCACACGGGAACGGACCCCGCAGGACAGGACCGCTCTCACACAGGGACGCGCCCCCCCCTCCCCAAGGACAGGACCGCTCACACGGGAACGGACCCCGCAGGACAGGACCGCCTGCACGAGGACGAATCCCACAGCGCAGGACCGCTCACACGAGGACGAACCCCGCAGGGCAGGACCGCTCACACGAGGACGAACCCAACAGGGCAGGACCGCTCACACGAGGACGAACCCCACAGGGCAGGACCGCTCACACGAGGACGAATTCCGCAGGGCCAAGCTGCTCGCACGGAGACGAAACCCGCAGGAGAAGAGCGCTCGCACGGGGACGAACCCCGCATGACAAGAGCGCTCACACGAGGATGAACCCCGCAAGACAGGACCGCTCACACGAGGACGAATCCCACAGGACAGGACCGCTCGCACGTTGACGAACCCCGCAGAACAGAGGCGCCCACATGGGAACGACCCCCCCACCCCGGGCAGGACCGCTCACACCGGGAAGAATCCCACAGGACAGGACCGCTCACACGGGGACAAATCCCATAGGACAGGACCACTCACTGGGACGACCCCCCAAGGGCAAGACCGCTCGCACGAAGACGAACCCTGCAGGACAGGAAAGCTCACACGCAGACAACCCCCCGCCCCGAGGACAGGAGGGCTCGCACGGTGACGGAGCTTGCAGGACAGGACCGATCGCATCAGGACGAACCCCGCAGGACAGGATCGCTCACACAGGGATAAAGCCCGCAAAACAGAACCGCTCACACAGGGACGCGCCCCCCCCTCCCCGAGGACAGGACCGCTCACACGGGAACGGACCCCGCAGGACAGGACCGCCTGCACGAGGACGAATCCCACAGCGCAGGACCGCTCACACGAGGACGAATCCCACAGCGCAGGACCGCTCACACCAGGACGAATCCCACAGCGCAGGACCGCTCACACCAGGACGAATCCCACAGCGCAGGACCGCTCACACCAGGACGAATCCCACAGCGCAGGACCGCTCACACGAGGACGAATCCCACAGCGCAGGACCGCTCACACGAGGACGAATCCCACAGCACAGGACAGCTCGCACGAGGACGAATCCCGCAGGACAGGACAGCTCGCACGAGGACGAATCCCACAGCACAGGACAGCTCGCACGAGGACGAATCCCGCAGGACAGGACAGCTCGCACGAGGACGAACCCCGCAGGGCAGGACCGCTCGCACGAGGACGAACCCCGCAGGGCAGGACCGCTCGCACGAGGACGAACCCCGCAGGGCAGGACCGCTCGCACGAGGACGAACCCCGCAGGGCAGGACCGCTCGCACGAGGACGAACCCCGCAGGGCAGGACCGCTCGCACGAGGACGAACCCCGCAGGGCAGGACCGCTCGCACGAGGACGAACCCCGCAGGGCAGGACCGCTCGCACGAGGACGAACCCCGCAGGGCAGGACCGCTCGCACGAGGACGAACCCCGCAGGGCAGGACCGCTCGCACGAGGACGAACCCCGAAGGGCAGGACCGCTCGCACGGAGACGACCCCCCACAGGGCAGAGGCGCCCACATGGGGATGAACCCCCCCACCCCGGGCAGGACCGCTCACACCGGGAAGAATCCCACAGGACAGGACCGCTCACACGAGGACAAATCCCATAGGACAGGACCACTCACTGGGACGACCCCCCAAGGGCAAGACCGCTCGCACGAAGACGAACCCTGCAGGACAGGAAAGCTCACGCGCAGACAACCCCCCCACCTCGAGGACAGGAGGGCTCGCACGGTGACGGAGCTTGCAGGACAGGACCGATCGCATCAGGACGAACCCCGCAGGACAGGATAGCTCACACAGGGACAAAGCCCGGACAGGACCGCTCACACAGGGACGCGCCCCCCCCTCCCCGAGGACAGGAGCGCTCACACGGGAACGGACCCCGCAGGACAGGATCGCTCACACAGGGACAAAGCCCGCAGGGCAGGACCGCTCACACGAGGACGAATCCCACAGCGCAGGACCGCTCACACGAGGACGAATCCCACAGCACAGGACCGCTCACACGAGGACGAATCCCGCAGGGCAGGACCGCTCGCACGAGGACGAACCCCGCAGGGCAGGACCGCTCGCACGAGGACGAATCCTGCAGGGTAGGACCGCTCGCACGAGGACGAATCCTGCAGGGTAGGACCGCTCGCACGAGGACGAACCCCGCAGGACAGGACCGCTCGCACGGAGACGAACCCCGCAGGGTAGAGCATCTCGCACGGAGACGAACCCCGCAGGGTAGAGCATCTCGCACGAAGACGAAACCCCCCGGACAGAAGCGCCCGTACGGGGACAAACCCCCGAGGACAGGACCGCTCGCACGGGAACAAACCCCCCCCCCTGAGGACAGGACCGCTCGCACGGGGACAAACCCCGCAGGGCAGGAGCGCTCGCACGGGGACAAACCCCGCAGGGGAGGAGCGCTCGCACGGGGACAAACCCCGCAGGGCAGGGCCGCCCGCTCTGAGACGCCCCTCGCTCTGAGACGCCCCCCGCTCTGAGACGCCCCCCGCAGGGCAGGGCCGCCCCCCGCTCTGAGACGCCCCCCGCAGGGCAGGGCCGCCCCCCGCTCTGAGACGCCCCCCGCAGGGCAGGGCCGCCCGCTCTGAGATGCCCCCCGCAGGCAGGGCCGCCCGCTCTGAGACGCCCCCCGCAGGGCAGGGCCGCCCGCTGTGAGACGCCCCCTGCAGGGCAGCGCCGCCGGCTCTGAGACGACCCCCCGCAGGGCAGGATCGCTCGCACCGGGACAAACTCCCCCCCCCCCCTTCAAGGACAAGACCGCTCACACAGGGACAAATCCCGTAGGACAGGACCGCTCACACAGGGACAACACCCCCCCCCCCCCCCCGGGACAGGACCGCTTGCACGGGGTCAGACCCCGCAGGACAGGACCGCTCGCACAGGGACGAACCCCCCCCACCGAGGACAGGAGCGCTCGCACGGGGATAAACCCCCCCAAGGACAGGAGCGCTCCCACAGGGACAAATCCCGCAGGCCAGGATTGCTCGCACGGTGACAAACCCTGCAGAACAGGACCGCTCGCACGGGGACAACAGCCCAGGGCAGGGTCGCTCGCACGGAGGATGAACCTCCCACGGCAGATGTGCTCGCACATCACTAATACCCCCAATATATCCCACTAATCACACATCACTTCTACCCCCCAATATACATACTCCCACTGTGTCCCGGCCCCTCTCCCCAGTTCTGCCTCGTCTCCCCCTGGTTCTCTGCTGTTAGCGTCATCTCTCACAGGTTCTCCCCTTCTCTCCATCCTCGCGCCTCTTCCTCTCCATGGTTCTCCCCCTCCGTGTCCCAGCTCATCTCCCTGAATCTTCTTCCTCTCCCCGGTTCTCCCTCCCCTGTCCCTCTTCTCCCCGGGTCTCTCCGTGTTCCCTCTTCTCCCCGGGTCTCTCCGTGTTCCCTCTTCTCCCCGGGTCTCTCCGTGTTCCCTCTTCTCCCCGGGTCTCTCCGTGTTCCCTCTTCTCCCCGGGTCTCTCCGTGTTCCCTCTTCTCCCCGGGTCTCTCCGTGTTCCCTCTTCTCCCCGGGTCTCTCCGTGTTCCCTCTTCTCCCCGGGTCTCTCCGTGTTCCCTCTTCTCCCCGGGTCTCTCCGTGTTCCCTCTTCTCCCCGGGTCTCTCCGTGTTCCCTCTTCTCCCCGGGTCTCTCCGTGTTCCCTCTTCTCCCCGGGTCTCTCCGTGTTCCCTCTTCTCCCCGGGTCTCTCCGTGTTCCCTCTTCTCCCCGGGTCTCTCCGTGTTCCCTCTTCTCCCCGGGTCTCTCCGTGTTCCCTCTTCTCCCCGGGTCTCTCCGTATTCCCTCTTCTCCCCGGGTCTCTCCGTATTCCCTCTTCTCCCCGGGTCTCTCCGTCCTCCCTCTTCTCCCCGGGTCTCTCCGTGTTCCCTCTTCTCCCCGGGTCTCTCCGTGTTCCCTCTTCTCCCCGGGTCTCTCCGTGTTCCCTCTTCTCCCCGGGTCTCTCCGTGTTCCCTCTTCTCCCCGGGTCTCTCCGTGTTCCCTCTTCTCCCCGGGTCTCTCCGTCCTCCCTCTTCTCCCCGGGTCTCTCCGTCCTCCCTCTTCTCCCCGGGTCTCTCCGTCCTCCCTCTTCTCCCCGGGTCTCTCCGTGTTCCCTCTTCTCCCCGGGTCTCTCCGTCCTCCCTCTTCTCCCCGGGTCTCTCCGTATTCCCTCTTCTCCCCGGGTCTCTCCGTATTCCCTCTTCTCCCCGGGTCTCTCCGTATTCCCTCTTCTCCCCGGGTCTCTCCGTATTCCCTCTTCTCCCCGGGTCTCTCCGTATTCCCTCTTCTCCCCGGGTCTCTCCGTATTCCCTCTTCTCCCCGGGTCTCTCCGTATTCCCTCTTCTCCCCGGGTCTCTCCGTATTCCCTCTTCTCCCCGGGTCTCTCCGTATTCCCTCTTCTCCCCGGGTCTCTCCGTATTCCCTCTTCTCCCCGGGTCTCTCCGTATTCCCTCTTCTCCCCGGGTCTCTCCGTATTCCCTCTTCTCCCCGGGTCTCTCCGTATTCCCTCTTCTCCCCGGGTCTCTCCGTATTCCCTCTTCTCCCCGGGTCTCTCCGTATTCCCTCTTCTCCCCGGGTCTCTCCGTATTCCCTCTTCTCCCCGGGTCTCTCCGTATTCCCTCTTCTCCCCGGGTCTCTCCGTATTCCCTCTTCTCCCCGGGTCTCTCCGTATTCCCTCTTCTCCCCGGGTCTCTCCGTATTCCCTCTTCTCCCCGGGTCTCTCCGTATTCCCTCTTCTCCCCGGGTCTCTCCGTATTCCCTCTTCTCCCCGGGTCTCTCCGTATTCCCTCTTCTCCCCGGGTCTCTCCGTATTCCCTCTTCTCCCCGGGTCTCTCCGTATTCCCTCTTCTCCCCGGGTCTCTCCGTATTCCCTCTTCTCCCCGGGTCTCTCCGTATTCCCTCTTCTCCCCGGGTCTCTCCGTATTCCCTCTTCTCCCCGGGTCTCTCCGTATTCCCTCTTCTCCCCGGGTCTCTCCGTATTCCCTCTTCTCCCCGGGTCTCTCCGTATTCCCTCTTCTCCCCGGGTCTCTCCGTATTCCCTCTTCTCCCCGGGTCTCTCCGTATTCCCTCTTCTCCCCGGGTCTCTCCGTATTCCCTCTTCTCCCCGGGTCTCTCCGTATTCCCTCTTCTCCCCGGGTCTCTCCGTATTCCCTCTTCTCCCCGGGTCTCTCCGTATTCCCTCTTCTCCCCGGGTCTCTCCGTATTCCCTCTTCTCCCCGGGTCTCTCCGTATTCCCTCTTCTCCCCGGGTCTCTCCGTATTCCCTCTTCTCCCCGGGTCTCTCCGTATTCCCTCTTCTCCCCGGGTCTCTCCGTATTCCCTCTTCTCCCCGGGTCTCTCCGTATTCCCTCTTCTCCCCGGGTCTCTCCGTATTCCCTCTTCTCCCCGGGTCTCTCCGTATTCCCTCTTCTCCCCGGGTCTCTCCGTATTCCCTCTTCTCCCCGGGTCTCTCCGTATTCCCTCTTCTCCCCGGGTCTCTCCGTATTCCCTCTTCTCCCCGGGTCTCTCCGTATTCCCTCTTCTCCCCGGGTCTCTCCGTATTCCCTCTTCTCCCCGGGTCTCTCCGTATTCCCTCTTCTCCCCGGGTCTCTCCGTATTCCCTCTTCTCCCCGGGTCTCTCCGTATTCCCTCTTCTCCCCGGGTCTCTCCGTATTCCCTCTTCTCCCCGGGTCTCTCCGTATTCCCTCTTCTCCCCGGGTCTCTCCGTATTCCCTCTTCTCCCCGGGTCTCTCCGTATTCCCTCTTCTCCCCGGGTCTCTCCGTGTTCCCTCTTCTCCCCGGGTCTCTCCGTGTTCCCTCTTCTCCCCGGGTCTCTCCGTGTTCCCTCTTCTCCCCGGGTCTCTCCGTGTTCCCTCTTCTCCCCGGGTCTCTCCGTGTTCCCTCTTCTCCCCGGGTCTCTCCGTGTTCCCTCTTCTCCCCGGGTCTCTCCGTGTTCCCTCTTCTCCCCGGGTCTCTCCGTGTTCCCTCTTCTCCCCGGGTCTCTCCGTGTTCCCTCTTCTCCCCGGGTCTCTCCGTGTTCCCTCTTCTCCCCGGGTCTCTCCGTGTTTCCCTCTTCTCCCCGGGTCTCTCCGTGTTCCCTCTTCTCCCCGGGTCTCTCCGTGTTCCCTCTTCTCCCCGGGTCTCTCCGTATTCCCTCTTCTCCCCGGGTCTCTCCGTATTCCCTCTTCTCCCCGGGTCTCTCCGTATTCCCTCTTCTCCCCGGGTCTCTCCGTATTCCCTCTTCTCCCCGGATCTCTCCGTATTCCCTCTTCTCCCCGGGTCTCTCCGTATTCCCTCTTCTCCCCGGGTCTCTCCGTATTCCCTCTTCTCCCCGGATCTCTCCGTATTCCCTCTTCTCCCCGGGTCTCTCCGTATTCCCTCTTCTCCCCGGGTCTCTCCGTATTCCCTCTTCTCCCCGGATCTCTCCGTATTCCCTCTTCTCCCCGGGTCTCTCCGTATTCCCTCTTCTCCCCGGGTCTCTCCGTGTTCCCTCTTCTCCCCGGGTCTCTCCGTATTCCCTCTTCTCCCCGGGTCTCTCCGTATTCCCTCTTCTCCCCGGGTCTCTCCGTATTCCCTCTTCTCCCCGGGTCTCTCCGTATTCCCTCTTCTCCCCGGGTCTCTCCGTATTCCCTCTTCTCCCCGGGTCTCTCCGTGTTCCCTCTTCTCCCCGGGTCTCTCCGTATTCCCTCTTCTCCCCGGGTCTCTCCGTATTCCCTCTTCTCCCCGGATCTCTCCGTATTCCCTCTTCTCCCCGGGTCTCTCCGTATTCCCTCTTCTCCCCGGGTCTCTCCGTATTCCCTCTTCTCCCCGGATCTCTCCGTATTCCCTCTTCTCCCCGGGTCTCTCCGTATTCCCTCTTCTCCCCGGGTCTCTCCGTATTCCCTCTTCTCCCCGGGTCTCTCCGTGTTCCCTCTTCTCCCCGGGTCTCTCCGTGTTCCCTCTTCTCCCCGGGTCTCTCCGTGTTCCCTCTTCTCCCCGGGTCTCTCCGTCCTCCCTCTTCTCCCCGGGTCTCTCCGTATTCCCTCTTCTCCCCGGATCTCTCCGTATTCCCTCTTCTCCCCGGGTCTCTCCGTATTCCCTCTTCTCCCCGGGTCTCTCCGTATTCCCTCTTCTCCCCGGGTCTCTCCGTATTCCCTCTTCTCCCCGGGTCTCTCCGTATTCCCTCTTCTCCCCGGGTCTCTCCGTATTCCCTCTTCTCCCCGGGTCTCTCCGTATTCCCTCTTCTCCCCGGGTCTCTCCGTATTCCCTCTTCTCCCCGGGTCTCTCCGTATTCCCTCTTCTCCCCGGGTCTCTCCGTATTCCCTCTTCTCCCCGGGTCTCTCCGTGTTCCCTCTTCTCCCCGGGTCTCTCCGTATTCCCTCTTCTCCCCGGGTCTCTCCGTATTCCCTCTTCTCCCCGGGTCTCTCCGTATTCCCTCTTCTCCCCGGGTCTCTCCGTATTCCCTCTTCTCCCCGGGTCTCTCCGTATTCCCTCTTCTCCCCGGGTCTCTCCGTATTCCCTCTTCTCCCCGGGTCTCTCCGTGTTCCCTCTTCTCCCCGGGTCTCTCCGTATTCCCTCTTCTCCCCGGATCTCTCCGTATTCCCTCTTCTCCCCGGATCTCTCCGTATTCCCTCTTCTCCCCGGATCTCTCCGTATTCCCTCTTCTCCCCGGATCTCTCCGTCCTCTCTCCTCTCCCCGGATCTCTCCGTCCTCTCTCCTCTCCCTGGGTCTCTCCGTATTCCCTCTTCTCCCCGGGTCTCTCCGTATTCCCTCTTCTCCCCGGATCTCTCCGTATTCCCTCTTCTCCCCGGATCTCTCCGTATTCCCTCTTCTCCCCGGATCTCTCCGTATTCCCTCTTCTCCCCGGATCTCTCCGTATTCCCTCTTCTCCCCGGATCTCTCCGTATTCCCTCTTCTCCCCGGATCTCTCCGTATTCCCTCTTCTCCCCGGGTCTCTCCGTATTCCCTCTTCTCCCCGGGTCTCTCCGTATTCCCTCTTCTCCCCGGATCTCTCCGTATTCCCTCTTCTCCCCGGATCTCTCCGTATTCCCTCTTCTCCCCGGATCTCTCCGTCCTCTCTCCTCTCCCCGGATCTCTCCGTCCTCTCTCCTCTCCCCGGATCTCTCCGTCCTCTCTCCTCTCCCCGGATCTCTCCGTCCTCTCTCCTCTCCCCGGATCTCTCCGTCCTCTCTCCTCTCCCCGGATCTCTCCGTCCTCTCTCCTCTCCCCGGATCTCTCCGTCCTCTCTCCTCTCCCCGGATCTCTCCGTCCTCTCTCCTCTCCCCGGATCTCTCCGTCCTCTCTCCTCTCCCTGGATCTCTCCGTCCTCTCGCCTCTCCCCGGATCTCTCTATCCTCTCTCCTCCCTCTTCTCCCCGTCCTCTCTCCTCTCCCCGGATCTCTCTATCCTCTCTCCTCCCTCTTCTCTCCGTCCTCTCTCCTCTCCCCGGATCTCTCTATCATCTCTCCTCTCTCCTCCCTGTCCTCTACCCGGTTCTCCCACTCCGTCCCGGCTCCGCCGCCCCCGTTATATAACGTCTCCCCCGGAGCCCGGCCCGCTCACCCGCACCTCCTCCCCGGCGGCCGCTGCAGCTCCCAGGCCGCCCGCTTTCGTCCTGTGCTCCGGGCCCGCTCTGTCCCCGGCGCCGGGTACTCTCCTAGTCCTGCAGGCCGAGAATGTAAACAGACGGGCGGACCGCGCACTGAAGGCCTCCCCGCTGCCTCCCGCGGAGCTGGCGGCTGTGTACGGGCTGCGGGTGACGCCGGGAGTGCGGGCGGAGCGGCGGGACGTGCTGGGGCCGGGCACGGCCAGGGACGGCGGGGGGTCGGCTCCTACCTGTCATTACTTTCTACGCCATCTTGGATCCGACTTGTCAAGAGCCGCAAAGCACGACGGGAAGTACGAGAGACGGGACCGGAAGTGAGAGGGACGGAGATCGGAAGTAACTGGATAACAGACCGGAAGTGTGAGACCCGAAAAGAGACCGGAAGTGTGAGAGACCCGGGGGGAGGGGGGAGACCGGAAGTGTGAGAGACCTTGGGGGGACCGGAAGTGTGAGAGACCTGGGGGGGGACAGTAAGTGTGAGAGACCAGGGGGGGGGGAGACCGGAAGTGTGAGAGACCTGGGGGGGAGACCGGAAGTGAGTGACCTGAGGAGAGACCGGAAGTGTGAGACCTGAGGAGAGACCGGAAGTGTGAGACCTGAGGAGAGACCGGAAGTGTGAGACCTGAGGAGACCGGAAGTGTGAGACCTGAGGAGAGACCGGAAGTGTGAGACCTGAGGAGAGACCGGAAGTGTGAGACCTGAGGAGACATAAGGAGTGAGAACGTCTACATGTATTGTGCAAGAGCCTGAAAGAGCCGACATGTAGGAGCTAAGACAAGAAGAAAGGGAAAAAAACCAAAATGTTATATATGGCCTGGTCATAAACAGACCAAAGGAAAAAGGCAAGGAAGAAGAAAAGAAAAAGAGAAGAAAAAAAGGAGAGGGAGGGAACAAAACGATATAAGTCACCTCCATGCAGTGCTACTCCTACGTTGGATCCCATAGCGGTCCCCCGCCGCTAGATGTAGAACTGATCCTGGAAAAGAATAGAATTCTGTTCCCGGACAATGGTTAATAAATCAATGCAAAATGCGAAAAGATCCAGCGTAGCGCCCCCTTATGGTAACATCTCCATGACTTTTTTTGAGGAAAGGTATATCCATTCACATCCATTGGTCATCAGACATGCCCGGGTGTGGCGTAGATATATTGATGACATTTTCCTAATTTGGGATGGTGACTTCAATTCCTTACAAACTTTCTTTTTAGAAATTAACACCTTCATGCCCGGCCTTTCCTTCGCAATACATCATGATGAATTTCGGATCAACTTTCTAGATTGTACGGTCCTTAAACAGGAAGATGGAGTTCTCACCACAGACATATATTCAAAACCAACAGATAAGAATAGTGTGTTGTATTATACAAGCAATCACCCGAGACATGACACGTGCTTTACCCATCTCTCAGCACATGCGTGTAGACAGACTTGTCTCTGGAAAAGACCAGAAACTTAAGAGACACGAGGAGATGAGTAACAAATCTATGCAAAGGGGTTATCCATCACAGATTGCTACAACTGAAACTTCCTGTTACGTCACCGCCGAAGTCTGCTCCAGCGACTTCTGCTCCGATCGCCAGGCGACGCCGTTTTCCTACCATGGATGGTGCTGGTGATGGGAGAGAAGTCGATGCCAGCGGCACCAGTGGGCGCAGGCTCCGATCATCCACTGGGCTGGGTTTGCTTGGGATCTGCAGTACCGCTGGCTGACTGTGGGTGGCATGTGTCTTCCAGCTGAAGTTGCCAGCGTTCAGCTACAGCCAATGGGAAGACACCACACCCTTCTTATTTCCCCTCCTGTCACATGATCACTGCCAGATATAGTTCTGATTTTCCTGGCTCCTGTTACGTCCTATTCTGTTGGTGATTCCTGTGTTGACTTCTGCGTGTTTTTGACTACCCTTCTGCCTACTGTTTTTGTACCTGATCTGACCTCTGCTACGTTTGCTGACTACGTCACTGCCTGCCGATTCTGTCCCTGTTCCGCTATTCCTGGTTTGACCCTGCCTGACTACTACTCTCATCGGACTGCAGCCTTCCACGGGTAGTGATCTCCAGGGTCCTGTGTAATTCCAAATCCCTGTATAGGGGTTAAAGGGTTTCAGGGTTCTGGGGGTCCTGCTTGGTAAGTGGCTTCCCTCTAGCCTCCCCTTTACAGCCCATCTATCTGAGTCTGTGGATCCAGGCAGGCGTTACACTTCCACGTCAGTCAGATCACGTGAATCACAGAGTCAGACCCCTTTTATTAACACCTATCATCCGTTCTCACCAATGTTGAAACGTATAATTTTACATAGTTACATAGTTACTTAGGTTGAAAAAAGACCTAGGTCCATCTAGTTCAACCTTCCTCCACCAGTTCTACATTTAGTCACTAAGTCATTTATAACCAACAATGTTTTGTGTACTGAGGAAATCATCCAGCCCTTTTTTAAAAGCTGTTATAGTATCTGCCATTACTACCTCTTGTGGTAGTGTATTCCACAGTCTGACCGCTCTAACTGTAAAGAACCCTTTCCTATTTAGGTGTCGGAATCGCTTTTCTTCCACTCGCAGTGAGTGCCCCTGGTCCTTAGTACTGTCTTTGGAAGAAATAAGTCATGTGCCAGTCCTTTATATTGACCACACATGTATTTATACATATAAATGAGATCTCCTCTGAGACGTCTTTTTTCTAAGCTAAACATATCTAACTTTTTCAACCTGTCATCATATGGGCGGCCTCCATTACCCATCATACGGGAGGCCTCCATTACCCATCATACGGGCGGCCTCCATTACTCATCATACAGGTGGCCTCCATTCCTCATCATATGGGAGGCCTCCATTCCTTGTAATAGTTTAGTTGCCCACCTTTGAAGTGACTGTAACTTCTGAATGTCCTTTTTAAAATGTGGAGCCCAAAACTGGATCCCGTATTCCAGATGTGGCCTTACAAGTGATTTATAGAGGGGTAACACTACGTTGGGATCACGGGATCTAATCTCTCTTTTTATACACCCTAAAATCTTGTTTGCTTTAGCAGCTGCTGCCTGACATTGATGCTGCTGCTCAGCTTATTTGTAATGAGAATACCCAAGTCCTTCTCCTGTTCTGTATCCCGAGTTTACTTCCATTTAATGTATACGCAGCTATAGGATTACTCCGTCCTAGGTGCATTACTTTACATTTATCAACATTAAATCTCATTTGCCAAGTATCTGCCCATTCTGACATCTTATCCAGATCTTTTTGTAATATTGTACTATCCAGGTCAGTTTTTAATATCCTACATAGTTTGGTGTCATCGGCAAAGACTGACACTGTACTATCAATCCCATCCACAAGGTCATTAATAAAGAGAGTAAAAAGAATCGGTCCAAGCACAGATCCCTGCGGCCCCCACTGCTCCCTGTACAGATCCCTGCGGTCCCCACTGCTGACTATAGCCCATTTAGAGAATGTACCATTTATGACTACTCTTTACGTCATTGGCCTATTTTGCGCTCAGCTGATTCACATATCACTGAGTTCCAAAATCCCCCTTATTTTGATTCCCCGATTCTTAAGAATAATTTAGTCCAGGCCGACATCATAGATCTCTCAATTAAGATTTCAAGAGATTGATCACATTGACATCCATCGCAGAGGCGGCGATAGAGTTAGACGCCTCTTGGAAAAGGAAGCCAAGTGGATCCACATTTTAGATACGCTGGAGCCCCGCGGTTTGAACCGTAGGTATGAGACTGGCATGTAGGCCCGGCATCCTTGATCTCATCCCTTTTATACCTCCTTACTCTAGTCCGATTATATTTGTGAGGTTCCATAGTAAATCATTTCTTATTAAGTGTAGGAGTAGTAGTGTTCCCTCCCTCTCCTTTTTTTCTTCTCTTCTCTTTTCTCCCGTTTTTTTCTCTTTTTCTTTTCTTCTTCCTTGCCTTTTTCCTTTGGTCTGTTTATGACCAGGCTATATACTGTACAGACCAAAAGTTTGGAGACACCTCATTCAAAGAGTTTTCTTTATTTTCAGGACTCTGAAAATTGTAGATTCACATTGAAGGCATCAAAACTATGAATTATCACGTGTGGAATGAAATACTTAACAAAAAAGTGTGAAACATCTGACAATATGTCTTATATTCTAGGTTCTTCAGAGTAGCCACCTTTTGCTTTGATTACTACTTTGCACACTCTTGGCATTCTCTTGATGAGCTTCAAGAGGTAGTCACCGGAAATGGTTTTCCAACAGTCTTGATTGAGTTCCCAGAGATGCTTAGCACTTGTTGGCCCTTTTGCCTTCACTCTGCGGTCCAGCTCACCCCAAACATCTCGATTGGGTTCAGGTCTAGTGACTGTGGAGGCCAGGTCATCTGGCGTAGCACCCCATCACTCTCCTTCTTAGTCACATAGCCCTTACACAGCCTGGAGTTGTGTTTGGGGTCTTTGTCCTGTTGAAAAATAAATGATGGTTCAACTAAACGCAAACCGGATGGAATAGCACGCCGCTGCAAGATGCTGTGGTAGCCATGCTGGTTCAGTATGTCTTCAATTTTGAATAAATCCCCAACAGTGTCACCAGCAAAGCCCCCCCACACCATCACACCTCCTCCACCATGCTTCTCGGTGGGAACCAGCCATGTAGAGTCCATCCATTCACCTTTTCTACAAAGACACGGTGGTTGGATCCAAAGATCTCAAATTTGGACTCATCAGACCAAAGCACAGATTTCCACTGGTCTAATGTCCATTCCTTGTGTTCTTTACCCAAACAAGTCTCTTCTGCTTGTTGCCTGTCCTTAGCAGTGGTTTCCTAGCAGCTATTTTACCATGAAGGCTGCTGCACAAAGCCTCCTCTTAACAGTTGTTCTAGAGATGAGAAGCTGTTTCCAAACTTTTGGTCTATACTGTATAACATTTTGTTTTTTTCCCATTCTCCTTCTTGTCTTATCTCCTACATGTCGGCTCTTTCAGGCTCTTGCACAATACATGTAGACGTATCCCCTTGTATTGTAACGATAGAACTTACTGTGACAATCCATCTGATGGCCCGGTTTTGATAAAGGCCACACTGCATAAATCTTGTGTTTTTTGTTTCTGCCGCTGTCTGCACCAAACTATACAATCCATTTTTGCTGCATTTTTTCTGCCTTTTCTCCATTATTTAATGCGTTTTTGGTGCGTGTAAAGACGCCGCTGAACTCTGCGGTTTTGTTTTTTTTTTCCTTTATAAGCTTCTGGATTCACATCTGCCCCAAACATGTATCAAATAGGGGGACAATGCATAAAAAATACCGCAAACACGCAATAATCAGAGGAGATTGTTATTGCGCTCGTGGTGCGGACAGTGGCAGAAAAAAACGCAGCATTTACGCTACGTGTGAACACGGCCTCAACAATACATTTTTATCACATTTTTTATGGGTTTTAAAAAGAAAAATGATAAATTTTGCCATTTTTTTACGCCATTTACCGATCCCCATAAATAATCTGATCACTGTGTAGTTCGGGTTGTTACGATTACAGGGACACCAAATATGTCCATGTCATTTGCTGTTTTGTGATGTTTATTATTTTATAAAAAAAATGTAATAAAATTACAATATTCTATTTTTTTTTAATTATTTTTAGTAATTTTATTAGAAGAAAAAAAATCTCTTTTCCTCTCCCCCTAGAATATAGGACACAGAGACGCTGCTCTGTACAATGGAGCTCTGTGTCCTGTGTAATCTGCTGTGTAAGAGGCTGCATTGTAGGCTCATCTATAGAAGCTAGTAAAAGCTAGGAGGCTGCTGGACACATGTTTGAAAGTTGCAGGTTTGAATCCAAGGTGGTGAGAAAAAAAAAAAATATTTCCTTCTTTCCTTCACCTACAAAGAGATGCAGTATCTATCCATCTATCTATTAAATCAAATCAGCTTTATTGGCAGGACCAAATACAAATTAGTTTTGCCAAAGCAAGTGTACACTAGGACGATGATGGGTGGGGACTGTAGGAAGAATGGATGGGGTACATCCAGGGTGGGGACTGTGGGGGCACATCTAGGGTGGGGGCTATGGAAGTCCATGGCTTATGATGGGGCATATCCAGGGCAGGGACTGTAGTAAGGATGGATGGGGCACATACAGCGTGGGGACTGTGGGGGCACATCTGGGATGGGGGCTATGGAAGTCCATGGCTTATGATGGGGCATATGCAGGGTGGGGACTGTAGTATGGATGGGGAACATCCAGGGTGGGGACTGTGGGGGCACATCTGGGATGAGGGCTATGGAAGTCCATGGCTTATGATGGGGCATATCCAGGGTGGGGACTGTAGTATGGATGGGGCACATCCAGGGTGGGGACTGAGGGGGCACATCTGGGATGGGGGCTATGGAAGTCCATGGCTTATGATGGGGCATATCCAGGGTGGGGACTGTAGGAAGGATGGATGGGGCACATCCAGGGTGGGGGCTGTGGGGGCACATCTGGGATGGGGGCTATGGAAGTCCATGGCTTATGATGGGGCATATCCAGGGTGGGGACTGTAGTATGGATGGATGGGGCACATCCAGGGTGGGGGCTGTGGGGGCACATCTGGGATGGGGGGCTATGGAAGTCCATGGCTTATAATGGGGCACATCCAGTGTGGGGACTGTAGTATGGATGGATGGGGCACATCCAGGGTGGGGACTGAGGGGGCACATCTGGGATGGGGGCTATGGAAGTCCATGGCTTATGATGGGGCATATCCAGGGTGGGGACTGTAGTATGGATGGATGGGGCACATCCAGGGTGGGGACTGAGGGGGCACATCTGGGATGGGGGCTATGGAAGTCCATGGCTTATGATGGGGCATATCCAGGGTGGGGACTGTAGTATGGATGGAAACCTCATATCCTCTTTAACACACAACCCCAAACAGCTCTTCAATACTTTCAACTCCCTCCTTCGCCCACCACTGCCCCCTCCAACCTCCCTCATTTCCGCAGAAGAATTTGCCACATATTTCAAAGAAAAGATCGACCAAACCAGACAAGTCTTTTCTGCTCAACCACCACAACCCCTTCATATAACAGACCACTGCTCCTCCCCCATAAACTTCCTCTCCACTATCACCGAAGAAGAGCTTGCACATCTTCTCTCAAAAGCGCACCTCACCACCTGCGCACGTGATCCCATCCCAACCCACCTCCTCCCCAACCTCACCACTATCCTAATTCCAGCCTTAACCCATCTCTTCAACCTATCTTTAACAACTGGTACCTTCCCTTCTGCCTTTAAACATGCAACAGTCACACCTATCCTAAAGAAACCTTCCCTCGACCCAACCTCTGCTGCCAGCTATCGCCCCATATCGCTACTCCCATTCGCCTCAAAACTCCTGGAACAGCACGTCCATGCTGAACTCTCCTCCCACCTCTCCTCTAACTCTCACTTTGACAACCTACAGTCCGGCTTCCGTCCACATCATTCCACTGAAACTGCCCTGACAAAAATCACAAATGACTTACTTACTGCCAAAGCTAACAAGCACTTCTCTATACTCCTACTTCTAGACCTATCCTCAGCCTTCGATACCGTTGACCACTCCCTGCTACTACAGATCCTCTCTTCCCTCGGTGTCAGAGACCTCGCCCTCTCTTGGATCTCTTCATACCTCTCCAACCGCACTTTTACTGTCTCCCACTCCCACACAACCTCTTCATCCCGTCCTCTCTCTGTTGGTGTCCCTCAAGGCTCTGTCCTGGGACCATTACTTTTTTCTATCTATACATTTGGCCTGGGACAACTCATAAAGTCCCATGGCTTCCAGTACCACCTATATGCCGATGACACTCAGATCTACCTCTCTGGTCCAGATGTCACTTCTCTGCTGTCCAGAATCCCAGAGTGCCTATCTGCTATATCTTCCTTCTTTTCCTCTCGCTTCCTAAAGCTCAATGTGGCCAAAACTGAGCTGATCATCTTTCCTCCATCTCCCCTACACTCTCCACCTGATCTATCTATTACAATAAATAACATCACGCTCTCCCCAGCACCCAAAGTTCGGTGCCTCGGAGTGACCTTTGACTCTGCCTTGTCCTTCATACCACACATTCAATCCCTCACCACCTCCTGTCGTCTTCAACTCAAAAATATTTCCAGAATCCGTCCCTTCATCAATTCTCAATCTACAAAAATGCTAGTGCATGCTCTCATAATCTCCCGCCTCGACTACTGCAACATCCTCCTATGTGGCCTCCCTGCTAACACGCTCGCCCCTCTCCAGTCCATCCTTAATGCTGCTGCCCGACTGATCCACCTCTCGCCTCACTACCACCCCGCTTCTCCTCTCTGCATGTCCCTTCACTGGCTCCCAATCTTCCATCGTATCCAATTCAAACTACTAATACTGACTTACAAAGCCATCCACAACTTGTCTCCTCCATATATCTCTGAACTAATCTCTCGCTACACTCCAAAACGTAATCTCCGGTCCTCCCAAGATCTCCTTCTATCCTCCTCTCTCATTCGCTCCTCATGCAACCGTCTCCAAGACTTCTCCCGAACATCCCCAGTCTTCTGGAACTCACTGCCTCAACACGTCAGATTATCTACTACACTTGCAAACTTCAAACGGAACCTAAAGACTCATCTGTTCAGAAATGCCTATAATCTACAATGACGCCACTGCCCCACCACCGTGCGGAGCTGCCGCCCCACCACCATGCGGAGCTGCCGCCCCACCACCGTGCGGAGCTGCCGCCCCACCACCGTGCGGAGCTGCCGCCCCACCACCGTGCGGAGCTGCCGCCCCACCACCGTGCGGAGCTGCCGCCCCACCACCGTGCGGAGCTGCCGCCCCACCTACACCCCACCTACTGTCTCCTCCCCATAATCCTATAGAATGTAAGCCCGCAAGGGCAGGGCCCTCTTCCCTCTGTACTAGTCTGTCTACTGTAACTTGTACATGTATTTTGTATGTAACCCCCTTCTCATGTACAGCACCATGGAATCAATGGTGCTCTATAAATAAATAATAATAATAATAATGGATGGATGGGGCACATCCAGGGTGGGGACTGAGGGGGCACATCTGGGATGGGGGCTATGGAAGTCCAGGGCTTATGATGGTGCACATCCAGGGTGGGGACTGTAGGAAGGATGGATGGGGCACCTCCAGGGTGGGGACTGTGGGGGCACATCTGGGATGGGGGCTATGGAAGTCCATGGCTTATGATGGGGCATATCCAGGGTGGGGACTGTAGTATGGATGGATGGGGCACATCCAGGGTGGGGACTGAGGGGGCACATCTGGGATGGGGGCTATGGAAGTCCATGGCTTATGATGGTGCACATCCAGGGTGGGGACTGTAGTATGGATGGATGGGGCACATCCAGGGTGGGGACTGTGGGGCCACATCTGTGATGGGGGGCTATGGAAGTCCATGGCTTATGATGGGGCATATCCACGGTGGGGACTGTGGTAACGGTGGTTGGGGCATATCCAGGGTGGGGATTGGGGGGCCACATCTGGGATGGGGGGCTATGGAAGTCCATGGCTTATGATGGGGCATATCCAGGGTGGGGACTGTAGTAATGGTGGTTGGGGCATATCCAGGGTGGGGATTGGGGGGCCACATCTGGGATGGGGGGCTATGGAAGTCCATGACTTATCATAGTTCTCTTTCTGGAAGTCTATGGCATTCGCTCACATACTGCGCTGCTATCTCCACTGCGCTCTCTTCTTCCCCCAGCAGGATATATATTTTCTCTTCCTCCTTCATGGAGCTGAAATCCGGGAAGAGATGGGAGAGTCTCCTGAAGTGAGTGTCCCTCACTGCTGAGTACTTGGTGCAGTGTAGCAGGAAGTGGGTTTCATCCTCCACGGCCTCCAGGTCACAGTGTTGGCACAGTCTGTCCTCCCTGGGCTTGTAGCTCTGCTTGTGTCGGCCGGATTCGATGGCTAGACTGTGGGCACTGAGTCTATATCGGCTCAGGGTCCTGCGGTCTCTGGGATCCGGGAGTTTCTCCAGATATGGGGCCAGTCTGTAGTCTCTCTGTAGCCTCTGGTACGTGGTCAGTTTCTGTGAGGTGTTGATGTCGGTCCTCCAGTCACTGACATACCTCTCCTGGCCCTCGTCTACCATCTTCCTGATTCTGGTTCTTGTCAGGCTGCTGTGATTGGTTATTTTGTCCAGTTGGGTTTGGGAGAGCTGTGCCCGGGGTCCTGGTTCATCTGGACCACGTATATATATCAGAGCTTTGTGGTGATGGGAGCTTGGATTGCTGCTCTGTAGGTGAGCCTGAAATGATAGTGACCTCTTCAGAGCTGCTAGGTGTAGAGGGAATCTGCCCAGCTCAGCTCGACAGGCGCTATTGGAGGTGCTTCGATGGACCTGGAGAAGGGGCTTACAGAATTCCAGGTGGAATATTTCTGTTGGGCTGGAATCCCACCTTGACCAATCTGGGTAAGTGTGAGGGCCCCAGACTTCGCTGCCGTACAGGAGGATTGGGGCGATGATGGAATCAAAGATTTTTAGCCAGACCCTCACTGGTGGCTTCAGATGATTCAGTACGTCAGATGGCATAAAAGGTTTTTCAGGGTCTCTATGGCTTTTTTGAAGCTCCCTGACTGGTGAATTTCCAGGCCCAAGTAGGTGTATTTGTCTGTTCCTGTTAGAGTGCAGCTGTTTGGGACAAATGAAGGATGCTGGTCAAATCTTCCTTTTCTTTTCTGGAACACCATGATGTTGGTTTTCTTTAGGTAGTGCCCATGTGGAGCTGAATTTCTCCAAGATTTGTAGGTTGTCTTGGAGACCTTTCTCGGTTGGTGACACCAGCAGTAGGTCATCTGCATAGAGCAAGAATTTCACCTGGGCGTCATGGAGTGTGAGACCTGGAGCAGGTGAAGATTCCAGAGCAGTAGCCGCTCATTGATGTAGATATTGAAGAGCATTGGACTAAGGGGTACTTTACCCGTTGCAACATCGCTAGCATCGGCTAGCAATGCCAAGCGCGATAGTACCCGCCCCCGTCGCACATGTGATATGTGGTGATTGCTGCCGTAGCGAACATTATCGCTACTGCAGCGTCACACACACATACCTGCTCGGCGACGTCACTGTGACCGCCGAACAATCCCTCCTTCAAGGGGAAGATGCGTTCAGCGTCACAGCGACTTCACCGCGACGTCACTAATCGGCCGGCCAATAGAAGTGGAGGGACGGAGATGAGCGGGACATAACATCCCGCCCACCTTCTCCCTTCCGCATTGCCGTCGGGACGCACGTAAGGAGATGTTTGTCGCTCCTGCGGGTTTAAACAGCGACGTGTGGAGCTGCAGGAACGACAAACAACATCGTACCTGCGGTCGACCCGACATTATGAAAATGAACGACGCTACACAGATCAGCGATTTTCGACGCTTTTAATCGTTTATCGTCGCACCTAGGATTTACACGTTGCGATGTCACTAACGATGTGACCCCGACGATATTTCGGAAGCGATGTCGCAACGTGTAAAGCCTCCCTTAGGCTGCAGCCCTGTCTGACTCCTCGGCTCTGCTGGAAATAAGCCGTTCTTCTACCGTTCACACTCACACTGCAGAGGTTCTCAGTGTAGGAGCTTTTGATGACATTGTAGGTCTTTCCTTCTATTCCGCTCTCCAGCAGTTTCAAGAACAAGCCCGGGTGCCACACTGAGTCAAAGGCCTTTTTAAAGTCTACAAAACAGGCGTATATCTTCCCGTGCTTTGTATTGTGGACGTGGCTCTGAATGAGACTGTGCAGACTGTAGATGTGGTCCGTGGTGCGGTGGTTTGGCACGAACCCTGCTTGGCTTTTTCTGAGAACATTGTGCTCAGTATAGAAACTGAGGATCCTCTTGTTCAGGATGTTGTTGAACAGTTTTCCCAAGTTACTGCTGACACATATGCCTCTGTAGTTGGAAGGGTCATACCTGTCCCCACTCTTGTGGATGGGTTCCAGATACGAGGGAAGTAACCCTCTATCTATACATCTATCTATCTATCCATGTATCTATCTATCCATCCATCTACCTATCGATCATGTATCTATCCCTCTATGTATCTATCTATCCATTTATTTATCCATCTATGTATCCATGTATCTACAGTTAGGTCCAGAAATATTTGGACACAATTTTGGCGAGTTGGGCTCTGCATGCCACCACATTGGATTTGAAATGAAACCTCTACAACAGAATTCAAGTGCAGATTGTAACGTTTAATTTGAAGGTTTGAACAAAAATATCTAATAGAAATTGTAGGAATTGTCCCATTTCTTTACAAACACTCCACATTTTAGGAGGTCAAAAGTAATTGGACAAATAAACCAAACCCAAACAAAATATTTTTATTTTCAATATTTTGTTGCGAATCCTTTGGAGGCAATCACTGCCTTAAGTCTGGAACCCATGGACATCACCAAACGCTGGGTTTCCTCCTTCTTAATGCTTTGCCAGGCCTTTACAGCCGCAGCCTTCAGGTCTTGCTTGTTTGTGGGTCTTTCCGTCTTAAGTCTGGATTTGAGCAAGTGAAATGCATGCTCAATTGGGTTAAGATCTGGTGATTGACTTGGCCATTGCAGAATGTTCCACTTTTTTGCACTCATGAACTCCTGGGTAGCTTTGGCTGTATGCTTGGGATCATTGTCCATCTGTACTATGAAGCGCCGTCCGATCAACTTTGCGGCATTTGGCTGAATCTGGGCTGAAAGTATATCCCGGTACACTTCAGAATTCATCCGGCTACTCTTGTCTGCTGTTATGTCATCAATAAACACAAGTGACCCAGTGCCATTGAAAGCCATGCATGCCCATGCCATCACGTTGCCTCCACCATGTTTTACAGAGGATGTGGAGTGCCTTGGATCATGTGCCGTTCCCTTTCTTCTCCAAACTTTTTTCTTCCCATCATTCTGGTACAGGTTGATCTTTGTCTCATCTGTCCATAGAATACTTTTCCAGAACTGAGCTGGCTTCATGAGGTGTTTTTCAGCAAATGTAACTCTGGCCTGTCTATTTTTGGAATTGATGAATGGTTTGCATCGAGATGTGAACCCTTTGTATTTACTTTCATGGAGTCTTCTCTTTACTGTTGACTTAGAGACTGATACACCTACTTCACTGAGAGTGTTCTGGACTTCAGTTGATGTTGTGAACGGGTTCTTCTTCACCAAAGAAAGTATGCGGCGATCATCCACCACTGTTGTCATCCGTGGACGCCCAGGCCTTTTTGAGTTCCCAAGCTCACCAGTCAATTCCTTTTTTCTCAGAATGTACCCGACTGTGGATTTTGCTACTCCAAGCATGTCTGCTATCTCTCTGATGGATTTTTTCTTTTTTTCAGCCTCAGGATGTTCTGCTTCACCTCAATTGAGAGTTCCTTAGTCTGCATGTTGTCTGGTCACAGCAACAGCTTCCAAATGCAAAACCACACACCTGTAATCAACCCCAGACCTTTTAACTACTTCATTGATTACAGGTTAACGAGGGAGACGCCTTCAGAGTTAATTGCAGCCCTTAGAGTCCCTTGTCCAATTACTTTTGGTCCCTTGAAAAAGAGGAGGCTATGCATTACAGAGCTATGATTCCTAAACCCTTTCTCCGATTTGGATGTGAAAACTCTCATATTGCAGCTGGGAGTGTGCACTTTCAGCCCATATTATATATAGAATTGTATTTCTGAACATGTTTTTGTAAACAGCTAAAATAAGAAAACTTGTGTCACTGTCCAAATATTTCTGGACCTAACTGTATCTATCCATCCATCCATGTATCTATCTATCCATCTATCAATCATGTATCTATTATATAATCTACAGTCATGGCAAAAAGTTTGAGAATGACACCACAATGCTATTTCTTCGGCGCTCCATTGGGAGACCCAGACGATTGGGTGTATAGCACTGCCTCCGGAGGCCACACAAAGCAATTACACTAAAAAGTGTAAGGCCCCTCCCCTTCTGGCTATACACCCCCAGTGGGATCACTGGCTCACCAGTTTTCTGCTTTGTGTGAAGGAGGTCAGACATCCACGCATAGCTCCACTGTTTAGTCAGCAGCAGCTGCTGACTATATCGGATGGAAGAAAAGAGAGCCCATATAGGGCCCCCAGCATGCTCCCTTCTCACCCCACTTGCGGTTTGTAAGGTTGAGGTACCCATTGCGGGTACGGAGGCAGGAGCCCACATGCTGTTTTCCTTCCCCATCCCCCTGAGGGGCTCTGAGGAAGTGGGATCTTACCGGCCTCCAAGCCCTGAGGCCGGGCTCCGTCCACAGACCCATTGAACCTGCTGGATAAGGAGCCGGGGTACCGTTCAGGGACAAGGCCCTGCAACATTCAGGTACTCTGTGTCCCCCTATGGACTGGCCGCGCACACTCCAGACTTGCTGGGTGTGCTAGTGCGCCGGGGACAGTAGCGCTGCGCGCTGGGGTTTGAGTCACTGCAGCTTAGCTGAGTGACTTTATGTGTTGGGAACTACCGCGCCGGCCGCTCCGGGAGCGGCGGCGCGGCTGGGACTTGTAGTGCGCCGGGGACTTAGCGCCGACCGTGCTTTTACGACGGCGGCGCTTATAAATCTAGTCCCCGGCTTTTGCGGCCTAGCTCCGCTTCGTTCCCGCCCCCTCCCTGTCACTCAGGGAATGGGACAGGCGTTGTGCAATCGTCAGCGCCGAGGGCTGGAGCCTTATTTACATGCTCCAGCCCTCTCACTGGGCACAGTGGGACGCAGGTTTCCCGCTTTTTGTCTGTGCACGCCCAGGGCCCGCCCCCCCCTCCACAGGACGCCGGCAGCCATTCCTGCATGCAGTCTGGCTGGGGAACGGACACAGGCTCTGGGAGACCCAGACAAGGGATTTCTGGCGACCACACACCCGCGTTAAGCGGGCGGTAAGCAGCACATTAGTGCTGGCCCCACTAGTGCCACAGTGTTGTATTGGTGTACTTTTTCCTGTACCAGATATATCTATATATATTGCACTGTAAGGTTGCTTCTTGGCTGTATACCCCTATTGCTCTGAGGAGACGACAACATGTCATCTGCAAAACGCAAGGGTGCCAAGACACAGGCTGTGAACGCTGCTTGTGCCGCTTGTGGGGCTAATCTACCGGCAGGTTACAATGACCCCCATTGTGTGCAATGTTCGGTCCCTGTGCCACTTCGTCAGCCGGAGCCTATGGTGGTAGTGGCCCAGGCAGAGTCGCCGGTGACCCCTGTCCCGGTGACGGGGACAGAGTTTGCAGTTTTTGCTGACAAGATGTCTGTCACTATGACAAAAATCCTAGAGACCTTGCAGGCCAGGCCAGTTACTCAGACCATGGACACTGCTGCGGCAATGTTCCCCGGTCCCCCTCAGTTGGAGTTAATCAGTGCTTCAAGGGGGTCCCAGGCATCTCAGCCTGACGGCTCTGATTCAGATGACAGTCCCAGGCAGCCTAAGCGAGCTCGCTGGGAGAGACCCCCCACGTCATCACGTGGATCAGGGTCTCAGCGAGAAGAGTCTCTACATGATGAGACAGAGGAGGGTGATCAGGAGTCTAATCCTGAAACCGCTCTCAATCTGGATACTCCTGATGGTGACGCCATGGTAAATGACCTTATAGCGGCCATCAATAGACTGTTGGATATTTCTCCCCCAGCCCCTTCTGCAGAGGAGGCAGCTGCACAGCAGGAGAAGTTCCATTTCAGGTATCCCAAGCCTAAACTGAGTACTTTTCTGGACCACGCTGACTTCAGAGAATCAGTCCAGAAACACCATGCCTACCCAGATAAGCGTTTCTCCAAACGTCTTAAGGATACACGTTATCCCTTTCCCCCTGACGTGGTCAAACGCTGGACCCAGTGTCCAAAGGTGGATCCCCCAATTTCCAGGCTTGCAGCTAGATCCATAGTTGCAGTGGAAGATGGGGCTTCACTTAAAGATGCCAATGACAGACAGATGGACCTTTGGTTAAAGTCTGTCTATGAAGCTATTGGCGCGTCGTTTGCTCCAGCATTCGCGGCCGTGTGGGCACTCCAAGCTATTTCAGCTGGCCTGGCACAGGTGGACTCTATCATATGTCCAGCAGTGCCGCGAGTAGCGTCCCTAACCTCGCAAATGTCTGCGTTTGCGACTTACGCTATCAACGCTGTCCTGGACTCTACGAGCCGTACCTCAATTGCGTCTGCCAACTCTGTTGTCTTGCGCAGAGCCTTGTGGTTAAAGGAATGGAAAGCGGATTCTGCTTCCAAAAAATGTTTAACCAGCTTGCCGCTATCTGTGGATAGACTGTTGGGTGAACAATTGGCTGAAATCATTAAGCAATCCAAGGGTAAGGACTCCTCCTTACCCCAGCCCAGATCAAGCAAACCTCAACAGAGGAAGTGGCAGTCGAGGTTTCGGTCCTTTCGAGGCTCCAGCAAGACCCAATTCTCCTCGTCCAAAGGGACTCAGAAGGAGCATAGGAGCTCAGATTCCTGGCGGGCTCAGTCACGCCCCAAGAAAGCAACCGGAGGAACCGCTTCCAAGGCGGCTGCCTCATGACTTTCGGCCTCAGCCCTCCGCATCCTCGGTCGGTGGCAGGCTCTCCCGCTTTTGCGACATTTGGCTGCCACAGGTCAAAGACCGGTGGGTAGCAGACATTTTGTCTCACGGGTACAGGATAGAATTCAGTTCTCGTCCTCCGCCTCGGTTCTTCAGAACCTCCCCACATCCCGACCGAGCAGATGCCCTTCTGCAGGCGGTGTGCTCACTAAAAGCAGAAGGAGTGGTGATCCCTGTTCCTCTGCAGGAACAAGGGCAAGGTTTTTACTCCAATCTCTTCATGGTTCCAAAAAAGGACGGCTCGTTCCGTCCTGTTCTGGACCTAAAGCTGCTCAACAAGCATGTGAACGCCAGGCGGTTCCGGATGGAATCCCTCCGCTCTGTCATTGCCTCAATGTCTCAAGGAGATTTCCTTGCATCAATAGACATCAAAGATGCTTATCTCCACGTGCCGATTGCTACAGAGCACCAACGTTTTCTACGTTTCGTGATAGGAGACGACCATCTCCAGTTCGTAGCTCTGCCATTTGGTCTGGCGACAGCCCCACGGGTTTTCACCAAGGTCATGGCGGCAGTGGTAGCAGTCTTGCATTCCCAGGGACACTCGGTGATCCCTTACTTGGACGATCTACTTGTCAAAGCACCCTCTCAAGAGGCATGCCAACACAGCCTGAATGTTGCGCTGGAGACTCTCCAGACTTTCGGGTGGATCATCAACTTTTCAAAGTCAAACCTGGCACCGACTCAATCACTAACGTATCTTGGCATGGAGTTTCATACTCTCTCAGCGATAGTGAAGCTTCCGCTGGACAAGCAGCGGTCTCTACAGACAGGGGTGCAGTCTCTCCTTCAGGGTCAGTCGCACCCCTTAAGGCGCCTCATGCACTTCCTAGGGAAGATGGTGGCAGCAATGGAGGCAGTCCCGTTCGCGCAGTTTCATCTGCGTCCACTTCAATGGGACATTCTCCGCCAATGGGACGGGAGGACAACTTCCCTAGACAGGAAAGTCTCCCTTTCTCAGACGGCCAAGGATTCTCTGCTATGGTGGCTTCTTTCCACCTCATTATCGCAGGGAAGATCATTCCTGCCCCCATCCTGGGCAGTGGTCACGACAGACGCGAGTCTGTCAGGGTGGGGAGCAGTTTTTCTCCACCACAGGGCTCAAGGGACGTGGACTCAGCAGGAGTCCACCCTTCAGATCAATGTTCTGGAGATCAGGGCAGTGTATCTTGCCCTATTAGCCTTCCAGCAGTGGCTGGAAGGAAAGCAGATCCGAATTCAGTCGGACAACTCCACAGCGGTGGCATACATCAACCACCAAGGAGGGACACGCAGTCGGCAAGCCTTCCGGGAAGTCAGGCGGATTCTGATGTGGGTAGAGGAAAGAGCATCCACCATATCAGCAGTTCACATCCCGGGCGTAGAAAACTGGGAAGCAGACTTCCTCAGTCGCCAGGGCATGGACGCAGGGGAATGGTCCCTTCACCCGGACGTGTTTCAGGAAATCTGCCGCCGCTGGGGGGTGCCGGACGTCGACCTAATGGCGTCTCGGCACAACAACAAGGTCCCGACCTTCATAGCGCGGTCTCGCGATCAAAGAGCTCTGGCGGCAGACGCCTTAGTGCAAGATTGGTCGCAGTTCCGGCTCCCTTATGTGTTTCCATCTCTGGCACTCTTGCCCAGAGTGTTACGCAAGATCAGATCCGATTGCGGCCGCGTCATACTCGTCGCCCCAGACTGGCCGAGGAGGTCGTGGTACCCGGATCTGTGGCATCTCACGGTCGGCCAACCGTGGGCACTACCAGACCGTCCAGACTTACTGTCCCAAGGGCCGTTTTTCCATCGGAATTCTGCGGCCCTGAACCTGACTGTGTGGCCATTGAGTCCTGGATCCTAGCGTCTTCAGGATTATCCCAAGGTGTCGTGGCCACCATGAGACAGGCTAGGAAGTCCACTTCCGCTAAGATCTACCACAGAACGTGGAAGATTTTCTTATCCTGGTGCTCTGCACAAGGAGTATCTCCCTGGCCATTCGCGTTACCTGTCTTTCTTTCCTTCCTGCAATCTGGGTTGGAAAAGGGCTTGTCGCTCGGCTCCCTTAAAGGGCAAGTCTCGGCACTATCCGTGTTTTTTCAGAAGCGTCTAGCACGACTTTCTCAGGTGCGCACGTTCCTGCAGGGGGTTTGTCATATCGTACCTCCGTACAGGCGGCCGTTAGATCCGTGGGATCTAAACAAGGTCCTTGTTGCTCTCCAGAAGCCGCCCTTCGAGCCTCTGAGGGATGTGTCACTTTCTCGACTCTCACAGAAAGTGGCCTTTCTGGTAGCGGTCATGTCTCTTCGGAGAGTGTCCGAACTAGCAGCGCTGTCATCCAAGGCTCCTTTCCTGGTGTTCCACCAGGACAAGGTAGTGCTGCGCCCCATTCAGGAGTTTCTCCCTAAGGTGGTATCCTCTTTTCATCTTAATCAGGATATCTCCTTGCCTTCCTTTTATCCGCATGCAGTTCATCGGTATGAAAAGGATTCACATTTGTTGGATCTGGTGAGAGCACTCAGAATCTACATTTCCCGTACGGCGCCCCTGCGCCGCTCGGATGCACTCTTTGTCCTTGTCGCTGGTAAGCGCAAAGGGTCGCAGGCTTCCAAAGCCACCCTGGCTCGATGGATCAAAGAACCAATTCTTGAAGCCTACCGTTCTGCTGGGCTTCCGGTTCCATCAGGGCTGAAGGCCCATTCTACCAGAGCCGTGGGTGCGTCCTGGGCATTACGACACCAGGCTACGGCTCAACAGGTGTGCCAGGCAGCTACCTGGTCGAGTCTGCACACTTTCACCAAACATTATCAGGTGCATACCTATGCTTCGGCGGACGCCAGCCTAGGTAGAAGAGTCCTGCAGGCGGCAGTTGCCTCCCCGTAGGGGAGGGCTGTCTTTGCAGCTCTAACATGAGGTATTTCTTTACCCACCCAGGGACAGCTTTTGGACGTCCCAATCGTCTGGGTCTCCCAATGGAGCGCCGAAGAAGAAGGGAATTTTGTTACTTACCGTAAATTCCTTTTCTTCTAGCTCCTATTGGGAGACCCAGCACCCGCCCTGTTGTCCTTCGGGATTTTTGGTTGTTTTTCGGGTACACATGTTGTTCATGTTGAATGGTTTTCAGTTCTCCGACGTTACTTCGGAGTGAATTTGTTTAAACCAGTTATTGGCTTTCCTCCTTCTTGCTTTTGCACTAAAACTGGTGAGCCAGTGATCCCACTGGGGGTGTATAGCCAGAAGGGGAGGGGCCTTACACTTTTTAGTGTAATGCTTTGTGTGGCCTCCGGAGGCAGTACTATACACCCAATCGTCTGGGTCTCCCAATAGGAGCTAGAAGAAAAGGAATTTACGGTAAGTAACAAAATTCCCTTCTTTCCCATGATCTGTTGCCCTCTGGTTTTTAATTGTGTTTGTCTGATGTTTACATCACATACAGAAATATAATTGCAATCATATTATGAGACCAGAAGCTTCTATTGACAGTTAGAATGAGTTAATGCAGCAAGTCAATATTTGAGCTGTTGACCCTTCTTCTTCAGGACCTCTGCAATTCTCCCCGGCAGCTCTCAATCATCTTCTGGAGCAAATCCTGACTGATCGCTGTCCATTCTTGCATAAGCAATGCTTGCATTTTGCCAGAATTTGTTGGTTTTTGTTTGTCCACCCGTCTCTTGATGATTGCCCAAGTTCTCAATGGGATTAAGATCTGGGGAGTTTCCAGGCCATGGACCCAAAATCTCTATGTTTTGTTCCATGAGCCATTTAGTGATCCCCTTTGCTTTATGGCAAGGTGCTCCATCATGCTGGAAAAGGCATTGTTGGGCGCCTGCTCTTGGACAGTTGGGAGAAGTTGCTCTTGGAGGACATTCTGGTCCCATTCTTTATTCATGGCTGTGTTTTTAGGCCAGACTGTGAGTGGTGCGATTCCCTTGGCTGAGAAGCAACCCCACACATGAGTGGTTTCCGGATGCTTAACAGTTGGCATGAGACAAGACTGGTGGTAGCGTTCACCTCTTCTTCTCCTAATAAGCTGTTTTCCAGATGTCCCAAACAATCCAAAAGGGGATTCATCTGAGAAAATGACTTTCCCCCAGTCCTCAGCAGTCCACTCCCTGTACCTTTTGCAGAATATCAGTCGGTCCCTGATGTTTTTTCTGGAGAGAAGTGGCTTCTTTGCTGCCCTCCTTGAAACCAGGCCTTGGTCAAGCAGTCTCCGTCTCACAGTGCGTGCAGAAGCCCTCACACCAGCCTGCTGCCATTGCTGCGCTAGCTCGCCACTGCTGGTAGTCCCATCCCGCAGCTGAAACAGTTTTAAGATACGGTCCTGGCGTTTGCTGGTCCTTCTTGGGCACCCTGGAGCCTTTTTGGCAACAATGGAAGCTCTCTCCTTGAAGTTCTTGATGATGCGATAGATTGGTGACTGAGGTGCAATCTTTGTAGCTGCGATACTCTTCCCTGTTAGGCCATTTTTGTGCAGAGCAATGATGGCTGTACGTGTTTCTTTAGAGAGAACCATGGTTAACTGAAGAGAAACAATGATACCAAGCACCAGCCTTCTTTTAAAGTGTCCAGTGGTGTCATTCTTACTTAATCACGACTGATTGATCGCCAGCCCTGTCCTCATCAACACCCACACCTGTGTTACTGGAACAATCACTAAAACAATGTTAGCTGCTCCTTTTAAGGCAGGAATGCAATGACGTTGAAATGTGTTTTGGGGGTTGAAGTTCATTTTCTTACCAATATTGACTTTGCAAGTAATTGCTGTTAAGCTGATCACTCTTTATGACATTCTGGACTATATGCAAATTGCCATTAGAAAAACTTAAACAGTAGACTTTGTAAAAATTAATATTTGTAGCATTCTCAAAACTTTTGGCCATGACTGTATTATATATCTATCCCACTGTCTATTATCTAGCATCTATCTATCATGAATCCATCCATTCATTCATTTATTCATCCTTGTAGCTTAATAATTTGCTTCTAGTTTCTCTACTGCAATACAGAGGTTAAGATTACCAAATCAGCCTATGTCTTTCATTAGAAGCAGTGGCTCAGAGGTAGAGCTGCTGCCTATGGACAATGAGTTCACGAGTTCGAGTCCCGGTCTGGTTGAGAATTTAATTTAATTTATTCACTGCACTGAGTGGGGGAGCTGGGACATCAGCTGTGAGCCGCAGGACTGCAATAGAGAGCCCTCAAATTGGGACAGTCCCGCAGAATCCAGGACGGTTGGGAGGTATGGGAGAGAAAGACCAAAAATATAGAAAAGGGACTGAGAGGCCAGAGGTGTGTGAGAAACCGGAAATATAGGAAAGGGACGGAGAGACCAGAGGTGTGAGAGAGAGAGACCGGAAATCTAGAAGAGGGACTGAGAGACCAGAGGTGTGAGGGAGACCGGTAATATAAGAGAGGGACTGACAGGCTAGAGGTGTGAGAGGGAGACCGGTAATATAGGAGAGGGACTGAGAGACCAGAGATGTGAAAAAGACCGGAAATATAGGAGAGGGACTGAGAGACCAGAGGTGTGAAAGGGAGACTGGAAATATAGGAGAGGCACTGAGAGACCAGAGGTGTGAGAGAGACCGGAAATATAGGAGAGGCACTGAGAGACCAGAGGTGTGAGAGGGAGACCGGAAATATAGGAGAGGCACTGAGAGACCAGAGGTGTGAGAGAGACCAGAAATATAGGAGAGGTGTGAGAGACCGGAAATATAGGAGAGGCACTGAGAGACCAGAGGTGTGAGAGGGAGACCGGAAATATAGGAGAGGCACTGAGAGACCAGAGGTGTGAGAGAGACCAGAAATATAGGAGAGGCACTGAGAGACCGGAGGTGTGAGAGAGACCAGAAATATAGGAGAGGGACTGAGAGACCAGAGGTGTGAGAGAGACCAGAAATATAGGAGAGGTGTGAGAGACCGGAAATATAGGAGAGGCACTGAGAGACCGGAGGTGTGAGAGAGACCAGAAATATAGGAGAGGGACTGAGAGACCAGAGGTGTGAGAGACCGGAAATATAGGAGAGGCACTGAGAGACCGGAGGTGTGAGAGAGACCGGAAATATAGGAGAGGCACTGAGAGACCGGAGGTGTGAGAGAGACCGGAAATATAGGAGAGGGACTGAGAGACCAGAGGTGTGAGAGGGACCAGTAATATAGGAGAGGGACTGAGAGCAGAGGTGTGAGAGGGAGACCGTAAATATAGAAGAGGGACTGAGCCCAGAGGTGTTGTGAATGTTAGTTATGTTTTGGCTGCTGGGAGGCTCCCTCTGGTGGCCAGGAATGGTTTGGACTTGGACCAGGTGTGTTGTGCAGTGGGTGTTTCCTTTGCTAACTCTCTGCTTATTTAAATCCTGGTCTGATTGCAGGCTGTTGCCGGATGTCAGTTGTTCTTTGTATCTCCAGCCTGCTTAATCCTGCTCTACACCACATCTTCCCCAGATAAGTGCTTGCTCTTTATTTATTGTCTGGTTCTTTTGTTTATCTGGGTTTGTCATTTGCTGTGGTTGGTTTCAGTTTATTTGCTTGCAGGGATTTTCCCCCTCAGTGGATTGTTGAGGAACTCCCTGCAGTTCTGTGTGGAGTATAGCTCCTTTGGGTCCATGTGTTTGTGGCTTGTTGACTTTGTTATGATTCTTGTTTTCTGTTCATTGGTATGACAAGGGCACCTGGTATAGGACGGAGTTCAGATCGTGCGGTCTGAGGGCCTTTTGTACTATCAGGAAGTTGGTATTTTGCAGGGTTTTTCTCTGGCCACCATCAGTCCCTTTCCTGTCCTTTCCTATTTTAGTCAGCGGGGGCCTCACCTTTTGCTAATCCTGTCATCTACCTGTGTATTGTGTTTTTCCTATATCATCGCAGTCTTTGAATGTGGGGGGCTTGCTATTCTTGTCTATTTTGTGAGGCAGAGAGTTATTCATCTTTCCTACCATTAGAATAGTTAGTTCTCCGGCTGGGTTCGCGGTGCCCAGGATGTTAGTTCACCCCTCGGCTACTTCTAGTTGTGATGGTTAGTAAGGGGATGGCGGCCAGATTAGTTGCCAATGCTCTTGTCACCTTTTGCCAATGATTTGTGGTGGTCTTCCATGGTTCCGGATCATAACACAGAGGTGTGAGAGAGACCAGAAATATAGGAGGGGGACTGAGAGACCAGAGGTGTGAGAGAGACCGGAAATATAGGAGAGGCACTGAGAGACCAGAGGTGTGAGAGAGAACGGAAATATAGGAAAGGCACTGAGAGACCAGAGGTGTGAGAGAGAACGGAAATATAGGAGAGGGACTGAGAGACCAGAGGTGTGAGAGAGACCGGAAATATAGGAGAGGCACTGAGAGACCAGAGGTGTGAGAGAGACCGGAAATATAGGAGAGGCACTGAGAGACCAGAGGTGTGAGAGAGACCGGAAATATAGGAGAGGCATTGAGAGACCAGAGGTGTGAGAGAGAACGGAAATATAGGAAAGGCACTGAGAAACCAGAGGTGTGAGAGAGATCGGAAATATAGGAGAGGCACAGAGAAACTAGAGGTGTGAGAGAGACCGGAAATATAGGAGAGGCACAGAGAAACTAGAGGTGTGAGAGAGGGAGACCAGTAATATAGGAGAGGGACTGAGAGACCAGAGGTGTGAGAGGGAGATGGGAAATATAGGAGAGGCGCTGAGAGACCGGTAATAGGACTGAGAGTCCAGAGGTGTGAGAGAGAGACCGGTAATATAGGAGAGGGACTGAGAGACCAGAGGTGTGAGAGAGACCGGAAATATAAGATAGGCACTGAGAGACCAGAGGTGTGAGAGAGACCAGAAATATAGGAGAGGGACTGAGAGACCAGAGGTGTGAGAGAGACCGAAAATATAGGAGAGGGACCGGAAATATAGGAGAGGCACAGAGAGACCAGAGGTGTGAGAGAGAGAACGGAAATATAGGAGAGGCACTGAGAGACCAGAGGTGTAAGAGAGAGAGACCGGTAATATAGGAGAGGGACTGAGAGACCAGAGGTGTGTGAGAGAGACCGGTAATATAGGAGAGGGACTTAGAGACCAGAGGTGTGAGAGAGACCGGAAATATAAGATAGGCACTGAGAGACCAGAGGTGTGAGAGAGACCAAAAATATAGGAGAGGGACTGAGAGACCAGAGGTGTGAGAGAGACCGAAAATATAGGAGAGGGACCGGAAATATAGGAGAGGCACAGAGAGACAAGAGGTGTGAGAGAGAGAACGGAAATATAGGAGAGGCACTGAGAGACCAGAGGTGTAAGAGAGAGAGAGACCGGTAATATAGGAGAGGGACTGAGAGACCAGAGGTGTGAGAGAGACCGGAAATATAAGATAGGCACTGAGAGACCAGAGGTGTGAGAGAGACCAGAAATATAGGAGAGGGACTGAGAGACCAGAGGTGTGAGAAGGACCGGAAATATAGGAGAGGCACAGAGAGACTAGAGGTGTGAGAGAGAGAACGGAAATATAGGAGAGGCACTGAGAGACCAGAGGTGTAAGAGAGAGAGACCGGAAATATAGAAGAGAGACTGAGAGACCAGAGGTGTAAGGGAGAGACCGGAAATATAGGAGAGGCACTGAGACACCAGAGGTGTGAGGGAGAGACCGGAAATATAGGAGAGGCACTGAGAGACCAGAGGTGTGAGGGAGAGACCGGAAATATAGGAGAGGCACTGAGAGACCAGAGGTGTGAGAGAGAGAGAGACCGGAAATATAGGAGAGGGACTGAGAGACCAGAGGTGTGAGAGAGAGAACGGAAATATAGGAGAGGCACTGAGAGACCAGAGGTGTGAGAGGGAGAACGGAAATATAGGAGAGGCACTGAGAGACCAGAGGTGTGAGGGAGAGACCGGAAATATAGGAGAGGGACTGAGAGACCAGAGGTGTGAGAGACACCGGAAATATAGGAAAGGGACTGAGAGACCAGAGGTGTGAGAGAGACCGGAAATATAGGAGAGGGACTGAGAGACCAGAGGTGCGAGGGAAAGACCGGAAATATAGGAGAGGGACTGAGAGACCAGAGGTGTGAGGGGGAGACCGGAAATATAGGAGAGGGACTGAGAGACCAGAGGTGTGAGAGAGACCGGAAATATAGGAGAGGGACTGAGAGACCAGAGGTGTGAGAGAGAGACCAGAAATATAGGAGAGGCACTGAGAGACCAGAGGTGTGAGAGAGAGAACGGAAATATAGGAGAGGCACTGAGAGACCAGAGGTGTGAGGGAGAGACCGGAAATATAGGAGAGGCACTGAGAGACCAGAGGTGTGAGAGAGAGAGAGACCGGAAATATAGGAGAGGGACTGAGAGACCAGAGGTGTGAGAGAGAGAACGGAAATATAGGAGAGGCACTGAGAGACCAGAGGTGTGAGGGAGAGACCGGAAATATAGGAGAGGGACTGAGAGACCAGAGGTGTGAGAGAGACCGGAAATATAGGAGAGGGACTGAGAGACCAGAGGTGTGAGGGAGAGACCGGAAATATAGGAGAGGGACTGAGAGACCAGAGGTGTGAGGGGGAGACCGGAAATATAAGAGAGGGACTGAGAGACCAGAGGTGTGAGAGGGAGACCGGAAATATAGGAGAGGCACTGAGAGACCAGAGGTGTGAGAGGGACCGGAAATATAGGAGAGGGACTGAGAGACCAGAGGTGTGAGAGGGACCAGAAATATAGGAGAGGCACTGAGAGACCAGAGGTGTGAGAGAGAGACAACGGAAATATAGGAGAGGGACTGAGAGACCAGAGGTGTGAGAGAGACCAGAAATATAGGAGAGGCACTGAGAGACCAGAGGTGTGAGAGAGACAGGAAATATAGGAGAGGGACAGAGAGACCAGAGGTGTGAGAGAGACAGGAAATATTGGAGAGGCACTGAGAGACCAGAGGTGTGAGGGAGACCGGAAATATAGGAGAGGGACAGAGAGACCAGAGGTGTGAGAGGGACCAGAAATATAGGAGAGGCACTGAGAGACCAGAGGTGTGAGAGAGACCAGAAATATAGGAGAGGGAGTGAGAGACCAGAGGTGTGAGAGAGACCGGAAATATAGGAGAGGCACTGAGAGACCAGAGGTGTGAGGGAGACCGGAAATATAGGAGAGGCACTGAGAGACCAGAGGTGTGAGAGAGACCGGAAATATAGGGGAGGCACTGAGAGACCAGAGGTGTGAGAGAGACCGGAAATATAGGAGAGGGACTGAGAGACCAGAGGTGTGAGAGAGACCGGAAATATAGGAGAGGGACTGAGAGACCAGAGGTGTGAGAGACCGGAAATATAGGAGAGGGACTGAGAGACCAGAGGTGTGAGAGAGAGACCGGAAATATAGGAGAGGCACTGAGAGACCAGAGGTGTGAGAGGGACCGGAAATATAAGACACTTCCCGAGTGGGAGCAATAGGGAATGCAAGAGACTGCCAGAGCGGAAGAGAGGGAAAGAGAGATGAGAACTGGGAAAGACAAAAAATTTAAGAATCCCCCCGAGAGAAGAAGGGATGGAAAAAGAAACTGAGCCAGAGAAAGAGAAGGGAAAAGAAAGTGGGAGAGACTTAGGGAGAAAGAGGAGAACAGATAAGAAGATGAGAACAGATGTACTGATCCCGAGTCACCTCTTGTATTATACTCCAGAGCTGCTCTCACTATTCTGCTGGTGCAGTCACTGTGTACATATATTACTGATCCTGAGTTACCTCCTGTATTATACTCCAGAGCTGCACTCACTATTCTGCTGGTGCAGTCACTGTGTACATATATTACTGATCCTGAGTTACCTCCTGTATTATACTCCAGAGCTGCACTCACTATTCTGCTGGTGCAGTCACTGTGTACATACATTACTGATCCCGAGTCACCTCTTGTATTATACTCCAGAGCTGCTCTCACTATTCTGCTGGTGCAGTCACTGTGTACATACATTACTGATCCTGAGTTACCTCCTGTATTATACTCCAGAGCTGCTCTCACTATTCTGCTGGTGCAGTCACTGTGTACATATATTACTGATCCTGAGTTACCTCCTGTATTATACTCCAGAGCTGCACTCACTATTCTGCTGGTGCAGTCACTGTGTACATATATTACTGATCCTGAGTTACCTCCTGTATTATACTCCAGAGCTGCACTCACTATTCTGCTGGTGCAGTCACTGTGTACATACATTACTGATCCCGAGTCACCTCTTGTATTATACTCCAGAGCTGCTCTCACTATTCTGCTGGTGCAGTCACTGTGTACATACATTACTGATCCCGAGTCACCTCCTGTATTATACTCCAGAGCTGCTCTCACTATTCTGCTGGTGCAGTCACTCTGTACATACATTACTGATCCCGAGTCACCTCCTGTATTATACTCCAGAGCTGCACTCACTATTCTGCTGGTGCAGTCACTGTGTACATACATTACATTACTGATCCTGAGTTACCTCCTGTATTATACTCCAGAGCTGCACTCACTATTCTGCTGGTGCAGTCACTGTGTACATACATTACTGATCCTGAGTTACCTCCTGTATTATACTCCAGAGCTGCACTCACTATTCTGCTGGTGACTGCCAGAATAGTGAGTGCAGCTCTCGAGTATATTACATTCCTGATCCTGAGTTCCTCCAGTATTATACTCCAGAGATGTGCTCCCTTCCAGTACTGCCCGCTGTGATCTCCCGCTCACTGTGATACCCCGCTGGTGATTGTAACCCCAATACGCCCCTGTTCTCCCCTCCAGTACTGTCCGCTGTGATCTCCCGCTCACTGTGATACCCCGCTAGTGATTGTAACCCCAATACGCCCCTGTTCTCCCCTCCAGTACTGCCCGCTGTGATCTCCCGCTCACTGTGATACCCCGCTGGTGATTGTAACCCCAATACGCCCCTGTTCTCCTCTCCAGTACTGCCTGCTGTGATCTCCCGCTCACTGTGATACCCCGCTAGTGATTGTAACCCCAATACGCCCCTGTTCTCCCTTCCAGTACTGCCCGCTGTGATCTCCCGCTCACTGTGATACCCCGCTAGTGATTGTAACCCCAATACGCCCCTGTTCTCCCCTCCAGTACTGTCCGCTGTGATCTCCCGCTCACTGTGATACCCCGCTGGTGATTGTAACCCCAATACGCCCCTGTTCTCCCCTCCAGTACTGTCCGCTGTGATCTCCCGCTCACTGTGATACCCCGCTGGTGATTGTAACCCCAATACGCCCCTGCGCTCCCTTCCAGTACTGCCCGCTGTGATCTCCCGCTCACTGTGATACCCCGCTGGTGATTGTAACCCCAATACGCCCCTGTTCTCCCCTCCAGTACTGTCCGCTGTGATCTCCCGCTCACTGTGATACCCCGCTAGTGATTGTAACCCCAATACGCCCCTGTTCTCCCCTCCAGTACTGCCCGCTGTGATCTCCCGCTCACTGTGATACCCCGCTGGTGATTGTAACCCCAATACGCCCCTGTTCTCCCCTCCAGTACTGCCTGCTGTGATCTCCCGCTCACTGTGATACCCCGCTAGTGATTGTAACCCCAATACGCCCCTGTTCTCCCTTCCAGTACTGCCTGCTGTGATCTCCCGTTCACTGTGATACCCCGCTAGTGATTGTAACCCCAATACGCCCCTGTTCTCCCTTCCAGTACTGCCCGCTGTGATCTCCCGCTCACTGTGATACCCCGTGTGAGGCAAATCCCGGGATATGAAGATGAATTATGACTTCCAGTCATAATCGCTCATCACTCCCTGGCAGTGCCCCCCTCCCTTCTTGTTCTCAATGTCCAGCATCTGTGAAGGTGTTACACCTCCATGGCCATCTCCTGTGATATGGAGATGAGATGATGTGGGAACAATGGACACAGGAGGACTCCCTGCCGTGACCCTGTGGTAGGAGCTGCTATCTAATTAGCAAGCTTGGAAGTATCCAGACAGAACGACTCCAGTAAAAAATGGTTCATATCTCGCAAGCCATATTTCCGATAAATATGGCAACCATAAAAATGGTGTCTCCGCATGCGGACGATGCTGGCACACCCTTTTTATGGGAGCGGGAGCTTGGGAAATACCCCAGGCGTGATATCAGCCAATGGGGAACTAGTAGACAAGTCATGAGTCCTCTCATTCTGTAGCTAAATTCATAACTGTCACAATGAGAGCATTGGCGTCCGCCTACGACGCTCCCAGGCAAAGTTATGGCCATATTCCATGTTGTGGATTTTGTCCATAACTCCAGCCAGGGGTGGAGCAGTGCTCCCTCTGAGGTCACTAAGGTAGGAGGGGACCTGGATTTGCCCAGGTTGATAACCCTACTTCGGCCATTTTCCAGTGTTCTTTTGCTCGGGGGCCTGGTTGGGAAAGACCTGTGAGGGAGTTCCTGGAAACCTGGTCTACAGCGCCCCCCTGTGGCCAGACGCACAAGGTAACTGCTGGAACTGTGTATGCCTGTTTGTAAACCATGCTTTATCTGTAACTGTACTCTGACATATGTATATTCTGTAGATTCCCTATTGTATATATTGTAGTTTCTAGTGTGCTTTAGGCTGATTAAATTATATAATTAATCTTGGGCTGTTCTGTTATCTCGATCTTGAATCCCACGTCTGTGTGTTCGGCTAATAGTTACCGTGAAGCGGTTGGTGGCAGCGAGTTGTGCCAAGGATTATTGTGGGGAGGCCAGTGAGATTCGGGGAGATTTTATATATTCCGCCCGCGGAGGTCGGGGGAATATATACCCTACTCTCACCGGGGACCCTTCAATAATCGGCATAAGTAGTATAGCGGCCTCCTTGCTTATTGTCGGGCAATTCCATAGTTGGCCTGACTATAAGAGGGGCGCTAGAGAGCGCGTCACGTGCTCTGTCGGTCGGGAGGTATAAAGGAGGGGTGACCCCCACTTGTTACCCCCCGATTGTGACGTACTGGTAGCCAGCGCGGGGGATTTCTGAGTGACCCCCCCCGGTGGTTTGTGACACCCCGCTAGTGATTGTAACCCCAATACGCCCCTGTTCTCCCTTCCAGTACTGCCCGCTGTGATCTCCCGCTCACTGTGATACCCCGCTAGTGATTGTAACCCCAATACGCCCCTGTTCTCCCCTCCAGTACTGCCCGCTGTGATCTCCCGCTCACTGTGATACCCCGCTAGTGATTGTAACCCCAATACGCCCCTGTTCTCCCTTCCAGTACTGCCCGCTGTGATCTCCCGCTCACTGTGATACCCCGCTGGTGATTGTTTCCCCAATACGCCCCTGTTCTCCCCTCCAGTACTGCCTGCTGTGATCTCCCGCTCACTGTGATACCCCGCTGGTGATTGTAACCCCAATACGCCCCTGTTCTCCCCTCCAGTACTGTCCGCTGTGATCTCCCGCTCACTGTGATACCCCGCTAGTGATTGTAACCCCAATACGCCCCTGTTCTCCCTTCCAGTACTGCCCGGTGTGATCTCCCGCTCACTGTGATACCCCGCTAGTGATTGTAACCCCAATACGCCCCTGTTCTCCCCTCCAGTACTGCCCGCTGTGATCTCCCGCTCACTGTGATCTCCCGCAGGTGATTGTAACCCCAATACGCCCCTGTGCTCCCCTCCAGTACTGCCCGCTGTGATCTCCTGCTCACTGTGATACCCCGCTGGTGATTGTTTCCCCAATACGCCCCTGTTCTCCCCTCCAGTACTGCCCGCTGTGATCTCCCGCTCACTGTGATACCCTGCTAGTGATTGTATCCCCAATACGCCCCTGTGCTCCTCTCCAGTACTGCCCGCTGTGATCTTCCGCTCACTGTGATACCCCGCTGGTGATTGTAACCCCAATACGCCCCTGTTCTCCCCTCCAGTACTGTCCGCTGTGATCTCCCGCTCACTGTGATACCCTGCTAGTGATTGTATCCCCAATACGCCCCTGTGCTCCTCTCCAGTACTGCCCGCTGTGATCTCCCGCTCACTGTGATACCCCGCTGGTGATTGTAACCCCAATACGCCCCTGTTCTCCCCTCCAGTACTGTCCGCTGTGATCTCCCGCTCACTGTGATACCCTGCTAGTGATTGTAACCCCAATATGCCCCTGTGCTCCCCTCCAGTACTGCCCGCTGTGATCTCCCGCTCACTGTGACACCCCGCTGGTGATTGTAACCCCAATACGCCCCTGTTCTCCCCTCTAGTACTGCCCGCTGTGATCTCCCGCTCACTGTGATACCCTGCTAGTGATTGTATCCCCAATACGCCCCTGTGCTCCTCTCCAGTACTGCCCGCTGTGATCTCCCGCTCACTGTGATACCCCGCTGGTGATTGTAACCCCAATACGCCCCTGTTCTCCCCTCCAGTACTGTCCGCTGTGATCTCCCGCTCACTGTGATACCCCGCTAGTGATTGTAACCCCAATACGCCCCTGTTCTCCCCTCCAGTACTGCCCGCTGTGATCTCCCGCTCACTGTGATACCCCGCTGGTGATTGTAACCCCAATACGCCCCTGTTCTCCCCTCCAGTACTGCCCGCTGTGATCTCCCGCTCACTGTGATACCCCGCTAGTGATTGTAACCCCAATACGCCCCTGTTCTCCCTTCCAGTACTACCCGCTGTGATCTCCCGCTCACTGTGATACCCCGCTAGTGATTGTAACCCCAATACGCCCCTGTTCTCCCCTCCAGTACTGCCTGCTGTGATCTCCCGCTCACTGTGATACCCCGCTGGTGATTGTAACCCCAATACGTCCCTGTTCTCCCCTCCAGTACTGTCCGCTGTGATCTCCCGCTCACTGTGATACCCCGCTAGTGATTGTAACCCCAATACGCCCCTGTTCTCCCTTCCAGTACTGCCCGGTGTGATCTCCCGCTCACTGTGATACCCCGCTAGTGATTGTAACCCCAATACGCCCCTGTTCTCCCCTCCAGTACTGCCCGCTGTGATCTCCCGCTCACTGTGAACTCCCGCAGGTGATTGTAACCCCAATACGCCCCTGTTCTCCTCTCCAGTACTGCCCGCTGTGATCTCCTGCTCACTGTGATACCCCGCTGGTGATTGTTTCCCCAATACGCCCCTGTGCTCCCCTCCAGTACTGCCCGCTGTGATCTCCTGCTCACTGTGATACCCCGCTGGTGATTGTAACCCCAATACGTCCCTGTTCTCCCCTCCAGTACTGCCCGCTGTGATCTCCCGCTCACTGTGATACCCTGCTAGTGATTGTATCCTCAATACGCCCCTGTGCTCCTCTCCAGTACTGCCCGCTGTGATCTTCCGCTCACTGTGATACCCCGCTAGTGATTGTAACCCCAATATGCCCCTGTGCTCCCCTCCAGTACTGCCCGCTGTGATCTCCCGCTCACTGTGACACCCCACTGGTGATTGTAACCCCAATACGCCCCTGTGCTCCTGTGAGGTAAATCCTGGGATATGAAGAGGAATTATGACTAGAAGTCATAATTGCTCTCATCACTCCCTGGCAGTGCCCCCCTCCCTTCTTGTGCTCAAATGTCCAGCATCTGTGAAGGTGTCACATCCCACTTACACCTCCAACAGCCATCTCCTCTGATATGGAGATGAGATGATGTGAGGACAATGGACCCAGGATGACTCCCTGCCGTCACCCTGTAACAAGAGTTGTATCTCATTAGCAAGGCTTGGAAGTAGCCAGACAGAACGACTCCAGTAAAAAATGGTTCATATCTCGCAAGCCATATCTCCGATAAATATGGCAACCATAAAAATGGTGTCTCCGCAGGCGGACGATGCTGGCACACCTTTTTTATGGAAGGGGGAGCTTGAGAAATACCCCAGGCGTGATATCAGCCATATGGGAACTCGTAGACAGGTCATGAGTCCCCTCGTTCTGTAGCTAAATTCATAACTGTCACAATGAGAGCATTGGCGTCCGCCTACGACGCTCCCAGGCAAAGTTATGGCCAATATCCCCTTTGCTGGATAATTCTGATCCATGCAGGGGGAGTGGCAGTGCTTCCCTGTGAGGTCACTAAGGTAGGAGGGGACCTGGATTTGCCCAGGTTGATAACCCTGCTTCGGCCATTTTCCAAGGTTCTTCTCGCTGGGGGCACGTGCAGGAAACATCTGTGAGAGTTCCTAGAAACCTGGTCTACAGCGCCCCCCTGTGGCCAGACGCACAAGGTAACTGATTGAATTTGCATACCTGTTTGTAACCCATGCTTTATCTGTAACTGTACTCTGACATATGTATATTCTGTAGATTCCCTATTGTATATATTGTAGTTCTAGTGTGCTTTAGGCGATTAAATTATATAATTAATCTTGGGCTGTTCTGTTATCTCGATCTTGAATCCCACGTCTGTGTGTTCGGCTAATAGTTACCGTGAAGCGGTTGGTGGCAGCGAGTTGTGCCAAGAATTATTGTGGGGAGGCCAGTGAGATTCGGGAAGATATTATATATTCCGCCCGCGGAGGTCGGGGGAATATATACCTTACTCTCACCGGGGACCCTTCAATAATCGGCATAAGTAGTATAGCGGCCTCCTTGCTTATTGTCGGGCAATTCCATAATTGGCCTGACTATAAGAGGGGCGCTAGAGAGCGCGTCACGTGCTCTGTCTGTCGGTCGGGAGGTATAAAGTAGGGGTGACCCCCACTTGTTACCCCCCGATTGTGACGTACTGGTAGCCAGCGCGGGGGATTTCTGAGTGACCCCCCCGGTGGTTTGTGACATATTGGTGGCATAGCGGTGGGATCGAGATAATAGTGTGTGTGAGTGTGAGACCCATACTCCCAGACACTAAAGACTGCCTGCAGCAGCTGTGGCTGCTGGGGTCTTCAGACTAGCTCAACACTAGAGTGTCAGAGTGCAGATACTGTAAGGTGTGTGGAGGCATCAGGTGTCAGTTCTGTGTCAGTGACCAAAAGTCTGCAAGAATGGCTGAGAGCACCAGGAGCAAAGCCAAAGGAATGGCCGATGCTCAGGCCAGAGACGATGAGGAGGTTGTCCACGAGTCCTCCAGGAGCTCGACGCCAGAAAACAGCTCTGCAGAGGACATTGCACAACCGGGCACTGCTGGACAAGATGAGGAGCAGCTCGCCCAAGGGTCCTCAACGAGCCAGATGCCAGCCCTCCGCTCTGCAATGGACAGTGAAGCACCAGGCTCCGCAGCGGGCCGCAGATCACCACGTGCCATTCCACCGAGCCTGGGAGGCTCGGATAGCCTTCTTCAAATGGCTATGGCCCTACGCCAGGCTGGAGACCGGGAGGGCTACAAGGAACTCATGGCCGAGCGTGAGCGGCAAGCAGCGCGTGAAGAGCGCCAGGCAGAGCGTAACTACCAGCTGCAGCTAGCTCAGCTCCGGCCCTCATCAGCCACCCGTGACCTTCCAGACACCAAACTTCCAAAGGTCCGTGTTGAGGACTTCCCAGTGCTGGAGAAGGATGGAGACTTGGACTCTTTCTTGACTGCTTTTGAACGGACTTGCTTGCAGCATCATCTGAACAAGGACCAGTGGGCCAAATACCTGACCCCCCGTTTAAGGGGTAAGGCCCTGGATATCCTTGGGGACTTGCCTGCTGAGGCGGATCAGGGCTACGACACCATCAAGCGGGCCCTGATCCAACAGTACAACCTCACCCCGGAGTCCTACCGCAAGAAGTTCCGGACGCTGCAGAAGGGACCAAAGGACTCCTGGGCTGACCACCGGCGGGCACTTGCCCGAGCTGCCGACCACTGGACCCAAGGCCTGCAGCTTTCCACCGGACCGGAGATCCTGGACTTGTTCATCACGGAGCAACTCTTGTGGAACTGCCCTGAGGATCTCCGCCAGTTCATCCGAGACCAGAAGCCAAAGGGATCCACGGCTACAGCTGCCCTGGCAGATGACTACACCAACAATCGGGCTCCTGAAGCCAGGAGAGCAGCCACCAGCAGCACCTGGAGAGGGGGTAAGATGAACTCTGCGACTGCCCCACCTGCCCCTAGACTGCAGGGGGTGTCCCCCTCAACTCCCCTCTCCAGGCCCGTGGCAGAGCCAAGACGGTGCCACCAGTGCAACCTACCTGGACACTTCAAGGCCATGTGCCCTCAGCGTCCCAAGGCCCCGGCTCCGTCCCCGTCCCAAGGGCCGCCCAAGGTGTATTGTGTGGGTGGGGGTGGTGGTAGGTACCTGGACAGCTTCCAACCTGTCACCGTCGGCCGGTCTGTGACCATAGGACTGCGAGACAGCGCCTCGGAGGTGACTCTGGTGCGGCCTGAGATGGTGTCCCCCCAAGACTTGATCCCTGGAAAAACCCTCGCTGTCTCCGGGATTGGAGGCATTGACCCGGCGCTGCCTGTTGCTGACATTTATGTGGACTGGGGCGCGGGGCGAGGGGTGAGAGAGGTGGGGGTAACTGATCGGATCCCTGCAAACGTGCTACTTGGGACAGATTTGGGGCAAATAACCTCCCAGTTTGGCCCCGCCCCAAAGGCTGAACCTTCAGCCAGTGCTGACGTGCCTCCGGACAATGTTAATGTGTTATCTATGAATGATGTAAGGGAGGAGGGAGTGAACTCTGATATTTCTGCTTGCACAGACACCATAGACACACACACAGCTGCAGCTGTGACAGGGGAGGGGGTCAGAGAAAGGTGTGACAATGCCTCTACAAGTAACCAGCCTGTGAGCTGGGATCTGTTGCCCTCTGCAGGGATAAGCAGAGAGCAGGGTGCTGCAGGGGGAGGACCAGTGTGTGGGGTGGGGGCTACCACAGCAAATGTGGGGTCCCCAGAGATTTCACAGCGGGGTTCTGTTGCTGCAGGAGGGGAACAGGCAGGTGAGATTGGGGCCGGTCCAGGAGCGGAAGTGCTCCCAGGTAAGATCTCGGTGCATGGTTCCCCCACAACCGGGGTGTCAGGAAGCCAGGTAGGTCTGCCTGAACCGGCGACTTGGTCAGGAACGGAGGAGGAGCAGGCACGACCCACGGTCGCAGCGGCTGTGGCCGCTGTCACCCGCAGTGGGAGTGCTGGAAGCCAAGGGGCCTCCCGGAGGTCCGATAGCTCTTCCCCTTCTGACCAAGTGGCAGCCGAGTCAGGTGGAGGCCAGGACACAGGTCCCGGGGTACTGACCGAAGATGTGACAGTCTCGTCGATTCTGGCCACATCTAGTCAGGGGTTTCAGGCAGCGTTAGAAGCTGACGACAGCCTGAAAGCTCTAAAGGAGCAGGCGGCACAGCCTCCCTCGGACTCGGACCCGGAGCGAGTGGTCTGGGACCAAGGACGGCTGTACCGGGCCACGGTCCAGCAGGGTTCACCGGAGGCGTGGCCCAGGGACCGACAGTTGGTGGTACCCTATCCGTTCCGGACGGAGTTGTTGCGGATCGCACATGAGATTCCGATGGCCGGACACCTAGGGATCGCTAAGACCAAGGCCAGGTTAAACCAGCATTTCTACTGGCCAAAAATGGGGGCCGATGTGGCTGCCTACTGCCGTTCGTGTGAAACCTGTCAGAGAGTGGGGAAGGCGGGGCCACGCCCCAAAGCCCCACTGGTATCTCTGCCCATCATCGATGAGCCTTTCAGGAGGGTGGCTGTGGATCTGGTCGGCCCGCTGGCCATCCCCAGCAGCTCCGGGAAACGCTTCATACTGACGGTAGTGGACTATGCCACCCGGTACCCAGAAGCAGTGGCCTTGTCGTCCATTCGGGCTGACAAGGTGGCCACCGCATTGCTGGAGATTTTCTCCCGAGTGGGTTTTCCCCAGGAAATGCTCACCGACCGGGGGACCCAATTCATGTCCCAGCTGATGGAGACCCTCTGTAAGCAAGTCCAGGTGCGACATCTGGTGGCCAGCCCGTACCATCCACAGACTAATGGCCTGTGCGAGCGGTTCAATGGCACCTTAAAGCAGATGCTTAAGATGTTGGTCGACTCCCATGGGCGTGACTGGGAGCGGTATCTCCCACACCTGTTATTTGCTTACCGGGAGGTTCCACAGGCCTCAACAGGATTCTCACCGTTTGAGCTCCTGTACGGGCGACGTGTGCGGGGCCCCCTGGCTCTGGTGAAAGAGGCTTGGGAAGGGGATTTGGCCACCCCTGGAGTGTCGGTTATCGAGTATGTCATGCGCTTCCGGGACAAAATGCAGGCCTTGACGCAACTGGTACACGACAATATGGCTCAAGCCCAGGCTGATCAGAAGCGTTGGTACGACCAGAACGCTTGTGAGAGGACCTACCAAGTGGGTCAAGAGGTGTGGGTACTGGTCCCCGTACCACAGGACAAGCTTCAGGCAGCCTGGGAAGGCCCATACCTCGTGTACCAGCAGCTCAACCCTGTGACGTACCTGGTCACCCTGGACCCTGCCCGTGGAAGGCGGAAGCCCTTCCATGTGAACATGATGAAGGCACATCATGAGCGGGAGGCATGTGCGCTCCCCGTGTGCAACCTGCCCGAGGAGGGAGAAGCGGAAACCCTCTTGGATATGCTAGCCCAGGTTAGGGCAGGCGGATCCATTGAGGATGTGGAGGTTGGCCACCAGCTCTTGGAGGACCAACGGTCCCAGCTGTGGGCCACCCTACTCCCCTTCCGGGGGTTGTTTACCAACCAGCCCGGAAGGACTGACTTGGCTGTCCATCACGTGGACACTGGGGATCATCCCCCGATCCGGCGTTCAGCATATCGGGTCTCCCTGGAGGTGCAGCAACACATGCGCCAGGAGATTGACGAGATGCTGGAGCTGGGGGTGATCCAGGCATCCAACAGCGCTTGGGCCTCGCCTGTAGTCCTCGTCCCTAAGAAGGACCGAACCACTCGGTTCTGCGTGGACTACAGGGGGCTCAATGCTGTCACGGTCGCCGATGCGTACCCAATGCCACGCATCGATGACCTGCTCGATCAGTTGGCCGGGGCTCAGTACCTGACCATCATGGACCTGAGCCGGGGATATTGGCAGATCCCCCTGACTCGCAAGGCCAGGGAACGCTCTGCCTTTATTACCCCATTTGGACTGTACGAGTCCACGGTGATGCCATTCGGGATGAGGAATGCCCCTGCCACTTTCCAGCGGATGGTCAACACCCTGCTCAAGGGACTTGAAGGGTACGCGGCCGCGTACCTGGATGACATTGCCGTCTTCAGTCCCACCTGGGAGGACCACCTAGAGGATCTAGCACAGGTGCTCAGGCGGATCCACCGGGCAGGTTTGACCATCAAGCCGGGAAAGTGTCAGCTGGCCATGAGCGAGGTCCAGTACCTCGGTCACCGGGTAGGTGGGGGAACGCTGAAGCCCGAGCCTGAGAAAGTGGAGGCCATCGCATCCTGGCCCACCCCCAGGACCAAGAAGCAGGTGATGTCCTTCTTGGGGACCGCTGGGTACTATAGGAGGTTTGTTCCATGCTATAGTAGCCTGGCAAAGCCCTTGACGGACCTCACCAAGAAGAAGCTGCCCTCTGCAGTCGATTGGACAATGGACTGCGAGACAGCCTTCCGGGCCCTAAAGGACGCCCTGTCCAGCCCGCCCGTGCTACAGGCAGCCGACTTCACGCGGCCGTTTGTAGTACAGACCGACGCCAGTGACTTCGGCCTCGGTGCGGTGCTCAGCCAGGTGGACTCTGCGAGCCAAGAGCACCCAGTCTTGTACCTGAGCAGGAAGCTGTTACCAAGGGAAGTGGCCTATTCTACAATGGAGAAGGAGTGCCTGGCCATAGTGTGGGCCCTGCAGCGTCTGCAACCCTATCTATACGGGCGCCACTTCATCGTGGAGACGGACCACAATCCCCTCAGCTGGTTGCACACCGTCTCTGGGACGAATGGGCGATTGTTGCGATGGAGCCTTGCGCTCCAGCAATACGACTTCACCATTCGCCACAAAAGGGGCCGTGACCACGGTAACGCAGACGGGCTGTCCCGACAAGGAGAGGTCGCGGACGGGCGCACGGGGGAACACCGGAGTGTGCTGCCCCCTAGCGCCCTCAAAAGGGGGGAGGTGTGAGGTAAATCCTGGGATATGAAGAGGAATTATGACTAGAAGTCATAATCGCTCATCACTCCCTGGCAGTGCCCCCCTCCCTTCTTGTGCTCAAATGTCCAGCATCTGTGAAGGTGTCACATCCCACTTACACCTCCAACAGCCATCTCCTCTGATATGGAGATGAGATGTTGTGCGGACAATGGACACAGGATGGCTCCCTGCCGTCACCCTGTAACAAGAGTTGTATCTCATTAGCAAGGCTTGGAAGTAGCCAGACAGAACGACTCCAGTAAAAAATGGTTCATATCTCGCAAGCCATATCTCCGATAAATATGGCAACCATAAAAATGGTGTTTGCGCAGGCGGACGATGCTGGCACACCTTTTTTATGGAAGGGGGAGCTTGGGAAATACCCCAGGCGTGATATCAGCCATATGGGAACTCGTAGACAGGTCATGAGTCCCCTCGTTCTGTAGCTAAATTCATAACTGTCACAATGAGAGCATTGGCGTCCGCCTACGACGCTCCCAGGCAAAGTTATGGCCAATATCCCCTTTGCTGGATAATTCTGATCCATGCAGGGGGAGTGGCAGTGCTTCCCTGTGAGGTCACTAAGGTAGGAGGGGACCTGGATTTGCCCAGGTTGATAACCCTGCTTCGGCCATTTTCCAAGGTTCTTCTCGCTGGGGTCACGTGCAGGAAACATCTGTGGGAGTTCCTAGAAACCTGGTCTACAGCGCCCCCCTGTGGCCAGACGCACAAGGTAACTGATTGAATTGCATACCTGTTTGTAACCCATGCTTTATCTGTAACTGTACTCTGACATATGTATATTCTGTAGATTCCCTATTGTATATATTGTAGTTTCTAGTGTGCTTTAGGCTGATTAAAGTATATAATTAATCTTGAGCTGTTCTGTTATCTCGATCTTGAATCCCACGTCCGTGTGTTCGGCTAATAGTTACCGTGAAGCGGTTGGTGGCAGCGAGTTGTGCCAAGGATTATTGTGGGGAGGCCAGTGAGATTCGGGAAGATATTATATATTCCGCCCGCGGAGGTCGGGGGAATATATACCTTACTCTCACCGGGGACCCTTCAATAATCGGCATAAGTAGTATAGCGGCCTCCTTGCTTATTGTCGGGCAATTCCATAATTGGCCTGACTATAAGAGGGGCGCTAGAGAGCGCGTCACGTGCTCTGTCTGTCGGTCGGGAGGTATAAAGTAGGGGTGACCCCCACTTGTTACCCCCCGATTGTGACGTACTGGTAGCCAGCGCGGGGGATTTCTGAGTGACCCCCCCGGTGGTTTGTGACAGCTCCCCTCCAGTACTGCCCGCTGTGATCTCCCGCTCACTGTGATACCCTGCTAGTGATTGTATCCCCAATACGCCCCTGTGCTCCTCTCCAGTACTGCCCGCTGTGATCTTCCGCTCACTGTGATACCCCGCTAGTGATTGTAACCCCAATATGCCCCTGTGCTCCCCTCCAGTACTGCCCGCTGTGATCTCCCGCTCACTGTGACACCCCGCTAGTGATTGTAACCCCAATACGCCCCTGTTCTCCCTTCCAGTACTGCCCGCTGTGATCTCCCGCTCACTGTGATCTCCCGCTGGTGATTGTAACCTCCATACGCCCCTGTTCTCCCCTCCAGTACTGCCCACTGTGATCTCCCGCTCACTGTGATCTCCCGCTGGTGATTGTAACCTCCATACGCCCCTGTTCTCCCCTCCAGTACTGCCCGCTGTGATCTCCCGCTCACTGTGATACCCCGCTGGTGATTGTAACCCCAATACGCCTCTGTGCTCCCCTCCAGTACTGCCCGCTGTGATCTCCCCCTCACTGTGATACCCCGTTGGTGATTGTAACCTCCATACGCCCCTGTGCTCCCCTCCAGTACTGCCCGCTGTGATCTCCCGCTCACTGTGATCTCCCGCTGGTGATTATAACCCCAATACGCCCCTGTTCTCCCCTCCAGTACTGCCCGCTGTGATCTCCCGCTCACTGTGATACCCCGCTAGTGATTGTAACCCCAATACGCCTCTGTTCTCCCCTCCAGTACTGCCCACTGTGATCTCCCGCTCACTGTGATCTCCCGCTGGTGATTGTAACCCCAATACGCCTCTGTGCTCCCCTCCAGTACTGCCCGCTGTGATCTCCCCCTCACTGTGATACCCCGTTGGTGATTGTAACCCCCATACGGCCCTGTGCTCCCCTCCAGTACTGCCCGCTGTGATCTCCCGCTCACTGTGATCTCCCGCTGGTGATTGTAACCCCCATACGCCCCTGTTCTCCCCTCCAGTACTGCCCACTGTGATCTCCCGCTCACTGTGATACCCCGCTAGTGATTGTAACCCCAATATGCCCCTGTGCTCCCCTCCAGTACTGCCCGCTGTGATCTCCCGCTCACTGTGACACCCCACTGGTGATTGTAACCCCAATACGCCCCTGTGCTCCCCTCCAGTACTGCCCGCTGTGATCTCCCGCTCACTGTGATACCCTGCTAGTGATTGTATCCCCAATACGCCCCTGTGCTCCTCTCCAGTACTGCCCGCTGTGATCTTCCGCTCACTGTGATACCCCGCTAGTGATTGTAACCCCAATATGCCCCTGTGCTCCCCTCCAGTACTGCCCGCTGTGATCTCCCGCTCACTGTGACACCCCGCTAGTGATTGTAACCCCAATACGCCCCTGTTCTCCCTTCCAGTACTGCCCGCTGTGATCTCCCGCTCACTGTGATCTCCCGCTGGTGATTGTAACCTCCATACGCCCCTGTTCTCCCCTCCAGTACTGCCCACTGTGATCTCCCGCTCACTGTGATCTCCCGCTGGTGATTGTAACCCCAATACGCCTCTGTGCTCCCCTCCAGTACTGCCCGCTGTGATCTCCCCCTCACTGTGATACCCCGTTGGTGATTGTAACCTCCATACGCCCCTGTGCTCCCCTCCAGTACTGCCCGCTGTGATCTCCCGCTCACTGTGATCTCCCGCTGGTGATTATAACCCCAATACGCCCCTGTTCTCCCCTCCAGTACTGCCCACTGTGATCTCCCGCTCACTGTGATCTCCCGCTGGTGATTGTAACCCCAATACGCCTCTGTGCTCCCCTCCAGTACTGCCCGCTGTGATCTCCCCCTCACTGTGATACCCCGTTGGTGATTGTAACCTCCATACGCCCCTGTTCTCCCCTCCAGTACTGCCCGCTGTGATCTCCCGCTCACTGTGATCTCCCGCTGGTGATTATAACCCCAATACGCCCCTGTTCTCCCCTCCAGTACTGCCCGCTGTGATCTCCCGCTCACTGTGATACCACGCTAGTGATTGTAACCCCAATACGCCTCTGTTCTCCCCTCCAGTACTGCCCACTGTGATCTCCCGCTCACTGTGATCTCCCGCTGGTGATTGTAACCCCAATACGCCTCTGTGCTCCCCTCCAGTACTGCCCGCTGTGATCTCCCGCTCACTGTGATACCCCGTGTGAGGTAAATCCGGAGATATGACGATAAATCATGACATTCAAGTCATGTCAGGAAGCCCTCTCCTGGTGTCACCCCCCCTTTCCTTCACACAACTGGTTTAGCAACAAATCCATGGCCATGTCCTGTGATATGGAAATTAGGTGGCTTTAGGACAATGGACACAGGATGACTCCCTGCCGTCACCCTGTAGTAGGAGCTGCTAGCTAGTTAGCAAGGCTATGGAAATAGCCAGACAGAACGACTCCAGTAAAAAATGGTTCATATCTCGCAAGCCATATTTCCGATAAATATGGCAACCATAAAAATGGTGTCTCCGCATGTGGACGATGCCGGCACCCCCTTTTTATGGGAACAGGACATTGGGAAATGCCCCAGGCGTGATATCAGCCAATGGGGAACTGGCAGACAGGTCATGAGTCCCCTCGTTCTGTAGCTAAATTCATAACTGTCACAATGAGAGCGTTGGCGTCCGCCTACGACGCTCCCAGGCAAAGTTATAGCCAAAATCCCCTTTGCTGGATAATTCTGATCCATGCAGGGGGAGTGGCAGTGCTTCCCTGTGAGGTCACTAAGGTAGGAGGGGACCTGGATCTGCCCAGGTTGATAACCCTACTTCGGCCATTTTCCAGGGTTCTTCTCGCTGGGGGCACGTGTAGGAAACATCTGTGGGAGTTCCTGGAAACCTGGTCTACAGCGCCCCCCTGTGGCCAGACGCAACAAGGTAACTGATTGAACTGTGTATGCCTGTTTGTAACCCATGCTTTGATTGTAACTGTACTCTGACATAACTGTATATTCTGTAGATTCCCTATTGTATATATTGTAGTTTCTAGTGTGCTTTAGGCGATTAAATTATATAATTAATCTTGGGCTGTTCTGTTATCTCGATCTTGAATCCCACGTCTGTGTGTTCGGCTAATAGTTACCGTGAAGCGGTTGGTGGCAGCGAGTTGTGCCAAGGATTATTGTGGGGAGGCCAGTGAGATTCGGGGAGATTTTATATATTCCGCCCGCGGAGGTCGGGGGAATATATACCCTCCTCTCACCGGGGACCCTTCAATAATCGGCATAAGTAGTATAGCGGCCTCCTTGCTTATTGTCGGGCAATTCCATAATTGGCCTGACTATAAGAGGGGCGCTAGAGAGCGCGTCACGTGCTCTGTCTGTCGGTCGGGAGGTATAAAGGAGGGGTAACCCCCCCTTGCTACCCCCCGATTGTGACGTACTGGTAGCCAGCGCGGGGGATTTCTGAGTGACCCCCCGGTGGTTGTGACACCCCGTTGGTGATTGTAACCCCCATACGGCCCTGTGCTCCCCTCCAGTACTGCCCGCTGTGATCTCCCGCTCACTGTGATCTCCCGCTGGTGATTGTAACCCCCATACGCCCCTGTTCTCCCCTCCAGTACTGCCCACTGTGATCTCCCGCTCACTGTGATCTCCCGCTGGTGATTGTAACCCCCATACGCCCCTGTTCTCCCCTCCAGTACTGCCCGCTGTGATCTCCCGCTCACTGTGATCTCCCGCTGGTGATTGTAACCCCCATACGCCCCTGTTCTCCCCTCCAGTACTGCCCACTGTGATCTCCCGCTCACTGTGATCTCCCGCTGGTGATTGTAACCCCAATACGCCCCTGTGCTCCCCTCCAGTACTGCCCGCTGTGATCTCCCGCTGGTGATTGTAACCCCAATACGCCCCTGTGCTCCCCTCCAGTACTGCCCACTGTGATCTCCCGCTGGTGATTGTAACCCCAATACGCCCCTGTGCTCCCCTCCAGTACTGCCCACTGTGATCTCCTGATCACTGTGATCTCCCGCTGGTGATTGTAACCCCAATACGCCTCTGTGCTCCCCTCCAGTACTGCCCACTGTGATCTCCTGATCACTGTGATCTCCCGCTGGCGATTGTAACCCCAATACGCCCCTGTGCTCCCCTCCAGTACTGCCCGCTGTGATCTCCCGCTCACTGCGATACCCCGCTAGTGATTGTAACCCCCATACGCCCCTGTGCTCCCCTCCAGTACTGCCCGCTGTGATCTCCCGCTCACTGTGATACCCCGCTGGTGATTGTAACCCCAATACGCCCCTGTTCTCCCCTCCAGTACTGCCTGCTGTGATCTCCCGCTCACTGTGATACCCCGCTGGTGATTGTAACCCCAATACGCCCCTGTGCTCCCCTCCAGTACTGCCCGCTGTGATCTCCTGCTCACTGTGACACCCCGCTGGTGATTGTAATCCCAATTCACCCCTGTTCTCCCCTCCAGTACTGCCTGCTGTGATCTCCCGCTCACTGTGATACCCCGCTGGTGATTGTAACCCCAATACGCCCCTGTGCTCCTGTCACGAACCACCGGGGGGGTCACTCAGAAATCCCCCGCGCTGGCTACCAGTACGTCACAATCGGGGGGTAACAAGTGGGGGTCACCCCTACTTTATACCTCCCGACCGACAGACAGAGCACGTGACGCGCTCTCTAGCGCCCCTCTTATAGTCAGGCCAATTATGGAATTGCCCGACAATAAGCAAGGAGGCCGCTATACTACTTATGCCGATTATTGAAGGGTCCCCGGTGAGAGTAAGGTATATATTCCCCCGACCTCCGCGGGCGGAATATATAATATCTTCCCGAATCTCACTGGCCTCCCCACAATAATCCTTGGCACAACTCGCTGCCACCAACCGCTTCACGGTAACTATTAGCCGAACACACAGACGTGGGATTCAAGATCGAGATAACAGAACAGCCCAAGATTAATTATATAATTTAATCGCCTAAAGCACACTAGAAACTACAATATATACAATAGGGAATCTACAGAATATACAGTTATGTCAGAGTACAGTTACAGATAAAGCATGGTTTACAAACAGGTATGCAAATTCAATCAGTTACCTTGTGTGTCTGGCCACAGGGGGGCGCTGTAGACCAGGGTTCTAGGATTCTTCCTCACAGGTCTTTCCCAACCAGGCCCCCGAGCAGAAGAACACTGGAAAATGGCCGAAGTAGGGTTATCAACCTGGGCAGATCCAGGTCCCCTCCTACCTTAGTGACCTCACAGGGAAGCACTGCCACTCCCCCTGCATGGATCAGAATTATCCAGCAAAGGGGATATTGGCCATAACTTTGCCTGGGAGCGTCGTAGGCGGACGCCAATGCTCTCATTGTGACAGTTATGAATTTAGCCACAGAACGAGGGGACTCATGACCTGTCTACGAGTTCCCATATGGCTGATATCACGCCTGGGGTATTTCCCAAGCTCCCCCTTCCATAAAAAAGGTGTGCCAGCATCGTCCGCCTGCGCAAACACCATTTTTATGGTTGCCATATTTATCGGAGATATGGCTTGCGAGATATGAACCATTTTTTACTGGAGTCGTTCTGTCTGGCTACTTCCAAGCCTTGCTAATGAGATACAACTCTTGTTACAGGGTGACGGCAGGGAGCCATCCTGTGTCCATTGTCCGCACATCATCTCATCTCCATATCAGAGGAGATGGCTGTTGGAGGTGTAAGTGGGATGTGACACCTTCACAGATGCTGGACATTTGAGCACAAGAAGGGAGGGGGGCACTGCCAGGGAGTGATGAGAGCAATTATGACTTCTAGTCATAATTCCTCTTCATATCCCAGGATTTACCTCACACCTCCCCCCTTTTGAGGGCGCTAGGGGGCAGCACACTCCGGTGTTCCCCCGTGCGCCCGTCCGCGACCTCTCCTTGTCGGGACAGCCCGTCTGCGTTACCGTGGTCACGGCCCCTTTTGTGGCGAATGGTGAAGTCGTAGTGCTGGAGCGCAAGGCTCCATCGCAACAATCGCCCATTCGTCCCAGAGACGGTGTGCAACCAGCTGAGGGGATTGTGGTCCGTCTCCACGATGAAGTGGCGCCCGTATAGATAGGGTTGCAGACGCTGCAGGGCCCACACTATGGCCAGGCACTCCTTCTCCATTGTAGAATAGGCCACTTCCCTTGGTAACAGCTTCCTGCTCAGGTACAAGACTGGGTGCTCTTGGCTCGCAGAGTCCACCTGGCTGAGCACCGCACCGAGGCCGAAGTCACTGGCGTCGGTCTGTACTACAAACGGCCGCGTGAAGTCGGCTGCCTGTAGCACGGGCGGGCTGGACAGGGCGTCCTTTAGGGCCCGGAAGGCTGTCTCGCAGTCCACTGTCCAATCGACTGCAGAGGGCAGCTTCTTCTTGGTGAGGTCCGTCAAGGGCTTTGCCAGGCTACTATAGCATGGAACAAACCTCCTATAGTACCCAGCGGTCCCCAAGAAGGACATCACCTGCTTCTTGGTCCTGGGGGTGGGCCAGGATGCGATGGCCTCCACTTTCTCAGGCTCGGGCTTCAGCGTTCCCCCACCTACCCGGTGACCGAGGTACTGGACCTCGCTCATGGCCAGCTGACACTTTCCCGGCTTGATGGTCAAACCTGCCCGGTGGATCCGCCTGAGCACCTGTGCTAGATGCTCTAGGTGGTCCTCCCAGGTGGGACTGAAGACGGCAATGTCATCCAGGTACGCGGCCGCGTACCCTTCAAGTCCCTTGAGCAGGGTGTTGACCATCCGCTGGAAAGTGGCAGGGGCATTCCTCATCCCGAATGGCATCACCGTGGACTCGTACAGTCCAAATGGGGTAATAAAGGCAGAGCGTTCCCTGGCCTTGCGAGTCAGGGGGATCTGCCAATATCCCCGGCTCAGGTCCATGATGGTCAGGTACTGAGCCCCGGCCAACTGATCGAGCAGGTCATCGATGCGTGGCATTGGGTACGCATCGGCGACCGTGACAGCATTGAGCCCCCTGTAGTCCACGCAGAACCGAGTGGTTCGGTCCTTCTTAGGGACGAGGACTACAGGCGAGGCCCAAGCGCTGTTGGATGCCTGGATCACCCCCAGGTTCAGCATCTCGTCAATCTCCTGGCGCATGTGTTGCTGCACCTCCAGGGAGACCCGATATGCTGAACGCCGGATCGGGGGATGATCCCCAGTGTCCACGTGATGGACAGCCAAGTCAGTCCTTCCGGGCTGGTTGGTAAACAACCCCCGGAAGGGGTGTAGGGTGGCCCACAGCTGGGACCGTTGGTCCTCCAAGAGCTGGTGGCCAACCTCCACATCCTCAATGGATCCGCCTGCCCTAACCTGGGCTAGCATATCCAAGAGGGTTTCCGCTTCTCCCTCCTCGGGCAGGTTGCACACGGGGAGCGCACATGCCTCCCGCTCATGATGTGCCTTCATCATGTTCACATGGAAGGGCTTCCGCCTTCCACGGGCAGGGTCCAGGGTGACCAGGTACGTTACAGGGTTGAGCTGCTGGTACACGAGGTATGGGCCTTCCCAGGCTGCCTGAAGCTTGTCCTGTGGTACGGGGACCAGTACCCACACCTTTTGACCCACTTGGTAGGTCCTCTCACAAGCGTTCTGGTCGTACCAACGCTTCTGATCGGCCTGGGCTTGAGCCATATTGTCGTGTACCAGTTGCGTCAAGGCCTGCATTTTGTCCCGGAAGCGCATGACATACTCGATAACCGACACTCCAGGGGTGGCCAAATCCCCTTCCCAAGCCTCTTTCACCAGAGCCAGGGGGCCCCGCACACGTCGCCCGTACAGGAGCTCAAACGGTGAGAATCCTGTTGAGGCCTGTGGAACCTCCCGGTAAGCAAATAACAGGTGTGGGAGATACCGCTCCCAGTCACGCCCATGGGAGTCGACCAACATCTTAAGCATCTGCTTTAAGGTGCCATTGAACCGCTCGCACAGGCCATTAGTCTGTGGATGGTACGGGCTGGCCACCAGATGTCGCACCTGGACTTGCTTACAGAGGGTCTCCATCAGCTGGGACATGAATTGGGTCCCCCGGTCGGTGAGCATTTCCTGGGGAAAACCCACTCGGGAGAAAATCTCCAGCAATGCGGTGGCCACCTTGTCAGCCCGAATGGACGACAAGGCCACTGCTTCTGGGTACCGGGTGGCATAGTCAACTACCGTCAGTATGAAGCGTTTCCCGGAGCTGCTGGGGATGGCCAGCGGGCCGACCAGATCCACAGCCACCCTCCTGAAAGGCTCATCGATGATTGGCAGAGATACTAGTGGGGCTTTGGGGTGTGGCCCCGCCTTCCCCACTCTCTGACAGGTTTCACACGAACGGCAGTAGGCAGCCACATCGGCCCCCATTTTTGGCCAGTAGAAATGCTGGTTTAACCTGGCCTTGGTCTTAGCGATCCCTAGGTGTCCGGCCATCGGAATCTCATGTGCGATCCGCAACAACTCCGTCCGGAACGGATAGGGTACCACCAACTGTCGGTCCCTGGGCCACGCCTCCGGTGAACCCTGCTGGACCGTGGCCCGGTACAGCCGTCCTTGGTCCCAGACCACTCGCTCCGGGTCCGAGTCCGAGGGAGGCTGTGCCGCCTGCTCCTTTAGAGCTTTCAGGCTGTCGTCAGCTTCTAACGCTGCCTGAAACCCCTGACCAGATGTGGCCAGAATCGACGAGACTGTCACATCTTCGGTCAGTACCCCGGGACCTGTGTCCTGGCCTCCACCTGACTCGGCTGCCACTTGGTCAGAAGGGGAAGAGCTATCGGACCTCCGGGAGGCCCCTTGGCTTCCAGCACTCCCACTGCGGGTGACAGCGGCCACAGCCGCTGCGACCGTGGGTCGTGCCTGCTCCTCCTCCGTTCCTGACCAAGTCGCCGGTTCAGGCAGACCTACCTGGCTTCCTGACACCCCGGTTGTGGGGGAACCCTGCACCGAGATCTTACCTGGGAGCACTTCCGCTCCTGGACCGGCCCCAATCTCACCTGCCTGTTCCCCCTCTGCAGCAACAGAACCCCGCTGTGAAATCTCTGGGGACCCCACATTTGCTGTGGTAGCCCCCACCCCACACACTGGTCCTCCCCCTGCAGCACCCTGCTCTCTGCTTATCCCTGCAGAGGGCAACAGATCCCAGCTCACAGGCTGGTTACTTGTAGAGGCATGGTCACACCTTCCTCTGACCCCCTCCCCTGTCACAGCTGCAGCTGAGTGTGTGTCTATGGTGTCTATGCAAGCAGAAATATCAGAGTTCACTCCCTCCTCCCTTACATCATTCATAGATAACACATTAACATTGTCCGGAGGCACGTCAGCACTGGCTGAAGGTTCAGCCTTTGGGGCGGGGCCAAACTGGGAGGTTATTTGCCCCAAATCTGTCCCAAGTAGCACGTTTGCAGGGATCCGATCAGTTACCCCCACCTCCCTCACCCCTCGCCCTGCGCCCCAGTCCACATAAATGTCAGCAACAGGCAGCGCCGGGTCAGTGCCTCCAATCCCGGAGACAGCAAGGGTTTTTCCAGGGATCAAGTCTTGGGGGGACACCATCTCAGGCCGCACCAGAGTCACCTCCGAGGCGCTGTCTCGCAGTCCTATGGTCACAGACTGGCCGACGGTGACAGGTTGGAAGCTGTCCAGGGACCTACCACCACCCCCACCCACACAATACACCTTGGGCGGCCCTTGGGACGGGGACGGAGCCGGGGCCTTGGGACGCTGAGGGCACATGGCCTTGAAGTGTCCAGGTAGGTTGCACTGGTGGCACCGTCTTGGTTCCGCCACGGGCCTGGAGAGGGGAGTTGAGGGGGACACCCCCTGCAGTCTAGGGGCAGGTGGGGCAGTCGCAGAATTCATTTTACCCCCTCTCCAGGTGCTGCTGGTGGCCGCTCTCCTGGCCTCAGGGGCCCGGTTGTTGGTGTAGTCATCGGCAAGGGCAGCTGTAGCCGTGGACCCCTTTGGCTTCTGGTCTCGGATGAACTGGCGGAGATCCTCAGGGCAGTTCCACAAGAGTTGCTCCGTGATGAACAAGTCCAGGATCTCCGGTCCGGTGGAAAGCTGCAGGCCTTGGGTCCAGTGGTCGGCAGCTCGGGCAAGTGCCCGCCGGTGGTCAGCCCAGGAGTCCTTTGGTCCCTTCTGTAGGCTCCGGAACTTCTTGCGGTAGGACTCTGGGGTGAGGTTGTACTGTTGGATCAGGGCCCGCTTGATGGTGTCGTAGCCCTGATCTGCCTCAGCAGGCAAGTCCCCAAGGATATCCAGGGCCTTACCCCTTAAACGGGGGGTCAGGTATTTGGCCCACTGGTCCTTGTCCAGATGGTGCTGCAGGCAAGTCCGTTCAAAAGCAGTCAAGAAAGAGTCCAAGTCTCCATCCTTCTCCAGCACTAGGAAGTCCTCAACACGGACCTTTGGAAGTTTGGTGTCTTGAAGGTCACGTGTGGCTGATGAGGGCCGGAGCTGAGCTAGCTGCAGCTGGTGGTCACGGTCTGCCTGTTGCCGTCGCTCCGCAGCCTCACGCTCTGCCTGGCGCTCTTCACGCGCTGCCTGCCGCTCTGCCCTGCGCTCTGCCATGAGTATCTCGTAGGTATCCCGGTCTCCAGCCTGGAGAAGGGCCATAGCCATTTGAAGAAGGCTATCCGAGCCTCCCAGGCTCGGTGGAATGGCACGTGGTGATCTGCGGCCCGCTGCGGAGCCTGGTGCTTCACTGTCCATTGCAGAGCGGAGGGCTGGCATCTGGCTCGTTGAGGAACCTTGGGCGAGCTCCTCCTCATCTTGTCCAGCAGTGCCAGGTTGTGCAATGTCCTCGGCAGAACGGCTTTCTGGCGTCGAGCTCCTGGAGGGCTCGTGGACAACCTCCTCATCGTCTCTGGCCTCAACATCGGCCATTCCTTTGGCTTTGCTCCTGGTGCTATCAGCCATTGTTGCAGACTTTGGTCACTGACACAGAACTGACACCTGATGCCTCCACACACCTTACAGTATCTGCACTCTGACACTCTAGTGTTGAGCTGGTCTGAAGACCCCAGCAGCCACAGCTGCTGCAGGCAGTCTTTAGTGTCTGGGAGTATGGGTCTCACACTCACACACACTATTATCTCGATCCCACCGCTTGCCACCAATATGTCACGAACCACCGGGGGGGTCACTCAGAAATCCCCCGCGCTGGCTACCAGTACGTCACAATCGGGGGGTAACAAGTGGGGGTCACCCCTACTTTATACCTCCCGACCGACAGACAGAGCACGTGACGCGCTCTCTAGCGCCCCTCTTATAGTCAGGCCAATTATGGAATTGCCCGACAATAAGCAAGGAGGCCGCTATACTACTTATGCCGATTATTGAAGGGTCCCCGGTGAGAGTAAGGTATATATTCCCCCGACCTCCGCGGGCGGAATATATAATATCTTCCCGAATCTCACTGGCCTCCCCACAATAATCCTTGGCACAACTCGCTGCCACCAACCGCTTCACGGTAACTATTAGCCGAACACACAGACGTGGGATTCAAGATCGAGATAACAGAACAGCCCAAGATTAATTATATAATTTAATCGCCTAAAGCACACTAGAAACTACAATATATACAATAGGGAATCTACAGAATATACAGTTATGTCAGAGTACAGTTACAGATAAAGCATGGTTTACAAACAGGTATGCAAATTCAATCAGTTACCTTGTGTGTCTGGCCACAGGGGGGCGCTGTAGACCAGGGTTCTAGGATTCTTCCTCACAGGTCTTTCCCAACCAGGCCCCCGAGCAGAAGAACACTGGAAAATGGCCGAAGTAGGGTTATCAACCTGGGCAGATCCAGGTCCCCTCCTACCTTAGTGACCTCACAGGGAAGCACTGCCACTCCCCCTGCATGGATCAGAATTATCCAGCAAAGGGGATATTGGCCATAACTTTGCCTGGGAGCGTCGTAGGCGGACGCCAATGCTCTCATTGTGACAGTTATGAATTTAGCCACAGAACGAGGGGACTCATGACCTGTCTACGAGTTCCCATATGGCTGATATCACGCCTGGGGTATTTCCCAAGCTCCCCCTTCCATAAAAAAGGTGTGCCAGCATCGTCCGCCTGCGCAAACACCATTTTTATGGTTGCCATATTTATCGGAGATATGGCTTGCGAGATATGAACCATTTTTTACTGGAGTCGTTCTGTCTGGCTACTTCCAAGCCTTGCTAATGAGATACAACTCTTGTTACAGGGTGACGGCAGGGAGCCATCCTGTGTCCATTGTCCGCACATCATCTCATCTCCATATCAGAGGAGATGGCTGTTGGAGGTGTAAGTGGGATGTGACACCTTCACAGATGCTGGACATTTGAGCACAAGAAGGGAGGGGGGCACTGCCAGGGAGTGATGAGAGCAATTATGACTTCTAGTCATAATTCCTCTTCATATCCCAGGATTTACCTCACAGCTCCCCTCCAGTACTGCCCGCTGTGATCTCCCGCTCACTGTGACACCCCGCTGGTGATTGTAACCCCAATTCACCCCTGTTCTCCCCTCCAGTACTGCCCGCTGTGATCTCCCGCTCACTGTGATACCCCGCTGGTGATTGTAACCCCAATTCACCCCTGTTCTCCCCTCCAGTACTGCCCGCTGTGATCTCCCGCTCACTGTGATACCCCGCTGATTATTGTAACCCCAATACGCCCCTGTTCTCCCCTCCAGTACTGTCCGCTGTGATCTCCCGCTCACTGTGACACCCCGCTGGTGATTGTAACCCCAATTCACCCCTGTTCTCCCCTCCAGTACTGCCCGCTGTGATCTCCCGCTCACTGTGATACCCCGCTGGTGATTGTAACCCCAATTCACCCCTGTTCTCCCCTCCAGTACTGCCCGCTGTGATCTCCCGCTCACTGTGATACCCCGCTGATTATTGTAACCCCAATACGCCCCTGTGCTCCCCTCCAGTACTGCCCGCTGTGATCTCCCGCTCACTGTGATACCCCGCTGGTTATTGTAACCTCCATACGCCCCTGTTCTCCCCTCCAGTACTGCCCGCTGTGATCTCCCGCTGGTTATTGTAACCCCAATACGCCCCTGTGCTCCCCTCCAGTACTGCCCGCTGTGATCTCCTGATCACTGTGATACCCCGCTGGTGATTGTAACCCCAATACACCCCTGTGCTCCCCTCCAGTACTGCCCGCTGTGATCTCCCGCTGGTGATTGTAACCCCCATACGCCCCTGTGCTCCCCTCCAGTACTGCCCGCTGTGATCTCCTGCTCACTGTGACACCCCGCTGGTGATTGTAATCCCAATTCACCCCTGTTCTCCCCTCCAGTACTGCCTGCTGTGATCTCCCGCTCACTGTGATACCCCGCTGGTGATTGTAACCCCAATACGCCCCTGTGCTCCCCTCCAGTACTGCCCGCTGTGATCTCCCGCTCACTGTGACACCCCGCTGGTGATTGTAACCCCAATTCACCCGTTCTCCCCTCCAGTACTGCCCGCTGTGATCTCCCGCTCACTGTGATACCCCGCTGGTGATTGTAACCCCAATTCACCCCTGTTCTCCCCTCCAGTACTGCCCGCTGTGATCTCCCGCTCACTGTGATACCCCGCTGATTATTGTAACCCCAATACGCCCCTGTGCTCCCCTCCAGTACTGCCCGCTGTGATCTCCCGCTCACTGTGATACCCCGCTGGTTATTGTAACCTCCATACGCCCCTGTGCTCCCCTCCAGTACTGCCCGCTGTGATCTCCTGATCACTGTGATACCCCGCTGGTGATTGTAACCCCAATACGCCCCTGTGCTCCCCTCCAGTACTGCCCGCTGTGATCTCCTGATCACTGTGATACCCCGCTGGTGATTGTAACCCCAATACGCCCCTGTGCTCCCCTCCAGTACTGCCCGCTGTGATCTCCCGCTGGTGATTGTAACCCCAATACGCCCCTGTGCTCCCCTCCAGTACTGCCCGCTGTGATCTCCCGCTCACTGTGATACCCCGCTGGTGATTGTAACCCCAATACGCCCCTGTTCTTCCATCTAGTACTGTCCGCTGTGATCTCCCGCTGGTGATTGTAACCCCCATACGCCCCTGTGCTCCCCTCCAGTACTGCCCGCTGTGATCTCCTGCTCACTGTGACACCCCGCTGGTGATTGTAATCCCAATTCACCCCTGTTCTCCCCTCCAGTACTGCCCGCTGTGATCTCCCGCTCACTGTGATACCCCGCTAGTGATTGTAACCCCGATACGCCCCTGTGCTCCCCTCCAGTTCTGCTCGCTCTGATCTCCTGATCACTGTGACACCCCGCTGGTGATTGTAATCCCAATTCACCCCTGTTCTCCCCTCCAGTACTGCCCGCTGTGATCTCCCGCTCACTGCGATACCCCGCTGGTGATTGTAACCCCCATACGCCCCTGTTCTCCCCTCCAGTTCTGCCCGCTGTGATCTCCTGATCACTGTGACACCCCGCTGGTGATTGTAACCCCAATACGCCCCTGTGCTCCCCTCCAGTACTGCCCGCTGTGATCTCCTGATCACTGTGATACTCCGCTGGTGATTGTAACCCCAATACGCCCCTGTTCTCCCCTCCAGTACTGCCCGCTGAGATCTCCTGCTCACTGTGATACCCCGCTGGTGATTGTAACCCCCATACGCCCCTGTGCTCCCCTCCAGTACTGCCCGCTGTGATCTCCTGATCACTGTGACACCCCGCTGGTGATTGTAACCCCAATACGCCCCTGTTCTCCCCTCCAGTACTGCCCGCTGTGATCTCCCGCTCACTGTGATACCCCGCTAGTGATTGTAACCCCAATACACCCCTGTTCTCCCCTCCAGTACTGCCCGCTGTGATCTCCCGCTGGTGATTGTAACCCCAATACGCCCCCTGTGCTCCCCTCCAGTACTGCCCGCTGAGATCTCCTGCTCACTGTGATATCCCGCTAGTGATTGTAACCCCAATACGCCCCTGTGCTCCCCTCCAGTACTGCCCGCTGTGATCTCCCGCTCACTGTGATACCCCGCTGGTTATTGTAACCCCAATACGCCCCTGTTCTTCCCTCTAGTACTGCCCGCTGTGATCTCCCGCTCACTGTGATACCCCGCTGGTGATTGTAACCCCCATACGCCCCTGTGCTCCCCTCCAGTACTGCCCGCTGTGATCTCCCGCTCACTGTGATACCCCGCTGGTGATTGTAACCTCCATACGCCCCTGTTCTCCCCTCCAGTACTGCCCGCTGTGATCTCCCGCTCACTGTGATATCCCGCTAGTGATTGTAACCCCCATACGCCCCTGTGCTCCCCTCCAGTACTGCCCGCTGTGATCTCCCGCTCACTGTGATATCCCGCTAGTGATTGTAACCCCCATACGCCCCTGTTCTCCCCTCCAGTTCTGCCCGCTGTGATCTCCTGATCACTGTGACACCCCGCTGGTGATTGTAACCCCAATACGCCCCTGTTCTCCCCTCCAGTACTGCCCGCTGAGATCTCCCGCTCACTGTGATACCCCGCTGGTGATTGTAACCCCCATACGCCCCTGTTCTCCCCTCCAGTACTGCCCGCTGTGATCTCCCGCTCACTGTGATACCCCGCTGGTGATTGTAACCCCCATACGCCCCTGTTCTCCCCTCCAGTACTGCCCGCTGTGATCTCCCGCTCACTGTGATACCCCGCTGGTGATTGTAACCCCAATACGCCCCTGTTCTCCCCTCCAGTACTGCCCCGCTGTGATCTCCCGCTCACTGTGATACCCCGCTAGTGATTGTAACCCCAATACGCCCCTGTTCTCCCCTCCAGTACTGCCCGCTGTGATCTCCCGCTCACTGTGATACCCCGCTGGTGATTGTAACCCCAATACGCCCCTGTTCTCCCCTCCAGTACTGCCCGCTGTGATCTCCCGCTCACTGTGATATCCCGCTAGTGATTGTAACCCCCATACGCCCCTGTTCTCCCCTCCAGTTCTGCCCGCTGTGATCTCCTGATCACTGTGACACCCCGCTGGTGATTGTAACCCCAATACGCCCCTGTTCTCCCCTCCAGTACTGCCCGCTGAGATCTCCCGCTCACTGTGATACCCCGCTAGTGATTGTAACCCCCATACGCCCCTGTTCTCCCCTCCAGTACTGCCCGCTGTGATCTCCCGCTCACTGTGATACCCCGCTGGTGATTGTAACCCCCATACGCCCCTGTTCTCCCCTCCAGTACTGCCCGCTGTGATCTCCCGCTCACTGTGATACCCCGCTGGTGATTGTAACCCCAATACGCCCCTGTTCTCCCCTCCAGTACTGCCCCGCTGTGATCTCCCGCTCACTGTGATACCCCGCTAGTGATTGTAACCCCAATACGCCCCTGTGCTCCCCTCCAGTACTGCCCGCTTTGATCTCCTGCTCACTGTGATACCCCGCTGGTGATTGTAACCCCGATACGCCCCTGTGCTCCCCTCCAGTACTGCTCACTGTGATCTCCCGCTCACTGTGATCTCCCGCTGGTGATTGTAACCCCAATACGCCCCTGTGCTCCCCTCCAGTACTGCCCGCTGTGATCTCCCGCTCACTGTGATACCCCGCTGGTGATTGTAACCCCAATACGCCCCTGTGCTCCCCTCCAGTACTGCCCGCTGTGATCTCCCGCTCACTGTGATACCCCGCTAGTGATTGTAACCCCGATACGCCCCTGTTTTCCCCTCCAGTACTGCCCGCTGTGATCTCCCGCTCACTGTGATACCCCGCTAGTGATTGTAACCCCCATACGCCCCTGTTCTCCCTTCCAGTACTGCCCGCTGTGATCTGCCGCTCACTGTGATACCCCGCTGGTGATTGTAATCCCAATACGCCCCTGTGCTCCCCTCCAGTACTGCCCGCTGTGATCTCCCGCTCACTGTGATACCCCGCTGGTGATTGTAACCCCAATTCGCCCCTGTGCTCCCCTCCAGTACTGCCTGCTGTGATCTCCTGCTCACTGTGATACCCCGCTGGTGATTGTAACCCCAATACGCCCCTGTTCTCCCCTCCAGTACTGCCCGCTGTGATCTCCCGCTCACTGTGATACCCCGCTGGTGATTGTAACCCCAATACGCCCCTGTTCTCCCCTCCAGTACTGCCCGCTGTGATCTCCCGCTCACTGTGATATCCCGCTAGTGATTGTAACCCCCATACGCCCCTGTTCTCCCCTCCAGTTCTGCCCGCTGTGATCTCCTGATCACTGTGACACCCCGCTGGTGATTGTAACCCCAATACGCCCCTGTTCTCCCCTCCAGTACTGCCCGCTGAGATCTCCCGCTCACTGTGATACCCCGCTGGTGATTGTAACCCCCATACGCCCCTGTTCTCCCCTCCAGTACTGCCCGCTGTGATCTCCCGCTCACTGTGATACCCCGCTGGTGATTGTAACCCCCATACGCCCCTGTTCTCCCCTCCAGTACTGCCCGCTGTGATCTCCCGCTCACTGTGATACCCCGCTGGTGATTGTAACCCCAATACGCCCCTGTTCTCCCCTCCAGTACTGCCCCGCTGTGATCTCCCGCTCACTGTGATACCCCGCTAGTGATTGTAACCCCAATACGCCCGTTCTCCCCTCCAGTACTGCCCGCTGTGATCTCCTGCTCACTGTGATACCCCGCTGGTGATTGTAACCCCGATACGCCCCTGTGCTCCCCTCCAGTACTGCTCACTGTGATCTCCCGCTCACTGTGATCTCCCGCTGGTGATTGTAACCCCAATACGCCCCTGTGCTCCCCTCCAGTACTGCCCGCTGTGATCTCCCGCTCACTGTGATACCCCGCTGGTGATTGTAACCCCAATACGCCCCTGTGCTCCCCTCCAGTACTGCCCGCTGTGATCTCCCGCTCACTGTGATACCCCGCTAGTGATTGTAACCCCGATACGCCCCTGTTTTCCCCTCCAGTACTGCCCGCTGTGATCTCCCGCTCACTGTGATACCCCGCTAGTGATTGTAACCCCCATACGCCCCTGTTCTCCCCTCCAGTACTGCCCGCTGTGATCTGCCGCTCACTGTGATACCCCGCTGGTGATTGTAATCCCAATACGCCCCTGTGCTCCCCTCCAGTACTGCCCGCTGTGATCTCCCGCTCACTGTGATACCCCGCTGGTGATTGTAACCCCAATTCGCCCCTGTGCTCCCCTCCAGTACTGCCCGCTGTGATCTCCCGCTCACTGTGATACCCCGCTAGTGGATGTAACCCCAATACGCCCCTGTGCTCCCCTCCAGTACTGCCTGCTGTGATCTCCCGCTCACTGTGATACCCCGCTGGTGATTGTAACCCCAATACACCCCTGTTCTGCCCTCCAGTACTGCCCGCTGTGATCTCCCGCTCACTGTGATACCCTGCTAGTGATTGTAACCCCCATACGCCCCTCTGTGCTCCCCTCCAGTACTGCCCGCTGTGATCTCCCGCTCACTGTGATACCCCGCTAGTGATTGTAACCCCCATACGCCCCTCTGTGCTCCCCTCCAGTACTGCCCGCTGTGATCTCCCGCTCACTGTGATACCCCGCTGGTGATTGTAACCCCAATACGCCCCTGTGCTCCCCTCCAGTACTGTCCGCTGTGATCTCCCGCTCACTGTGATCTCCCGCTCACTGTGATCTCCCGCTGGTGATTGTAACCACAATACGCCCCTGTGCTCCCCTCCAGTACTGCCCGCTGTGATCTCCTGCTCACTGTGATACCCCGCTGGTGATTGTAACCCCGATACGCCCCTGTTCTCCCCTCCAGTACTGCCCGCTGTGATCTCCCGCTCACTGATACCCTGCTGGTGATTGTAACCCCAATACGCCCCTGTTCTCCCCTCCAGTACTGCCCGCTGTGATCTCCCGCTCACTGTGATACTCCGCTGGTGATTGTAACCCCCATACGCCCCTGTTCTCCCCTCCAGTACTGCCCGCTGTGATCTCCCGCTCACTGATACCCTGCTGGTGATTGTAACCCCCATACGCCCCTGTTCTCCCCTCCAGTACTGCCCGCTGTGATCTCCCGCTCACTGTGATACCCCGCTGGTGATTGTAACCCCAATACGCCCCTGTGCTCCCCTCCAGTACTGCCCGCTGTGATCTCCTGCTCACTGTGATACCCCGCTGGTGATTGTAACCCCGATACGCCCCTGTGCTCCCCTCCAGTACTGCTCACTGTGATCTCCCGCTCACTGTGATACCCCGCTGGTGATTGTAACCCCAATACGCCCCTGTGCTCCCCTCCAGTACTGCCCGCTGTGATCTCCTGCTCACTGTGATACCCCGCTGGTGATTGTAACCCCAATACACCCCTGTGCTCCCCTCCAGTACTGCCCGCTGTGATCTCCTGCTCACTGTGATACCCCGCTAGTGATTGTAACCCCAATACGCCCCTGTTCTCCCCTCCAGTACTGTCCGCTGTGATCTCCCGCTCACTGTGATACCCCGCTGGTGATTGTAACCCCAATACGCCCCTGTGCTCCCCTCCAGTACTGCCCGCTGTGATCTCCCGCTCACTGTGATACCCCGCTGGTGATTGTAACCCCAATACGCCCCTGTGCTCCCCTCCAGTACTGCCCGCTGTGATCTCCTGCTCACTGTGATACCCCGCTGGTGATTGTAACCCCAATTCGCCCCAGCAGTTCCGCACTCGTTACTGCGCTCCCGCTCAGGTCGGCATCATTACTACCACCCCTTTCTTGTGGTCGGGGGGTAAAGTCCTTTTTTTGGCTCCTTTCATTCACTGATCATGTGACATGCGGGCGCAGTAATCATCCACATGGATTTTATTAATAATATTTAACAATTCAAAAGCAAAAACATAAAAAAAGAAACAAAAAACCCCCAAAACCCCCAGTCTGACAGATTGTGCGGCCCGTCGCCCCCTCACTGCAGGTTGTGGATCATCTCCTCCTTGGCGATCAGGTGCGTGGTCTTGTTCACCAGCGCCATCAGCGAGTTCAGCTTCTGCGACCAGTCGTTCAGGAGGTCGTTGGGGTCCTTGGGCCTCTGGAAGTTGATGATGCCGGCCAGGCGGTCCACCTTGGCGTAGATGGTTTTATTTACCACTAATGTGGAGAGAAATTCTTCTGATTCCTGAAGACAGAAGAAGTGAGGGGAGCCAATCAGCATCGCCCCAGACAAGGCTCCGCCCATGAGGAGCGGCAGGCGATCACTTACGTCCACAGACAGGTCCAGCATCTGCGCCATCCTCTTCATCGTGATCCGCGTGTAATATTTCGCCATAATTCTAATATTCTGTGAAGACACAACAGGCGGTGAGCGGTAGCAGCGAAAGACCCCCGCCCCTCCCCCTCCCCTCCAAAAGGGGGCGCCCCAATATCTGCACACGACACCTACGTGCTCCACCACCCGGTTCTTCAGGTCCTTCCAGTGCTTCTCCCCCTGCTCCGAGTAACTGAAGACGTCTGTGGCCTCGCTGTCCAGGGAGCCTTCCCGCAGCTCCTTCCCGTACTCCTCCACCAGCACGGACCACCGCATCAGCTCCATGGTGGTGAAGAGCTTCAGCAGGTCTCTGCCGGAGAGAGCGTTACATGGGACTGCACTGTGCATACTGAAGAGTTATCACAAGTGTTACATGGGACTGCCAGTCACTTACTTGTACTTGGGGAGGTCTTCCAGCTTCTTGTCGCCGCTGATCCTGTGCACCAGGTCGGATTGCTCATTGTCGTAGGGGGACAGGATGACGTAGAGGACGACGCTCTTCAGAGCCTGCAGCAGAGGGCGCTGTTATCAGTGACTGCTGCTCTGTGACGCGCACTGCGGGGACAACGCGCGGGACTCACCTGCTGCCACTTCTCGCTCTCCGCCTGGATGCACGGCGTGTCGTAGATGGCGCGGTAGTGCTTACATATAGAGAGGTAGGAGCCCTCGTGCTGGTCCACCTGGATCATCAGGTTGTAGTATTTCAGCTTCAGCTGCTGCAGAAAGAGCGAGAGAAGGCAGGAAGAGTTCAGCTCTGAAGCTACTGAACAGTGAGTGCAGCTCTGAGGTATAATCGAGGATGTGACTATTGGGGTACAGAGGGGGGTCTCAGGTGACCCATTGTGGTGTCGTTACCTCTGTGTTCTCATCCTGGAAGAACTTGGTGTTGATCTTTTTGCTGATGATCTGGGTGCGGATATAATCCTTCACCGCCAGGCACAGGCGCATCTGCTCCAGGATGAACTCCACCTTCTCCTTCTTCTCCATGGATCCATAGGTCTCCACCTGAAACCCCAGATCACATTACAGGGGGCAGCAGCCGCCCCTCACCTGAAGCCCCCGCAGTATGGACGCCTCTGGCCCCTCACCTGAACCTCCTGCAGGATGGACGCCGCTGACCCCTCACCTAAAGTCCCTGCAGGTTGGACGCCGCCGACCCCTCACCTGAAGCCCCCACAGTATGGACGCCTCTGGCCCCTCACCTGAAGCTCCTGCAGTATGGACGCCTCTGGCCCCTCACCTGAAGCCCCCGCAGTATGGACGCCTCTGGCCCCTCACCTGAAGCCCCTGCAGTATGGACGCCTCTGGCCCCTCACCTGAAGCCCCTGCAGGATGGACGCTGCCAGCCCCTCACCTGAAGCTCCTGCAGGATGGAAGCTGCCGACCCCTCACCTGAAGCTCCTGCAGGATGGAAGCTGCCGACCCCTCACCTGAAGCTCCTGCAGGATGGACGCCGCTGACCCCTCACCTGAAGCTCCTGCAGGATGGACGCCGCTGACCCCTCACCTGAAGCTCCTGCAGGATGGACGCCGCTGACCCCTCACCTGAAGCTCCTGCAGGATGGACGCCGCTGACCCCTCACCTGAAGCTCCTGCAGGATGGACGCCGCTGACCCCTCACCTGAAGCTCCTGCAGGATGGACGCCGCTGACCCCTCACCTGAAGCTCCTGCAGGATGGACGCCGCTGACCCCTCACCTGAAGCTCCTGCAGGATGGACGCTGCCGGCCCCTCACCTGAAGCCCCTGCAGTATGGACGCTGCCGGCCCCTCACCTGAAGCCCCCACAGTATGGACGCCTCTGGCCCCTCACCTGAAGCCCCCACAGTATGGACGCCTCTGGCCCCTCACCTGAAGCCCCTGCAGGATGGACGCTGCCAGCCCCTCACCTGAAGCCCCTGCAGTATGGACGCCGCTGACCCCTCACCTGAACCTCCTGCAGGATGGACGCTGCCGACCCCTCACCTGAAGCTCTTGCAGGATGGACGCCGCTGACCCCTCACCTGAAGCTCCTGCAGTATGGACGCTGCCGACCCCTCACCTGAAGCCCCCACAGTATGGACGCCGCCGGCCCCTCACCGGAAGCCCCTGCAGGATGGACGCCGCCGGCCCCTCACCTGAAGCCCCTGCAGTATGGACGCCGCTGACCCCTCACCTGAACCTCCTGCAGGATGGACGCTGCCGACCCCTCACCTGAACCTCCTGCAGTATGGACGCTGCCGGCCCCTCACCTGAAGCTCCCGCAGTATGGATGCCGCCGGCCCCTCATCTGAAGCCCCTGCAGTATGGACGCCTCTGGCCCTCCACCTGAAGCTCCCGCAGTATGGACGCTGCCGGCCCCTCACCTGAAGCTCCTGCAGGATGGACGCCTCTGGCCCCTCACCTGAAGCCCCCGCAGTATGGACGCCTCTGGCTCCTCACCTGAAGCCCCCGCAGTATGGACGCTGCCGGCCCCTCACCTGAAGCCCCTGCAGTATGGACGCTGCCGGCCCCTCACCTGAAGCCCCTGCAGGATGGACGCCGCCGGCCCCTCACCTGAAGCTCCTGCAGGATGGACGCCTCTGGCCCCTCACCTGAAGCACCCGCAGTATGGATGCCGCCGGCCCCTCACCTGAAGCCCCTGCAGTATGGACGCCTCTGGCCCTTCACCTGAAGCTCCCGCAGTATGGACGCTGCCGGCCCCTCACCTGAAGCTCCTGCAGGATGGACGCCTCTGGCCCCTCACCTGAAGCCCCCGCAGTATGGACGCCTCTGGCTCCTCACCTGAAGCCCCCGCAGTATGGACGCCGCCGGCCCCTCACCTGAAGCTCCTGCAGGATGGACGCCTCTGGCCCCTCACCTGAAGCACCCGCAGTATGGACGCCGCCGGCCCCTCACCTGAAGCTCCTGCAGTATGGACGCTGCCGACCCCTCACCTGAAGCCCCTGCAGGATGGACGCCGCCGGCCCCTCACCTGAAGCCCCTGCAGGATAGACGCCTCTAGCCCCTCACCTGAAGCACCCGCAGTATGGACGCTGCCGGCCCTTCACCTGAAGCTCCTGCAGGATGGACGCCACCGACCCCTCACCTGAAGCTCCCGCAGTATGGACGCCGCCGGCCCCTCACCTGAAGCTCCTGCAGTATGGACGCCGCCAGCCCCTCACCTGAAGCCCCCGCACTATGGACGCTGCCGGCCCCTCACCTGAAGCCCCTGTAGTATGGACGCCGCTGACCCCTCACCTGAAGCCCCCGCAGTATGGACGCCTCTGGCCCCTCACCTGAAGCTCCTGCAGTATGGACGCCTCTGGCCCCTCATCTGAAGCTCCCGCAGTATGGACGCCTCTGGCCCCTCACCTGAAGCTCCCGCAGTATGGACACCTCTGGCCCCTCACCTGAAGTCCCCGCAGTATGGACGCTGCCAGCCCCTCACCTGAAGCCCCCGCAGTATGGACGCCGCCGGCCCCTCACCTGAAGCTCCCGCAGTATGGACGCCTCTGGCCCCTCACCTGAAGCCCCCGCAGTATGGACGCTGCCAGCCCCTCACCTGAAGCCCCCGCAGTATGGACGCCGCCGGCCCCTCACCTGAAGCTCCTGCAGGATGGACGCCGCCTCCGTTACGTCTCCGCTCTGCTCCTTGATGGCCGCCAGCGTCTTGGTGAGACGAGCCCGTTCTATCTCCACATAGATCTGGAAGAGAGGAGTCCTCAGCACCTGGCGCTGTATGAGCCTCTGCTTGCGGTCAGTGAATGGCGGCCTCACCTTTCCCTCCGTCACCGTCCGCAGGGTGTCGATCAGCCGCAGCTTGATGGGAAGGTCGGCCGTCTCCTCCACGTACTTACAGCACTGCTGCACCATCTTGGCCACGGCCTGCGGAGAGACGGCATTTACAGGGGAAGCCCCAAGTATGCGTCATATGGTGAGGACCCTCTAACACACAAGCTTAGTGTCCACGGTAAGGGGTCAGGGGTCGCCTTAAAGGGCCGGTACCTGTTTCAGCTGACTCCGCCTCTTTGAGAGCAGCATGATGTTCTCGTTCAGCATGTCCCAGTCTTTGGCTTCGTAGCACATCTTGACCACGGCCACCAGGATGCGAGACGTGGACACCATGTCAGACGCCTGCGTACACAAAGCAAGAAGCAATATATACCAGGGTGACGTGTCATCAAGGAGAAACTGACGGGGAACTACAAAGACCAGCAGGTAATCATCCAGAAAAGGGACGAATATATATATATATATATATATATATATAGAACAATGGTGGGGGGTTACTCACAGCAGGGAGAAAAAGAGTTGACTTCCCCTTTAAGGGTAAAGGACCACTATATCCTAAACCCGCCCCAAATAAGATGTATATTACCAGGCTCCTCCCTATGGTAATTTATATTGGTAGGTTCTTCCCTCATCACCCTACATCCCCTACCCCCACCCCGGGTGCCCGGAAGCGGATCCTGCCCGACCCTGGGTGCCCGGGAGCGGAACCTGCACGACCCCGGGTTGCCCGGAAGCGGACCCTGCCCGACCCCGGGTGCCCGGAAGCGGACCCTGCCCGACCCCCGAAGCGGACCCTGCCCGACCCCGGGTGCCCGGAAGCGGACCCTGCCCAACCCCGGGTGCCCGGAAGCGGACCCTGCCCGACCCCGGGTGCCCGGAAGCGGACCCTGCCCGACCCCGGGTGCCCGGAAGCGGACCCTGCCCGACCCCGGGTGCCCGGAAGCGGACCCTGCCCGACCCCGGGTGCCCGGAAGCGGACCCTGCCCGACCACGGGTGCCCGGAAGCGGACCCTGCCCGACCACGGGTGCCCGGAAGCGGACCCTGCCCGACCACGGGTGCCCGGAAGCGGACCCTGCCCGACCACGGGTGCCCGGAAGCGGACCCTGCCCGACCCCGGGTGCCCGGAAGCGGACCCTGCCCGACCCCGGGTGCCCGGAAGCGGACCCTGCCCGACCCCGGGTGCCCGGAAGCGGACCCTGCCCGACCCCGGGTGCCCGGAAGCGGACCCTGCCCGACCCCGGGTGCCCGGAAGCGGACCCTGCCCGACCACGGGTGCCCGGAAGCGGACCATGCCCGACCCCGGGTGCCCGGAAGCGGACCATGCCCGACCCCGGGTGCCCGGAAGCGGACCATGCCCGACCCCGGGTGCCCGGAAGCGGACCATGCCCGACCCCGGGTGCCCGGAAGCGGACCATGCCCGACCCCGGGTGCCCGGAAGCGGACCATGCCCGACCCCGGGTGCCCGGAAGCGGACCCTGCCCGACCCCGGGTGCACGTAAGCTGACCCTGCCCGACCCCGGGTGCACGTAAACAGACCCTCCCCCACCCCGGGGGCACGGTAGCGGACCCTCCCCCACCCCATGCGCCCGGCAGCAAACCCTGCCCCACCACATGGCCCCTCCCCCGCACGCACCGTGCGGGTCTGCTTCTCCAGGGACAGCAGCGTCTCGATCACTTCCTGGAGTTTTCCATCCTGAAAGAAAAGAAATAGAAAATTAATAAAATGCCACATGACCACGAGGAGGAGAGAGAGGACCTGCGATCACATGACACCTCGCACTCAGAAGGAGGGTGGAGACCATGGGAGACAATTAAAGGGGCTGTCCATTACTGTAACACTGATGTCTTATCCTTAGGAGAAGTCACCAATGTCGGATCGGCCGGGGTCCGACACCCGCCACTTCCGTTGATCACCTATTCTCTAGATTGGGTGCAGGAATACGCTGTATAAATTTCAGCACCAAATCTGCACCTTGGGGCAAAAATATAAACTGGTTTTCTGCGAAGAGATGCAGGTTTATGAACTCAGTTCACCTGAGGTGAGGTCACCGAGTTCCATGAGGTCATCTGAGGTCAGGTTACCTGCGGTCACAGGTGGACAATAGTGGGAACCTCCAGCTGTGACCGCATATAAACTCAGTGACATCACTGCTCACAGCTGTGAATCACTCAGTGTCTGCCTGAAGCTAACTCGGGTGGTCATATTCTATGGTCGCGCGCTGTGCCTTCAGAATGTAGCAGAGCTGGAATCGTCGTGGGACCTTGTGTTGATTACGTCAGACCTGCATTGGTATTTTTCTCTTTTATTTCAAATAAAGGATTTTTTTGGTGTTTGTCTTAATTTCATTCACTTACAGATTAGTGATTTGGGGGGGGGGGTCTCATAGACGCCCCCCATTACAAATCTGTGGGCTGTTATTAACTCCTTATTACACAAATTTCCACCGCACCAGGGCAATCGAGAAGAGTCGGGTAAAGTTCTGGGATTGTCAAATCTAATGGATGCGACAATCCTGGGTGGCTGCAGGCTGCTATTTTTAGGCTGTGGGGGCTCCAAATAACCATGGATCTCCCCAGCCTGAGAATACCAGCCCCCAGCTGTCAGGCTTTATCTTGGCTCGGTATCAAAGTTGGGGGGACCGTAAGCTGGTTTTTAATTATTTAATGAGGTTCCTCTAATTTTGATACACAGCAAAGATAAGTGCACGGCTGGAGGCTGCAGCCTGTAACCGTAGGTTTTATCTGTGCTGGGTATCGGTATCACAATATGGGGGGGGATCCTACTCCAATTTATTTATTTTTACACCACTACAGAGGCGCAGACAGAATTTGTGATTCTAACCAATCACAGACACTGTCACACAGGTTGGGAGCAAGGTCTGACTGCAACCAATCACAAACACGGTACTGCCAGTGGGCGTGGGAAGCAGTGAATATTAATTAGCGGCCCCAGAAGCAGCATAATGCCCTAGCTTTATTCCTTATTTCTATATTATTGGGCGGCCGAATCTGAACAGTTACACTGATTTCCCTGAGAACTCCGGGCCTGGGGTCGGTGCATGGACACTAGGCATCTGCTACAGACCCCAAAGTGTACAGTTAGGGTTCCCCAATCACTACTGGTCACCAATAACAGATGAGTGGGGGTCTGACACCCGGCGCCACCACAGGCCAACAAATCAGTGGGTCCGGATAATCACAGTGTACGGAGCAGTGAGGACCGCAACGCTGCAGCTCAGCACAGCCAGAAAGTGAGGAGTCCCCGATGTCAGTAATGAGCGCTACACAGACCAGGAACATGCAATGCTTGTCCCCCGCCCCGGGGCCCCGTCCTACCATCATCTGTGTGCCTGCCCCGGGGGCCCCATCCTTCCATTATCTGTCTGCCTGCCCCGGGGGCCCCGTCCTACCATCATCTGTGTGCCTGCCCCAGGGGCCCCATCCTTCCATTATCTGTGTGCCTGCCCCGGGGGCCCCATCCTACCATCATCTGTGTGCCTGCCCCGGGGGCCCCATCCTACCATCATCTGTGTGCCCGCCCCAGGGGCCCCGTCCTACTATCATCTGTGTGCCTGCCCCGTGACCCTGTCCTACCGTCATCTGTGTGCCCGCCCCAAGGGCCCCGTCCTACCATCATCTGTGTGCCCGCCCCAAGGGCCCCGTCCTACCATCATCTGTGTGCCTGCACCGGGGCCCCGTCTTACCATCATCTGTGTGCCCGCCCCAAGGGTCCCATCCTACCGTCACTTGTGTGCCCACCCCGGGGGTCCCATCCTACCGTCACCTGTGTGCCCACCCCGGGGGTCCCATCCTACCATCATCTGTGTGCCTGCCCCAAGGGCCCCGTCCTACCATCATCTGTGTGCCTGCATCGGGGCCACGTCCTCCCATCATCTGTGTGCCTGCATCGGGGCCACGTCCTACCATCATCTGTGTGCCTGCCCCGGGCCCCGTCCTACCATCATCTGTGTGCCTGCATCGGGGCCCCGTCCTACCATCATCTGTTTGCCCGCCCCAAGGGCCCCGTCCTACCATCATCTGTATGCCTGCACCGGGGCCCCATCCTACCATCATGTGTGCCTGCACCGGGCCCCGTCCTACCATCATCTGTGTGCCTGCATCGGGGCCACGTCCTCCCATCATCTGTGTGCCTGCATCGGGGCCACGTCCTACCATCATCTGTGTGCCTGCCCCGGGCCCCGTCCTACCATCATCTGTGTGCCTGCATCGGGGCCCCGTCCTACCATCATCTGTTTGCCCGCCCCAAGGGCCCCGTCCTACCATCATCTGTATGCCTGCACCGGGGCCCCATCCTACCATCATGTGTGCCTGCACCGGGGCCCCATCCTACCATCATCTGTGTGCCTGCCCCGGGGGCCCCATCCTACCATCATCTGTGTGCCTGCCCCGGGGGCCCCGTCCTACCATCATCTGTGTGCCTGCCCCGGGCCCCGTCCTACCATCATCTGTGTGCCTGCCCCGGGGCCCCATCCTACCATCATGTGTGCCCGCCCCAGGGGCCCCGTGCTACCATCATCTGTGTGCCTGCCCCAAGGGCCCCGTCCTACCATCATCTGTGTGCCCGCCTGGGGCCCCGTCCTACCATCATCTGTGTGCCTGCCCCAAGGGCCCCGTCCTACCGTCATCTGTGTGCCTGCACCGGGGCCCGTCCTACCATCATCTGTGTGCCTGCCCCAAGGGCCCCGTCCTACCATCATCTGTGTGCCTGCCCCAAGGGCCCCGTCCTACCATCATCTGTGTGTCTACTCCAAGGGCCCCGTCCTACCATAGAAAATTCTCTCCCTAAATTGTTGACATCAGGTTATAAAATTACTATGGCTCCTCAAACTAGGCCCTCTCCTCAGCATCCAAGGCCCCTACCCCACTCCTGCACTCAGCGGATCCTTCCCATCACCCCTGTGGTCTGCGGCCCCTGCTCTCCCCTCTGGTCTATGGCCCCTGCTCCCCACCCACTCCGGTCTAAAGCCCCTGCTCTCCCCCCTCTCCAGTCTATAGCCCCTGCTCCCCCCCCCCACCTCTCCAGTCTATGGCACCTTCCCCCCCCCTTCTCCAGTCTATGGCCCCTTCTCCCCCCCTTCTCCAGTCTATGGCCCCTTCTCCAGTCTATGGCCCCTTCTCCAGTCTATGGCCCCTTCTCCCCCCCCCCCCTTCTCCAGTCTATGGCCCCTTCTCTCCCCCCCCCCCTTCCTTCTCCAGTCTATGGCCCCTTCTCCCCCCCTCTTCTCCAGTCTATGGCCCCTTCTCTCCCCCCCCTTCCTTCTCCAGTCTATGGCCCCTTCTCTCCCCCCCTTCTCTAGTCTATGGCCCCTTCTCTCCCCCCCTTCTCCAGTCTATGGCCCCTTCTCTCCCCCCCTTCTCCAGTCTATGGCCCCTTCTCTCCCCCCCTTCTCCAGTCTATGGCCCCTTCTCTCCCCCCCTTCTCCAGTCTATGGCCCCTTCTCTCCCCCCCTTCTCCAGTCTATGGCCCCTTCTCTCCCCCCCTTCTCCAGTCTATGGCCCCTTCTCTCCCCCCCTTCTCCAGTCTATGGCCCCTTCTCTCCCCCCCTTCTCCAGTCTATGGCCCCTTCTCTAGTCTATGGCCCCCTCTCTCCCCCCCTTCTCCAGTCTATGGCCCCTTCTCTCCCCCCCCTTCTCCAGTCTATGGCCCCTTCTCCCCCCCCCCTTCTCCAGTCTATGGCCCCTTCTCCCCCCCCCTTCTCCAGTCTATGGCCCCTTCTCTCCCCCCCCCCCTTCTCCAGTCTATGGCCCCTTCTCTCCCCCCCCCCCCTTCTCCAGTCTATGGCCCCTTCTTCCCCCCCCCCCTCTCCAGTCTATGGACCCTGCTCTCCCTTCCCCACCTCTCCAATCTATGGCCCCTTCTCCAGTCTATGGCCCCTTCTCTCCCCCCCCTTCTCCAGTCTATGGCCCCTTCTCTAGTCTATGGCCCCTTCTCCCCCCCCCCCTTCTTCAGTCTATGGCCCCCTTCTCCCCCCCCCCCCTTCTCTAGTCTATGGCCCCTTCTCTCCCCCCCCCCTTCTCCAGTCTATGGCCCCTTCTCTCCCCCCCCTTCCTTCTCCAGTCTATGGCCCCTTCTCCCCCCCCCTTCTCCAGTCTATGGCCCCTTCTCTCCTCCCCCTTCTCCAGTCTATGGCCCCTTCTCTCCCCCCCCTTCTCCAGTCTATGGCCCCTTCTCTCCCCCCCCCCTTCTCCAGTCTATGGCCCCTTCTCTCCCCCCCCCCTTCTCCAGTCTATGGCCCCCTCTCTCCCCCCCCCTTCTCCAGTCTATGGCCCCTTCTCTCCCCCCCCCTTCCTTCTCCAGTCTATGGCCCCTTCTCCCCCCCTCTTCTCCAGTCTATGGCCCCTTCTCTCCCCCCCCCCCTTCCTTCTCCAGTCTATGGCCCCTTCTCTCCCCCCCTTCTCTAGTCTATGGCCCCTTCTCTCCCCCCCTTCTCCAGTCTATGGCCCCTTCTCTCCCCCCCTTCTCCAGTCTATGGCCCCTTCTCTCCCCCCCCCCTTCTCCAGTCTATGGCCCCTTCTCTCCCCCCCCCCCTTCTCCAGTCTATGGCCCCTTCTCTCCCCCCCCCCCTTCTCCAGTCTATGGCCCCTTCTCCCCCCCCCCTCTCCAGTCTATGGCCCCTTCCCTCTCCCCCATACGGTCTATGGCCCCTTCCCTCTCCCCCATACGGTCTATGGCCCCTTCTCTCTCTCCCCCATACAGTCTATGGCCCCTTCTCTCTCTCCCCCATACAGTCTATGGCCCCTTCTCTCTCCCCCCCATACAGTCTATGGCCCCTTCTCTCTCTCCCCCATACAGTCTATGGCCCCTTCTCTCTCTCCCCCATACGGTCTATGCCCCCTTCTCTCCCCCCCATACGGTCTATGGCCCATTCTCTCTCCCCCATACGGTCTATGGCCCCTTCTCTCTCCCCCATACGGTCTATGGCCCCTTCCCTCTCCCCCATACAGTCTATGGCCCCTTCTCTCTCCCCCATACGGTCTATGCCCCCTTCTCTCTCCCCCATACGGTCTATGGCCCCTTCTCTCTCCCCCATACGGTCTATGGCCCCTTCCCTCTCTCCCATACGGTCTATGGCCCCTTCCCTCTCTCCCATACGGTCTATGGCCCCTTCCCTCTCTCCCATACGGTCTATGCCCCCTTCTCTCTCCCCCATACGGTCTATGGCCCCTTCCCTCTCCCCCATACGGTCTATGGCCCCTTCTCTCTCTCCCCCATACAGTCTATGCCCCCTTCTCTCTCCCCCATACAGTCTATGCCCCCTTCTCTCTCCCCCATACGGTCTATGGCCCCTTCCCTCTCCCCCATACGGTCTATGCCCCCTTCTCTCTCCCCCATACGGTCTATGGCCCCTTCCCTCTCCCCCATACAGTCTATGGCCCCTTCTCTCTCCCCCATACGGTCTATGGCCCCTTCTCTCTCCCCCATATGGTCTATGGCCCCTTCTCTCTCCCCCATACGGACTATGGCCCCTTCCCTCTCTCCCATACAGTCTATGCCCTCTTCTCTCTCCCCCATACGGTCTCTGGCCCATTCGGTCTATGGCCCCTTCTCTCTCCCCCATACGGTCTATGGCCCCTTCCCTCTCCCCCCATACGGTCTCTGGCCCCTTCTCTCTCCCCCATACGGTCTATGGCCCCTTCCCTCTCCCCCATACGGTCTATGCCCCCTTCTCTCTCCCCCATACGGTCTATGCCCCCTTCTCTCTCCCCCATACAGTCTATGGCCCCTTCCCTCTCCCCCATACGGTCTATGGCCCCTTCCCTCTCCCCCATACGGTCTATGGCCCCTTCTCTCTCTCCCCCATACAGTCTATGCCCCCTTCTCTCTCCCCCATACGGTCTATGGCCCCTTCCCTCTCCCCCATACGGTCTATGGCCCCTTCCCTCTCCCCCATACGGTCTATGGCCCCTTCCCTCTCCCCCATACGGTCTATGGCCCCTTCCCTCTCCCCCATACGGTCTATGGCCCCTTCCCTCTCCCCCATACGGTCTATGGCCCCTTCCCTCTCCCCCATACGGTCTATGGCCCCTTCCCTCTCCCCCATACGGTCTATGGCCCCTTCCCTCTCCCCCATACGGTCTATGGCCCCTTCTCTCTCTCCCCCATACAGTCTATGCCCCCTTCTCTCTCCCCCATACAGTCTATGCCCCCTTCTCTCTCCCCCATACAGTCTATGCCCCCTTCTCTCTCCCCCATACAGTCTATGCCCCCTTCTCTCTCCCCCATACGGTCTATGGCCCCTTCTCTCTCTCCCCCATACGGTCTATGCCCCCTTCTCTCTCCCCCACACGGTCTATGGCCCCTTCCCTCTCCCCCATACGGTCTATGGCCCCTTCCCTCTCCCCCATACGGTCTATGGCCCCTTCTCTCTCCCCCATACGGTCTATGGCCCCTTCTCTCCCCCATACGGTCTATGGCCTCTTCTCTCTCCCCCCATACGGTCTATGGCCTCTTCTCTCTCCCCCCATACGGTCTCTGCCCCCTTCCCTCTCCCCCATACGGTCTATGGCCTCTTCTCTCTCCCCCCATACGGTCTCTGGCCCCTTCCCTCTCCCCCATACGGTCTATGGCCTCTTCTCTCTCCCCCATACGGTCTCTGGCCCCTTCCCTCTCCCCCATAGGGTCTATGGCCCCTTCCCTCTCCCCCATACGGTCTATGGCCTCTTCTCTCTCCCCCCATACGGTCTATGCCCCCTTCCCTCTCCCCCATACGGTCTCTGGCCCCTTCCCTCTCCCCCATACGGTCTCTGGCCCCTTCCCTCTCCCCCATACGGTCTATGGCCTCTTCTCTCTCCCCCCATACGGTCTCTGCCCCCTTCCCTTTCCCCCATCCGGTCTATGGCCTCTTCTCTCTCCCCCCATACGGTCTATGGCCCCTTCCCTCTCCCCCATACGGTCTCTGCCCCCTTCCCTCTCCCCCATCCGGTCTATGGCCTCTTCTCTCTCCCCCCATACGGTTTATGGCCCCTTCCCTCTCCCCCATACGGTCTCTGGCCCCTTCCCTCTCCCCCATACGGTCTATGGCCTCTTCTCTCTCTCCCCATACGGTCTCTGCCCCCTTCCCTGTCCCCCATCCGGTCTATGGCCCCTTCCCTCTCCCCCATACGGTCTCTGGCCCCTTCCCTCTCCCCCATACGGTCTATGGCCTCTTCTCTCTCCCCCCATACGGTCTCTGCCCCCTTCCCTCTCCCCCATACGGTCTATGGCCTCTTCTCTCCCCCCCCATACGGTCTCTGGCCCCTTCCCTCTCCCCCATACGGTCTATGGCCTCTTCTCTCTCCCCCATACGGTCTCTGGCCCCTTCCCTCTCCCCCATACGGTCTATGGCCCCTTCCCTCTCCCCCATACAGTCTATGGCCAATTCCCTCTCCCCCATACAGTCTCTGGCCCCTTCCCTCTCCCCCATACGGTCTCTGGCCCCTTCCCTCTCCCCCATACGGTCTCTGGCCCCTTCCCTCTCCCCCCATACGGTCTCTGGCCCCTTCCCTCTCCCCCATACCCCTTCCCTCTCCCCCATACGGTCTCTGGCCCCTTCCCTCTCCCCCATACGGTCTCTGGCCCCTTCCCTCTCCCCCATACGGTCTCTGGCCCCTTCCCTCTCCCCCATACGGTCTCTGGCCCCTTCCCTCTCCCCCATACGGTCTCTGGCCCCTTCCCTCTCCCCCATACGGTCTATGCCCCCTTCCCTCTCCCCATACGGTCTCTGGCCCCTTCCCTCTCCCCCATACGGACTCTGGCCCCTTCCCTCTCCCCCATACGGTCTATGGCCTCTTCTCTCCCCCCCCATACGGTCTCTGGCCCCTTCCCTCTCCCCCATCCGGTCTATGGCCTCTTCTCTCTCCCCCCATACGGTCTATGGCCTCTTCTCTCTCCCCGCATACGGTCTATGGCCCCTTCCCTCTCCCCCATACGGTCTCTGGCCCCTTCCCTCTCCCCCATACGGTCTCTGGCCCCTTCCCTCTCCCCCATACGGTCTCTGGCCTCTTCTCTCTCCCCCCATACGGTCTCTGGCCCCTTCCCTCTCCCCCATACGGTCTATGGCCTCTTCTCTCTCCCCCATACGGTCTCTGGCCCCTTCTCTCTCCCCCATACGGTCTCTGGCCCCTTCCCTCTCCCCCATACGGTCTCTGGCCCCTTCCCTCTCCCCCATACGGTCTCTGGCCCCTTCCCTCTCCCCCATACGGTCTCTGGCCCCTTCCCTCTCCCCCATACGGTCTCTGGCCCCTTCTCTCTCTCCCATACAGTCTATGGCCTCTTCCCTCTCCCCCATACAGTCTATGCCCCCTTCTCTCTCTCCCCCATACGGTCTATGGCCCCTTCCCTCTCCCCCATACAGTCTATGCCCCCTTCCCTCTCCCCCATACGGTCTCTGGCCTCTTCTCTCTCCCCCCATACGGTCTATGCCCCCTTCTCTCTCCCCCATACAGTCTATGGCCCCTTCCCTCTCCCCCATACGGTCTCTGGCCCCTTCTCTCTCTCCCATACAGTCTATGGCCCCTTCCCTCTCCCCCATACAGTCTATGCCCCCTTCTCTCTCTCCCCCATACGGTCTATGGCCCCTTCCCTCTCCCCCATACAGTCTATGCCCCCTTCCCTCTCCCCCATACAGTCTATGCCCCCTTCCCTCTCCCCCATACGGTCTCTGGCCTCTTCTCTCTCCCCCCATACGGTCTCTGGCCCCTTCCCTCTCCCCCATACAGTCTATGCCCCCTTCCCTCTCCCCCATACGGTCTCTGGCCCCTTCCCTCTCCCCCATACAGTCTATGCCCCCTTCTCTCTCCCCCATACGGTCTCTGGCCCCTTCCCTCTCCCCCATACGGTCTATGCCCCCTTCTCTCTCCCCCATACAGTCTATGGCCCCTTCCCTCTCCCCCATACAGTCTATGCCCCCTTCCCTCTCCCCCATACAGTCTATGCCCCCTTCTCTCTCCCCCATACAGTCTATGGCCCCTTCCCTCTCCCCCATACAGTCTATGCCCCCTTCTCTCCCCCCCATACGGTCTATGCCCCCTTCTCTCCCCCCCATACGGTCTATGCCCCCTTCCCTCTCCCCCATACAGTCTATGCCCCCTTCCCTCTCCCCCATACAGTCTATGCCCCCTTCTCTCTCCCCCATACAGTCTATGGCCCCTTCCCTCTCCCCCATACAGTCTATGCCCCCTTCTCTCTCCCCCATACGGTCTCTGGCCCCTTCCCTCTCCCCCATACGGTCTATGCCCCCTTCTCTCTCCCCCATACAGTCTATGCCCCCTTCCCTCTCCCCCCATACGGTCTATGCCCCCTTCCCTCTCTCCCCCATACGGTCTATGCCCCCTTCCCTCTCTCCCCCATACGGTCTATGGCCCCTTCTCTCTCCCCCATACAGTCTATGGCCCCTTCCCTCTCCCCCATACGGTCTATGCCCCCTTCTCTCCCCCCCCATACGGTCTATGGCCCCTTCTCTCTCCCCCATACAGTCTATGGCCCCTTCCCTCTCCCCCATACGGTCTATGCCCCCTTCTCTCCCCCCCATACGGTCTATGCCCCCTTCCCTCTCCCCCATACGGTCTATGCCCCCTTCTCTCCCCCCCATACGGTCTATGCCCCCTTCTCTCTCCCCCATACAGTCTATGCCCTCTTCTCTCTCCCCCATACAGTCTATGCCCCCTTCTCTCTCCCCCATACAGTCTATGGCCCCTTCCTTCTCCCCCATACGGTCTATGCCCCCTTCTCTCCCCCCCATACGGTCTATGCCCCCTTCCCTCTCCCCCATACGATCTATGCCCCCTTCTCTCTCCCCCATACAGTCTATGCCCTCTTCTCTCTCCCCCATACGGTCTATGCCCCCTTCCCTCTCCCCCATACTGTCTATGCCCCCTTCTCTCCCCCCCATAGGTCTATGGCCCCTTCTCTCTCCCCCATACAGTCTATGGCCCCTTCCCTCTCCCCCATACAGTCTATGCCCTCTTCTCTCTCCCCCATACGGTCTATGCCCCCTTCTCTCCCCCCCATACGGTCTATGCCCCCTTCTCTCTCCCCCATACGGTCTATGCCCTCTTCTCTCTCCCCCATACAGTCTATGCCCCCTTCTCTCTCCCCCATACAGTCTATGGCCCCTTCCCTCTCCCCCATACGGTCTATGCCCCCTTCTCTCCCCCCCATACGGTCTATGCCCCCTTCCCTCTCCCCCATACGATCTATGCCCCCTTCTCTCTCCCCCATACAGTCTATGCCCTCTTCTCTCTCCCCCATACGGTCTATGCCCCCTTCCCTCTCCCCCATACTGTCTATGCCCCCTTCTCTCCCCCCCATAGGTCTATGGCCCCTTCTCTCTCCCCCATACAGTCTATGCCCCCTTCTCTCTCCCCCATACAGTCTATGCCCTCTTCTCTCTCCCCCATACGGTCTATGCCCCCTTCCCTCTCCCCCATACTGTCTATGCCCCCTTCTCTCCCCCCCATAGGTCTATGGCCCCTTCTCTCTCCCCCATACAGTCTATGGCCCCTTCCCTCTCCCCCATACAGTCTATGCCCTCTTCTCTCTCCCCCATACGGTCTATGCCCCCTTCCCTCTCCCCCATACTGTCTATGGCCCCTTCCCTCTCCCCCATACTGTCTATGGCCCCTTCCCTCTCCCCCATACGGTCTATGCCCCCTTCCCTCTCCCCCATACGGTCTATGCCCCCTTCCCTCTCCCCCATACGGTCTATGCCCCCTTCCCTCTCCCCCATACGGTCTATGGCCCCTTCTCTCTCCCCCATACAGTCTATGGCCCCTTCCCTCTCCCCCATACAGTCTATGCCCTCTTCTCTCTCCCCCATACAGTCTATGCCCCCTTCCCTCTCCCCCATACAGTCTATGCCCCCTTCCCTCTCCCCCATACAGTCTATGCCCCCTTCTCTCTCCACTCCGGTCTGCAGCCCCTTCTCCCCCGCACATACACTCCTTCCTTCCTTCCTCCCGGGCCGCTGTGACTCAGCCCCCGCTCCCCTCTCACCGCCGCCAGCTTCTCGCACTCCGGCAGCCGCTGGTCCACCGTGGCGCTGTAATCCACCTCCATCTTCACGATGCGGCCGTCGGAGCGCTCCGTATCCTCAGACATGGTGACTGCGGGGAGACGCCGAGCGCAGCCTGACAGCACGGGGGAATGAGGCAGGCACCGGCGCGGACACCTGCACCAGTCAGGACCCCGATGACAAAGGAGAAGAAACAGTCAGGCAACAGAACAGGCAGCACAATGACGTCATGCCGCAACGTACCAGGACCTTTCTCACTTATTTTTCTTTCATAAAACTTTATCTGAATCAGTACAAAATGACAAAACAACATTTGATAAAAAAGCAAAAATTTCATTTCTATAAGAAAAGGCGACACAGAAAAACACGTGACAGGACCTGAATACTGTGTACTGGGGAAGATACGGCTTATCCCTCCATGCCTCAGTATGTGCACAGGGAGCTCCCTCTACTAGTGTATCCTGTATACAGGGAGCTCCATATACTAGAGTATCTCTGTATACAAGGAGCTCCCCCTAGTGGTGGCTGCAGACAGGATCTTATCATGTATCTCTGTATACAGGGAGCTCCCCCTAGTGGTGACTGCAGACAGGATCTTATCATGTATCTCTGTATACAGGGAGCTCCCCCTAGTGGTGGCTGCAGACAGGATCTTATCATGTATCTCTGTATACAGGGAGCTCCCCCTAGTGGTGACTGCAGACAGGATCTTATCATGTATCTCTGTATACAGGGAGCTCCCCCTAGTGGTGACTGCAGACAGGATCTTATCATGTATCTCTGTATACAGGGAGCTCCCCCTAGTGGTGACTGCAGACAGGATCTTATCATGTATCTCTGTATACAGGGAGCTCCCCCTAGTGGTGACTGCAGACAGGATCTTATCATGTATCTCTGTATACAGGGAGCTCCCTCTAGTGGTGGCTGCAGACAGGATCTTATCATGTATCTCTGTATACAGGGAGCTCCCCCTAGTGGTGGCTGCAGACAGGGTCTTATCATGTATCTCTGTATACAGGGAGCTCCCCCTAGTGGTGACTGCAGACAGGATCTTATCATGTATCTCTGTATACAGGGAGCTCCCCCTAGTGGTGGCTGCAGACAGGATCTTATCATGTATCTCTGTATACAGGGAGCTCCCCCTAGTGGTGACTGCAGACAGGATCTTATCATGTATCTCTGTATACAGGGAGCACCCTCTAGTGGTGACTGCAGACAGGATCTTATCATGTATCTCTGTATACAGGGAGCTCCCCCTAGTGGTGGCTGCAGACAGGATCTTATCATGTATCTCTGTATACAGGGAGCTCCCCCTAGTGGTGGCTGCAGACAGGGTCTTATCATGTATCTCTGTGTACAGGGAGCTCCCCCTAGTGGTGGCTGCAGACAGGATCTTATCATGTATCTGTATACAGAGAGCTCCCCCTAGTGGTGGCTGCAGACAGGATCTTATCATGTATCCTGTATACAGGGAGCTCCCTCTACTAGTGTATCCTGTATACAGGGAGCTCCCTCTACTAGTGTATCCTGTATACAGGGAGCTCCATATACTAGGGTATCTCTGTATACAGGGAGCTCCCTCTACTAGTGTATCCTGTATACAGGGAGCTCCCTCTACTAGTGTATCCTGTATACAGGGAGCTCCCTCTACTAGTGTATCCTGTATACAGGGAGCTCCATATACTAGAGTATCTCTGTATACAAGGAGCTCCCCCTAGTGGTGGCTGCAGACAGGATCTTATCATGTATCTCTGTATACAGGGAGCTCCCCCTAGTGGTGGCTGCAGACAGGATCTTATCATGTATCTCTGTATACAGGGAGCTCCCCCTAGTGGTGACTGCAGACAGGATCTTATCATGTATCTCTGTATACAGGGAGCTCCCCCTAGTGGTGACTGCAGATAGGATCTTATCCTGTATCTCTGTATACAGGGAGCTCCCCCTAGTGGTGGCTGCAGACAGGATCTTATCATGTATCTCTGTATACAGGGAGCTCCCCCTAGTGGTGGCTGCAGACAGGATCTTATCATGTATCTCTGTATACAGGGAGCTCCCCCTAGTGGTGGCTGCAGACAGGATCTTATCATGTATCTCTGTATACAGGGAGCTCCCCCTAGTGGTGGCTGCAGACAGGATCTTATCATGTATCTCTGTATACAGGGAGCTCCCCCTAGTGGTGGCTGCAGACAGGATCTTATCATGTATCTCTGTATACAGGGAGCTCCCCCTAGTGGTGGCTGCAGACAGGATCTTATCATGTATCTCTGTATACAGGGAGCTCCCCCTAGTGGTGACTGCAGACAGGATCTTATCATATATCTCTGTATACAGGGAGCTCCCCCTAGTGGTGGCTGCAGATAGGATCTTATCATGTATCTCTGTATACAGGGAGCTCCCCCTAGTGGTGACTGCAGACAGGATCTTATCATGTATCTCTGTATACAGGGAGCACCCTCTAGTGGTGACTGCAGACAGGATCTTATCATGTATCTCTGTATACAGGGAGCTCCCCCTAGTGGTGGCTGCAGACAGGATCTTATCATGTATCTCTGTATACAGGGAGCTCCCCCTAGTGGTGGCTGCAGACAGGGTCTTATCATGTATCTCTGTGTACAGGGAGCTCCCCCTAGTGGTGACTGCAGACAGGATCTTATCATGTATCTGTATACAGGGAGCTCCCCCTAGTGGTGGCTGCAGACAGGATCTTATCATGTATCTCTGTATACAGAGAGCTCCCCCTAGTGGTGGCTGCAGACAGGATCTTATCATGTATCTGTATACAGGGAGCTCCCCCTACTGGTGGCTGCAGACAGGATCTTATGTATCTCTGTATACAGGGAGCTCCCCCTAGTGGTGGCTGCAGACAGGATCTTATGTATCTCTGTATACAGGGAGCTCCCCCTAGTGGTGGCTGCAGAAAGGATCTTATCATGTATCTCTGTATACAGGGAGCTCCCCCTAGTGGAGGCTGCAGACAGGATCTTATCATGTATCTCTGTATACAGGGAGCTCCCCCTAGTGGTGACTGCAGGCAGTATCTTATCATGTATCTCTGTATACAGGGAGCTCCCCCTAGTGGTGGCTGCAGACAGGATATTATCATGTATCTCTGTATACAGGGAGCTCCCCCTAGTGGTGACTGCAGACAGGATCTTATCATGTATCTCTGTATACAGGGAGCTCCCCCTAGTGGTGACTGCAGACAGGATCTTATCATGTATCTCTGTATACAGGGAGCTCCCCCTAGTGGTGGCTGCAGACAGGATCTTATCATGTATCTCTGTATACAGGGAGCT